>NC_134353.1:524540507-524865507 GCF_048569485.1 Anomaloglossus baeobatrachus
GACGTGCAACACTCCTCTATGTGAGTTGGCGCAGAGATCTGCTTATCCTGAGCTTCCCTGTTCATGGATAGATGTGCAGCACTTCTCTATGTGAATGAACAAAGAGATCTGCTCTTTCTGACTAAATGTGCAGCACTCCTCTTTTTCTAAGTCAACGTGGGCATGCAGTTGTTTATAATAGAAGCGGGGGCCTGGTCGTAAAACCCATGGATAGGTGGATGCAGGGGGGAAAAGCCCTACCTGGCATGATTATAGAGGACAGAAGGAAACATTGCCATGCCCACCAACCAAGCTGCTCACACCCACTAACCAACTAACTAAATGTCACTGTTAAAGCGCTGGCAGAGTACGGGACATGGCCCCACACTTTAACAGTGCCAGTGCCAGCAGGGGTGTGCGGACTGCACTCCCCGACCCCAGATGGCACTGTCAGTGTTAAAGGGCTGGCAGGCTGCAGGGTACTGCCACGTTCTTTAAGCCAGAGTGCTTCAGGTCACCAAAGGTCATAACGTGGGAACCCGGTTACGACGTCCAGTGAACTCAGTGACGTCACTGCTGTCAGCTGGGTCCTTCTTGTCAGTGTTTCCCGGAGCCTGGAGAGATCGGAGATATTTTTGATCTCTCCAGGCTCGGATGCCAAGCCATGACCATCATGGGATCTTGTTTGGATTACGTCGGATATGCAGGGGTGTTTTTTAAGGTTACTACAGTGGTTAAAGAGGGTTTTTTTGTATTTTATTCCAAATAAAGGATTTTTCTCGGTGTTTGTGTATTTCTTTTTACTTATAGGATTAGTGATGGGGGGTCTCCTAGACCCCCTTCCCATCACTAATTTTTGGTTTGATGATAGTTGTGTGCTGTTATTAACCCCTCATTACCCCAATTGTCACTACATCAGGGCAATCGGGAAGAGCCGGGAAAAGCACCGAGCTTGTCACATGTAATGGCCAAGGTCTGTTATGATTGTGGTCTGTGTGTGACTCTATCAAGTGGGACTTTTTAAGTGGGTTATCAGAAATATACCAGAAATGTCCTAAAGTGACCAGAAGGTAAGAGTTACTTCTCTATAACTGTGCTTCTTGTTTCCATTATTCCAACCTCACCATGCATACCTATGCCCTTACAGTCTTTGCTCCACTAATCCTCACTGTCCTTCGCTATCCCCAAACCCCAGCACTCTCCAAACAAATAACTATCTCCCCTTCCCTCTTACTTTCAAACTTGTCCTCTTCTGCTGACCTGTTCATAAATCTCAGATCTCTCCTAATAACACATAAAATATGCCATCCACACTCCTTCTCCTACCTACTCTCCCTTTTCTCTCCTTCTCCTTACTGCTAGAGACATATCTCCCAATCCTGGACCTCCACAGCTGGTACCCCTCTTTTTTCTCCCCCTTATCATTCCCCACTTAGTAGAAACTACCGCAATCCCTCCAATATAACATTCATTCCCCTGATGCCCACTCCACCGCTCCCTTTCTCTGGAATGCTGTGGAACGCCCATTCTGTCTGTAATAAACTGCACGTCATCCACAAGCTCTTTACTTCTTGCACTCTATCCTTCCTGGGCGTCACCAAAACATGACTGACACCCTCCGACATGACCTCTCTTGCTGCGCTGTACTACGGCGGCCTTCACTTCACTTACACTCCTCACTCTGACAATAGACAGGGTGGAGGAGTGGGTCTCCTTCTTTCTAACAACTGCAGCCTCAACTCAATCCCACCTCTACCCTCCCTTGTCTTGCCTTCTTTTGAAGTGCACTCTGTCCGCATCTATTCTCCCTCCAACCTCCAAGTGGCCGTCATATACCGATCCTCGGGCTCGGCCACTGCCTTCATCGACCAGTTCTCTGCCTAGCTTCTACACTTCCTCCCTGCTGACATTCCCACCATTGTCATGGGTGACTTTATCATCTACACTGACACCCGACAGTCGGCAGCCTCCAAACTCCTGTCCCTCGCTTCATCCTTTGGCCTAACCCAGTGGTCCACCTCTGCCACCCATAAAGATGGGCACACACTGGACCTTATCTTCACCTTTCTCTTTTTCATATCTGACCTCACAACCTCTCCTCTCCCCCTATCTGACCACCATCTACTGACCTTTTCAGCCCTGTCCTCTTCATCTGCCCCCCTTATGCAGCACCTAGCACACCCCCGCAGAAACCTTACACATCTTGACATGCACACACTCTCCAACTCTATCCTACCGCTGTCCTCCATATCTTCACTCCATGACACAGACAGTGCCACTGTTTTCTACAATGTCACTCTCACATCAGCTTTTGATTTGGTTGCTCCTCTCATGCATGGCAGAGTGAAACAAATCAATAGACAACCCTGGCACAACAGCCTCACTAAAAAGCTTCGGCAAGTGTCTAGGGCTACTGAGCGACAGTGGAAGAAAGCGCACTCCCAGGAAGACTTCACCGCATTCTAAAAAGCAATTCATACATTAGGTTCGGTCCTCATCTCTGCTAAACAGGATTATTTCAAAACCCTCGTATCTTCTCTATCCCACAACCCCAAACAGTTATTCAATACTTTTAACTCTCTCCTCCACCCAGCACTGCCCCTCCAATCTCCCTTATCTCCGCAGACTTTGCCACATATTTCAAAGACAAGATCAAACCAACTATGCAAGTCTTTTTTGCTTCATCACTGCAACCCCTTCATATAACAGACCACTTCCTCTCGCCCATAAACTTCCTCACCACCATGAAGGAGAACTTGCATATCTGCTCTCAAAAGCACACCTCACCACCTGTGCACTTGACCCCATCTCATCTCCTCCCCAACCTCGCCACTATGCTTATCCCAGCCTTAACCCATGTTTTCAACCTATCTTTAACCTCTGGTACATTCCCTTCTACTTTCAAACATGCAACATCACACCCATCCTAAAGAAATCTTCCCTCGATAGAACCTCTACTACCAGCTATCGCCCCATATCGCTGCTCCTGTTTGCTTGCAAACTCCTCAAACAGCACGTCCATGCTGAACTTTTCTCCCACCTCTCATCTAACTGTCTCTTTGACAACCTACAATCCGGCTTCCATTCACATCACTCTACTGAAACTGCCCTGATTAAAATTACAAATGACTTTGCCAAAGCTAACAGTTACTTCTCCATACTTCTCCTTATAGACTTGTCCTCAGCCTTTGACACTGTCGACCACTCTCTCCTATTACAGATCCTCTCTTGCCTTGGTGTCAGAGACCTTGCCCTCTCCTGGTTTTCTTCATACCTTTCCAAGCACACTTTTACTGTCTCCCACTCCCACACAACCTCTTCATTCTGTCTTCTCTCTGTTTTTGTCCCTCAAGGCTCTGTCTTGGGTCTCTTACTCTTCTCCGTCTATACATTTGGCCTGGGTCAACTCAAAGTCCCATGACTTTCAGTACCACCTATATGTTGATGACATTCAGATCTACCTCTCTGGCCCAGGTGTCACATCTCTGCTGCCAAGAATCCTGGAGTGTCTATCAGCCATATCCTCTTTCTTCTCCTCTCGCTTCCTAAAACTCAATGTGGCCAAAACTGAACTAATCATCTTTCCTCTATCTTACCTATGTACCCTATCTGATCTATCTGTTACAATAAATAACATAGTCTGTCTATATGTATTTTGTATGTAACCCCTTCTCATGTACAGCACCATGGAATCAATCGTGTTCTATAAATAAATAATAATAATAATAATAATGGATGCGACAATCTCGGGCAGCTACAGGTTGCTATTTTGAGCAGCCCAGGAAATGAAGGAGCGACCGCTAGAGCAATTTACAGCCGTAATGGAGCCTCAGTAAGTATGAAGTGCTTGCTGCATTCTCATATTCTCATTTTCTTTATATTTCCTTTTTATTTTTTAATTTCTTGAGTGCTAGATCTGGATCAAACACCCGGAAATCCGGGCCCAGGTCCGGCACCCGGGTATCTTTGAAACTGCTCGGATCCAGACTTTTACAGTTCGGGTCCACTCATCAATGTTTGTGATGAATAATGGAATAGTATTTTGGGATTCATTATGAATAATTCAAACACAAATAGTTAGTATTCACCCATCACTAGTTATTATAATAACAGACAATGCCACAAAAATTGTCATGTGAGATCTCAAGCTTGAAGACCAAGAAAGTAACTGGTGCAAACATATTGTCAGATATTGTGTATTTCTTAGGGGACTTTTTTTAGTTTAGATTTCTTAGTTCTTACTAAGATTCACAAGAATTGCCCCCAAAACAATGCTCCTCACAATTTCACACACTGCTGGAGATTCTTAGAGTGGGCTACTGGCATCAGGCGTGAACCCATAATGCCCTTCAGCTATCACATCACATGGTCTAGTGCAGCCAATCAGGGGGCTGTCACAGCCAGTATAAAAGATGGAGGCCTGTAAGGAACTCTATTCTATGATTCTACAGTGTAATGCTATGGGGATAGAGTGCACAGCTCATTTCACCAGGGATTTAAATGGCTTAATCTAATTTTATGTTAAAAAAAAGTTGAAAATGAATTATACTATCAGTCAGTGAAAACTATTCCAAAGAATGAACTGATATTTCGGTACCTGCTGCAGCTTTATGGTCACTCAACGTGGCTGTGAATTCATTCATCTGAGATTATCTTGAAATAGTATCACCTTATTAAGTCTTTTTTAATTACTACCACACTGCAAAAGAGGAGGACAGTATTAAACTCATCAGTGCTATATTTTCAACCAACTTATACAAAATCCTGAATTCAAGGTTGTCACAAAAAGTGTGCTTCCGGCATTGAAGAACATGCAAGCCATTTTTTTTTTACATTCTAAAACAGGTCTCCATTATCTAGAAATCTTAACATAAATGTCTACCTCACAAATTGTGTTAATAGTAAAAACAAAAATTCAGCAGTCAACTGGCTTTAACAGCCCTGTGAGAAGCCAAGCTTCACCTGCAGCTGTAAACCTGTTAACAGTCACAATTTGTGACACCAACATTTACAGCGCATGTTCCGAGGGTAGTGCTGTTCTTACCATCCATCCATGTCCTGAAGACAGAATCGCTGGGTACTGATGGACGCCTGTGACAGCCAGGGATTGCTAAAAACCCTATGCCTGTCATGACGGTACTTCTGTGAAAACAAGGCTAACGTTTATGGAAAATGTTTCTAGTTTGTAATATGGAGTCATGTCCTTTGTCTGTGCACTCTTCTCAGTTATTTCAGGTGTTTTTAATTTTCCTTTTGCAGGTTCTATTTTAGCCCATATAAAAGTTCAGATTGGACAAGAGAGGCATAGCAATCAGAGTAGGACCCAGATGAGAGTTACACCTTGACGTGGTACCTGGGCACAAGTAAATTTGGCCACCTTTATTTGCTAAGTAACTGATATTTAAAAAAAAAGTTCATGTTTTCTTGGCAATAATGTCTTATCATATTCCAATGTTCACCATCTACATACTTGTTTTTTCTCCTTCTCTTTACTTGGTTGCAACTGTTATTTTAGATGACATTTATAGGAGACCGTGATTTATGCCATATACAGCAGTTCTGGGGTGTTGCTGTATAAAGCACCAGCAACCAGACAAGCATAGGTTTAAGTCATCTAAGGTAGGACTAATCAATACAATAGAAAGTAAAAAATGTTTTAAAAGTATGAAAAAAAAATCCATACAAAAGTTCAAATCACAACCTTTTGCATCATTAAAATTGTAAAAATTAAAAATAAAACCCTCACACGTGATATCGCTTCATTTGTGAAAGTTCGATCTATCAAACTAATAAATTAATTAAATTAATTGGTAAATGATATAATAAAAGAAGTCAAAAAGCCAAAATTACAAGTTTAAAGCCACCTTATCAGCGCAAGAAAAATGGAATAAGAGGCAATCGAAACAGTGTATCTACCCTAAAAAGGTACCAATAAAAACATTAGCTTAAGGGCCTAAAATCAAAGACCCAACATAGCTCATTTCTTCAAAATAGAAAATGTTCCCTTTCTGAAAATTGCAACACAAGCTTTTGTAACAAATTTCTGAATTTTTTTTCACCATTTTTCATCAGTTTAAATGGTCAAATTGGAGATATGTGCCACACTAACACTAAAAGAAGGCTGTAGTTAAATTATCATTTTTGTCCATCCCATGAGCACTGCTGGCAGCATCCATCCCAACAATAGAAGGACCAAATGAGGTGTCAGTCTCCTATGCCTCTAGCAAGTATATCAGTGGCAAGGATATAAAATATAAATAAAGTGGCAATAAAATATATTTCCCATCACTAATCTCAATTATTGCAGGAAAATGTAACCTCTGGCAGTGACTCCATCAGCTGGAGTCATTGTTTTGCTTAGTCCACTTCCACTGGCATAATACTAAATATTTTACAAAGTGGCATCTCTTTAAAATCAATTACAATTCTTTCTGTTCTGCCCCATAATCTATTAACCCTATTCAACCAAGGGGCTAAGGAACATATTAGACTATAACAGATTCTTCCACAAAATTTACTGGAACAGAGGAACAGTGTGCAAAATTTCATCACCAAATTTGCATCTCTTGGCCCATAAATGCAAAAAAACTTTTTTTCTCTGCCAAGAAGGGGCAAATTTGGTGCTGAAAGCTGGTGCAGAAATTCGCAGAAAACTGCACAGAAACAGCGTCAAAACTTTTCTTTTGCATTTTTTGGGCTAAGAGATGCTAGTAGGGTGATGAAATTGTTACACCATATTCATGCACCCAATGTAAAAAAAAAATATGCTCATAAAACCCGCATGCGGTATGATGGGGTAGAGATGTTTTTTATTACCAAGAGGTGTTGATTGGGTGCAGGAAAATCGTGTAAAAATTTCAGCCCCAAATCTATATCTTTTTGCAAAAAAACAATGTTTTCAGCCAGGAAATGCAGGTCTCACCTGAGGTGAGGTCACTGAGTTTACCGAGGTCACCTGAGGTCAGGTTACATGCAATCACAGGTGGAGGACCGTGTGATTGCAACTATCCCGAGTGATGTCCCCGCTTATCACTGGGGCTCAGTCTCTACCTGAAACTCACAGCGGGCGGTCACATTTTATGGCCAAGTTCTGTGCCTTTAGATGTAGCAGAGCTAGAATTGTCGTGGGATCTTCTGGTATGGATTAAATTGACCTGGGTAGTTTGGGGGCTAATTGGTGATATAGGTTGTTGTTTTATTTTTTTATTTCAAATAATAAAGGATTGTTGTGTTTATTTTAACTTACAGATTAATATTGGGGAGTCTCATAGAAGCATCCCAATACTAATCTAGGGTTTATTGGCAGCTTTAATCTGTTATTAACCTCTTTTTACCCCGATTGCCACCACACCAGGGCAATAGGGAAGAGGTGCTTAAAGTGCCAGGAGAGTCACATCTAATGGATGCGACAATCCTGGGTGGATGCAGGCTGCTATTTTTAGGCTGGGGGGCAATAATCATGGGCCTCACCAGCCTGAAAATACCAGCCCCCAGCTGTCGGCTTTATCATGGCTGGGTATTAAACTTGGGGAGGCTGCATGCCAAGGTTTTTTTTCATTATTTATTTAAATAATTTTAAAAAATGTCGCATGCGGTTCCTCTTATTTTGCTACACAGGCATGATAAGCACATGGCTAGGGGCTGCAGCCTGTAACCATGGCTTTATCTGTGCTGCTATCAATACAGGGGGGACCCTGCTTCAATTTTATTATCTATTCATTTATTTTACATCATTATGAGGACATCAACTGAGTTTGGGATTCCAACCAATCACAAACGCTGTCTCAGAGGGTGAGGGCGTGGTCCATCGGCAGCCAATCTGAGATGCAAGTGGAAGGGGAAAGCAGTGAATATTTATGAGGGATAGTTATCAGACCCTGAAGTAGCGCTGCAGCCACAGGGAAACTCGGTAAGTATGTACTGCATTAACCCTTTTTTGTTTTCTTTCTTTTACAGCCACCTACACCATTTTAAAACACATCATTTTTGCTTCCCTTTGAATTTAAGGGGTTTGGCTAGGATCGTTAATCCGATCAGCAATCTCAGGCGGAATCGGCGATCCAGAAATGAATGACATATTATGATTAATTTGTATTCTGAAATATATACGCTCCAGACAAATAATACAAATAAAAAGCAGTTTTATGTATATTCAGTTTTATACATGCATTGAAAATATAGTCACACTGTAGTTATGATAGCTCCACTATTTCTGGCTTTATTGACATTTTTCTGTAAATTATGCAGCTTTCAAGTCGTGAAAGATAAACAGTTTTTCAAGCAACTGCATAGGGTCAAATATCAACAAGTTCATACAACTTAAGAAAACAGCTTCTGTCTCTATTTAGTTTTCTCAGGCAAAAAATCATAGCAAGTGTATTTGACTTTCAAATAGTAAGACATGAGAGTAAATTCATGGCAAGAACAGAATGGCACATTATATCAATTTGTGGCGCCCTGGATTAACCAGGTCGCCACAGACAAAACACACACACATCCCCACCCCCCCAGACAGTTACATTAGTCAGACAAAAAAACCCTTGTTGCCTCCCTCCAGGGTCTGATGTCCACACCAGGTGGGGCGGAGCCAGGCAGTTGGCCCCACCCACCGAGGAGTTCACAGGCCTGGAGGTGGGAAAAGCAGTAGTTCTGTTCAGTGCAGGAGTTGGTGGAACTCCGCAGAGCCGTAAGGACCGGGGTTGGGCGGTGGCCCACCGGTACCGGACGGGGGAACGGAGTGAAGCTAAGCACACAGGCAGGGCCATCGGACCCCGACCAGGCTTGGAGCTGCCGTCAATAGTCAAATCCGAATGTGACAGGAACCACCAGGGTTCCCTAACAACTAAGTCCCGATTGAAGGCAACCGCTCACACCATGAGGATATACAGCTACCGCCACCGGCTAGAAATCCGAGGGCCAGAGCCTGCGGGCAAAAAGGGCTCCTCCGGTATCTATACACCAGGGAGCGGACTACCGTTGGGAAGCCATTGGAGTCAACACAGTACACAAAGGTGCAGGGAAAGACAGCCACCATCACCTGTCCGGGGAGAGACACTGCAGCCGGCTGCGGGACCCGTCCATCCAGCCGTTTGGTTTACCGGAGACTTTGTGCATCTATTGCTGAGTGAGTACACCCGTGCCATCCGGCACCGTGCCACGCTGTCCCTGCAACCCTGCACCTCACTAACCCTGCCTCTCTGTCACACCACCGGGGCCCGGGACCACCAACCTCTACCCACGGAGGGGGAAAATAACACCCCAGCCGCACCCTACCATCGCTCGCGGGATCCCCGTCACCAGCAGCAGTGGTGCCCATCTTTACCACAACCCGTGGGTGGCGTCACGGACTAAATCCCCAAACAAACCACCCCCTTTTCACTCACGGGTGAGGAGCGCCGCTCAAGTCCCTGGATCCAGCCCACGAGCCACCGAGCAGCAGCTGCAGCGCCGGACCCGAGCGTTAGCAAGCGCAGTGCCCCGCCGCCCGCTACTTACCAGTAGAAGTGCGCCTTGTGGTCTCCGCCGGCAGCGTCCGGCTGAAAAATTTAAAGCGCCGCCATCTTTGGCGCAAAGATTTCCTGCTCGAGCGTCTTCCCCGAGCAGGGAAGGCGCAAAATAGAAGCCCCGCCCCCAACAAGCGGAAGTGCTAGAAAAACCAAGGGGGGGCGGGTGGAAGCCTGCATAATGTAGCCGAGGCCATAAAAGCGGGGACGCCAGGACTCTGCAAGCCATTTGGTTCCTGGAACACTGCTGCGCAAGATGTTCCGTCCGTCCGGAACCGCTGAAACTCCGGAGCCCACACCAGGAACAGCAGCGTGGTCCGGACCGCACAACTGTGCAGCCGCCTGCAGGCCCAAGTGGAGTTCTGCTTGGAAGGATGGGTGGCCGACATGGCGGAAGTGGCATCGGCCGTGCGGGGACACGAGGTGGAGAGAGTTGGAGGAGCGGGTAAGCGACCCACGCCCCTGTGTCCCAGAAGGACCGGTCGCTGCGGCTGAGGGGCCCGGTCTGTGCCCGCTCACCCTGCTGCCTCCACCCGCTACCCCTATCGGTTGCTGCTACCCCGCCACTAGGCCCGCTACCCCCACCACCGGTAGCGGAGCTCCGCCCGTCCGCCCTGGAGGGCCAGCCTGCAAGCGATATCCGCAGAAGACCAGCACCGCTGCCATGGAAGATCCAGCGGGAGGTGCCCGTCCGCGAAAAGGAGCTGTCGGCACCGGAAGTGGCCGCACCCAAGACTGTCCCGAGTCCGGTAGTCCGTCCGGTCCAGAAGGAGGCGGAGGTCCAGCCGATGAGGATCCCTGTTCCCAAACCCCAAACCTCAGCTGAGGCTGCACCAGGTCACCGCTGCAAGGCAGCACCCCGGGCCATGTCACCGCGGGACCTTCCAAAAAGGGCGCCAGTTGTGGGCAGCGTGAAGGAAGTCCCTCGGGGCCCGGCCCGTGCGCGGGGGCATGCAGACACCCCTTACTGGGACAGGGAGCCGAACCCGCGGGGCCGGGTAATTGCTGAAAGAGAGCACCAGAGGGCAGAGATGGTGGCTCGTACCATCCGTGAGAATGACCACCTCCGAAATGCCACCTTCCGGGTACGGGGCTCGGTGTACGAGGGGCAGGTCTGGACATTTGACCCTCACCGGGGGTACGGCTTTATTTATGAACCGGGCATGGAGGCCGAAGTATTTGTAGCCCGCCGGGATGTACATGCCCATCTGCCGACGGGCCACCCGGGCCGAGACCTGCTGCCGGGAGACCTGGTGGCCTACACTCGACACTGCGGAGAGAGGGGCTGGTATGCCCTCGATGTGAAGGTGAGGGAAGGCCGCAGTTTTCAGGCACAGTCCGAGTCCCCTCCCCCACCTTGCTGTCAGGATGTCGAGGTGGAGAAGGTCTATGAAGAAGTCGACCTAAAGTGAAGGCAGCAGTCCACCGTTGCACCCTGTTGTCCCCCGTTGGGACCCTCAGCAAAGTGAATCAATCCGAATTAACCAAGTTTTCATCTAATTACCTACTGTGATTACCCAGGCCGTTGCCGGCAAGTTGTCCCTGGAGGGACCCTATGTGTTTACCACCCACATGAGAAACTGCTCATGGACATGGCCGAGAACTTGCAGGCCACCCACGAACTTGTGGGCTTATAAATAATGTTGTGGGATGGATACCGTTACCGCCTCCGGAGAGGCTGATTTGGAGGATGGGCCTGGAGGAAAGTGATGGCCCAGGCCCACCACTACCATAACCGGTGGCGATCCTCCGGGGGTCAGGGGTCCCCCTGGACATTGGGTCCCCTGAAGTGACAGTCGGGTGCGAGTTACCGTACCCATTCCCGCTCGAGCAGCCTGAACCTGGACTGGGGTAAAGGGGTGCTGCCCACTTCTTAGGGGCAGCATCAGAGCTAGGTTGCTTGGGTGGGAGAGTGGAAGACATCCGTCCGTCCGTTATTAAAAATGTATATGTGTTGTAACATTTAAGAGGACCTAAAGTATGCTTATGTTTCATGTTTTACCGTTTTTCTCATGTTATTTATCTTTTTCAGTTTAAAAAAACAAAATAAAACCGGTGATGGACGCGGACGGTCTGCATTTTACCAAGGGGGAATGTGGCTCCCTGGACTAGCCAGGTCGCCACAGACAAAACACACACACATCCCCACCCCCCAGACAGTTACATTAGTCAGACAAAAAAACCCTTGTTGCCTCCCTCCAGGGTCTGATGTCCACACCAGGTGGGGCGGAGCCAGGCAGTTGGCCCCACCCACCGAGGAGTTCACAGGCCTGGAGGTGGGAAAAGCAGTAGTTCTGTTCAGTCCAGGAGGTGAAAGTGAGAGGTCACTTACTGCGAGTGTCTGGGTTGAAGCCCGGGCACTAAGAGCAAGGTTGGCAGATGGTGGTGGCCGTCTGCAGGAGTTGGTGGAACTCCGCAGAGCCGTAAGGACCGGGGTTGGGCGGTGGCCCACCGGTACCAGACGGGGGAACGGAGTGAAGCTAAGCACACAGGCAGGGCCATCGGACCCCGACCAGGCTTGGAGCCGCCGTCAATAGTCAAATCCGAATGTGACAGGAACCCCCAGGGTTCCCTAACAACTAAGTCCCGATTGAAGGCAACCGCTCACACCGTGAGGATATACAGCCACCGCCACCGGCTAGAAATCCGAGGGCCAGCGCCTGCGGGCAAAAAGGGCTCCTCCGGTATCTATACACCAGGGAGCGGACTACCGTTGGGAAGCCATTGGAGTCAACACAGTACACAAAGGTGCAGGGAAAGACAGCCACCATCACCTGTCCGGGGAGAGACACTGCAGCCGGCTGCGGGACCCGTCCATCCAGCCGTTTGGTTTACCGGAGACTTTGTGCATCTATTGCTGAGTGAGTACACCCGTGCCATCCGGCACCGTGCCACGCTGTCCCTCCAACCCTGCACCTCACCAACCCTGCCTCTCTGTTACACCACCGGGCCCCGGGACCACCAACCCCTACCCACGGAGGGGGAAAACAACACCCCAGCCGCACCCTACCATCGCTCGCGGGATCCCCGTCACCAGCAGCAGTGGTGCCCATCTTTACCACAACCCGTGGGTGGCGTCACGGACTAAATCCCCAAACAAACCACCCCCTTTTCACTCACGGGTGAGGAGCGCCGCTCAAGTCCCTGGATCCGGCCCACGAGCCACCGAGCAGCAGCTGCAGCACCGGACCCGAGCGTTAGCAAGCGCAGTGCCCCGCCGCCCGCTACTTACCAGTAGAAGTGCGCCTTGTGGTTTCCGCCGGCAGCGTCCAGCTGAAAAATTTAAAGCGCCGCCATCTTTGGCGCGAAGATTTCCTGCTCGAGCGTCTTCCCCGAGCAGGGAAAGCGCAAAATAGAAGCCCCGCCCCCAACAAGCGGAAGTGCTAGAAAAACCAAGGGGGGGCAGGTGGAAGCCTGCATAATGTAGCCGAGGCCATAAAAGCGGGGACGCCAGGACTCTGCAAGCCATTTGGTTCCTGGAACACTGCTGCGCAAGATGTTCCGTCCGTCCGGCACCGCTGAAACCCCGGAGCCCACACCAGGAACCGCGGCGTGGTCCGGACCGCACAACTGTGCAGCCGCCTGCAGGCCCAAGTGGAGTTCTGCTTGGAAGGATGGGTGGCCAACATGGCGGAAGTGGCGTCGGCCGTGCGGGGACACGAGGTGGAGAGAGTTGGAGGAGCGGGTAAGCGACCCACGCCCCTGTGTCCCAGAAGGACCGGTCGCTGCGGCTGAGGGGCCCGGTCTGCGCCCGCTCACCCTGCTGCCTCCCCCCGCTACCCCTATCGGTTGCTGCTACCCCGCCACTAGGCCCGCTACCCCCACCACCGGTAGCGGAGCTCCGCCCGTCCGCCCTGGAGGGCCAGCCTGCAAGCGATATCCGCAGACGACCAGCACCGCTGCCATGGAAGATCCAGCGGGAGGTGCCCGTCCGCGAAGAGGAGCCGTCGGCACCGGAAGTGGCCGCACCCAAGACTGTCCCGGGTCCGGTAGTCCGTCCGGTCCAGAAGGAGGCGGAGGTCCAGCCGATGAGGATCCCTGTTCCCAAACCCCAAAACTCGGCTGAGGCTGCGCCAGGTCACCGCTGCAAGGCAGCACCCCGGGCCATGTCACCGCGGGACCTTCCAAAAAGGGCGCCAGTTGTGGGCAGCGTGAAGGAAGTCCCTCGGGGCCCGGCCCGTGCGCGGGGGCATGCAGACACCCCTTACTGGGACAGGGAGCCGAACCCGCTGGGCCGGGTAATTGCTGAAAGAGAGCACCAGAGGGCAGAGATGGTGGCTCGTACCATCCGTGAGAATGACCACCTCCGAAATGCCACCTTCCGGGTACGGGGCTCGGTGTACGAGGGGCAGGTCTGGAGATTTGACCCTCACCGGGGGTACGGCTTTATTTATGAACCGGGCATGGAGGCCGAAGTGTTTGTAGCCCGCCGGGATGTACATGCCCATCTGCCGACGGGCCACCCGGGCCGAGACCTGCTGCCGGGAGACCTGGTGGCCTACACTCGACACTGCGGGGAGAGGGGCTGGTATGCCCTCGATGTGAAGGTGAGGGAAGGCCGCAGTTTTCAGGCACAGTCCGAGTCCCCTCCCCCACCTTGCTGTCAGGATGTCGAGGTGGAGAAGGTCTATGAAGAAGTCGACCTAAAGTGAAGGCAGCGGTCCACCGTTGCACCCTGTTGTCCCCCGTTGGGACCCTCAGCAAAATGAATCAATCCGAATTAACCAAGTTTTCATCTAATTACCTACTGTGATTACCCAGGCCGTTGCCGGCAAGTTGTCCCTGGAGGGACCCTATGTGTTTACCACCCACATGAGAAACTGCTCATGGACATGGCCGAGAACTTGCAGGCCACCCACGAACTTGTGGGCTTATAAATAATGTTGTGGGATGGATACCGTTACCGCCTCCGGAGAGGCTGATTTGGAGGATGGGTCTGGAGGAAAGTGATGGCCCAGGCCCGCCACTACCATAACCGGTGGCGATCCTCCGGGGGTCAGGCGTCCCCCTGGACATGGGGTCCCCTGAAGTGACAGTCGGGTGCGAGTTACCGTACCCGTTCCCGCTCGAGCAGCCTGAACCTGGACTGGGGTAAAGGGGTGCTGCCCACTTCTTAGGGGCAGCATCAGAGCTAGGTTGCTTGGGTGGGAGAGTGGAAGACATCCGTCCGTCCGTTATTAAAAATGTATATGTGTTGTAACATTTAAGAGGACCTAAAGTATGCTTATGTTTCATGTTTTACCGTTTTTCTCATGTTATTTATCTTTTTCAGTTTGAAAAAACAAAATAAAACCGGTGATGGACGCGGACGGTCTGCATTTTACCAAGGGGGAATGTGGCGCCCTGGACTAGCCAGGTCGCCACAGACAAAACACACACACATCCCCACCCCCCAGACAGTTACATTAGTCAGACAAAAAAACCCTTGTTGCCTCCCTCCAGGGTCTGATGTCCACACCAGGTGGGGCGGAGCCAGGCAGTTGGCCCCACCCACCGAGGAGTTCACAGGCCTGGAGGTGGGAAAAGCAGTAGTTCTGTTCAGTCCAGGAGGTGAAAGTGAGTGGTCACTTACTGCGAGTGTCTGGGTTGAAGCCCGGGCACTAAGAGCAAGGTTGGCAGATGGTTGTGGCCGTCTGCAGGAGTTGGTGGAACTCCGCAGAGCCGTAAGGACCGGGGTTGGGCGGTGGCCCACCGGTACCGGACGGGGGAACGGAGTGAAGCTAAGCACACAGGCAGGGCCATCGGACCCCGACCAGGCTTGGAGCCGCCGTCAATAGTCAAATCCGAATGTGACAGGAACCCCCAGGGTTCCCTAACAACTAAGTCCCGATTGAAGGCAACCGCTCACACCGTGAGGATATACAGCCACCGCCACCGGCTAGAAATGCGAGGGCCAGCGCCTGCGGGCAAAAAGGGCTCCTCCGGTATCTATACACCAGGGAGCGGACTACCGTTGGGAAGCCATTGGAGTCAACACAGTACACAAAGGTGCAGGGAAAGACAGCCACCATCACCTGTCCGGGGAGAGACACTGCAGCCGGCTGCGGGACCCGTCCATCCAGCCGTTTGGTTTACCGGAGACTTTGTGCATCTATTGCTGAGTGAGTACACCCGTGCCATCCGGCACCATGCCACGCTGTCCCTGCAACCTTGCACCTCACCAACCCTGCCTCTCTGTCACACCACCGGGCCCCGGGACCACCAACCCCTACCCACGGAGGGGGAAAACAACACACCAGCTGCTCCCTACCATCGCTCCCGGGATCCCCGTCACCAGCAGCGGTGGTGCCCATCTTCACCACAACCCGTGGGTGGCGTCACGGACTAAATCCCCAAACAAACCACCCCCTTTTCACTCACGGGCGAGGAGCGCCGCTCAAGTCCCTGGATCCGGCCCACCGCTCGAGCCACCGAGCAGCAGCTGCAGCGCCGGACCCGAGCGTTAGCAAGCGCAGCGCCCCGCCGCCCGCGACAAATTCATTCCAAGGTGCTTCTTAAATCAAGTTCCACTAAGGGAATCAGTAATTCCCTGAAGGTGGAACCTGATTGTGATGCTGCAATTGATGATGCTGAGAAGGTGCCACATTGTGATGCTGCAATTTTCCCAGTTATGCCACACAAACGTTTCACTATTCCATCAATGGATTTCTATGTGTCAGTCATTAGTCTGTTGATTGTCCAAATTGAGTAGATGCTCCCAAGCTAAGTTATAACAATAATATTTATTCATTTATATAGCACTATTAATTTCATAGCGCTTTACATACATCAGCAACATTGTCCCCATTGGGGCTCACAATCAAAGGTCCCTAGCTGTATGTCTTTGTAGTGTGGGAGTAAACTGGAGAAAGGCCACGGAAACACGGGCAGAACATACAAACTCCTTGCAGATGTTGTCCTTGGTGGGATTTGAACCCAGGACATCAGCGCTGCAATATTATATGACCCAGTACTTCATGAAAGGGCTGGTTTATATATCCTATCATTCATGAGACCTACATGGTATGAAAGGATGTGAACAAGCATGTATGCAATGACCATGGCTAACATCTTTACGAAATCTTTTGAACCACAATTCAGCTTTTGCTATTAACCTACTGTTACGTGTGAAGAACATATTCTTAAAAGGATTGTCCTGTGATTTAATAATATTGGTCTATCCTTAGGATAGGTCATGATTACAAGATTGGTGGGGGCATGACACTTGGCACCCCTGCTAATCAGCTCTGCCAGTGGAGGCCACATGTCCTTATTTGCTGAGTAGAACAGGATAGCTCTGTCAACGGCACAGCGACTAAAACGGGATACTGTAGAGCCATCCTTATTAATTTGAATAGTGTCTTTATGCTGTACCCAGCTGTGGACACTGTGGAGTTGATGAAACTGTGCTTTGAAGCCTTACAACTGATCACATCAAGCCACTGACTGCACCAGGAACAGCTGATGATCAGTCAGACCCCCACCAATCTGATATTGATGACCTATCCTGAGTATAGGCAATCAATATAAAAAGTACTGCACAACCCCTTTCGTCACTGCAAATGTGCTGGTAAGAAATTGCATTGTAGAGCTTGTCCTCCTTTTGTAGGTCATTTTCATAGACTTTTAAACTGTAATAATTGAAATTTGCAACAGATGGAAGTGGAGTCAGATTTTTTAAAGTGATTTTTTTAACACCTACTTGGATGCACATACTGTAAACTGACTTCTGTGGAAGGATGAGCCAAAATTCCTGGCAATTAAGTTCTTCAACCCTCAATGAAGTCATCACTGAAGTACATTTCCCTGTATAACATAGATATCACTGTATAGCTCTCAATGTCACTAAATCTAGATCATGAGAAAAAATTTAACAAGTTTGAGACCACTGCTCTTGTATTATGTTTTAGGCCCCCTTCATAAATCCGTTTTGACTATCCATGTAGCCATCTGTGTGTACATAGGTGTAATTCGTCTGCTTTCTGTGTGCACCGTACATGTGACATCTGTGTGACACGTGCTAGAAAAAAATGACACTGAAATGAATGGGGGGCTTTTGTTAAAAATGTGTGATGATATATAGATAGATTTCACAAACGAGAAAAAATTGTCGGCATTTTCTAATCTCATAGTCTGAACTGGTGCATACTGAACATGACATACAATATTCAAAAATAGCAATTGCACTTGTATTATGGAGTCATGTCCTTTATCTGCGCACTCCTCTTACTTATTTCAGGTGTTTTTAAATTTTGTTTTGCAAGTTCTATTCTAGCCCGAATAATAGTTCAGTTTGGACAAGAGAGGCATAGCATTTAGATTAGGACCCTGATGACAGTTACACCTTGACATTGGTATCTGGGCACAAGTAAATTTGGACACCATTATTTGCTAAGCAACTCAAATTTTTCAAAGAAATTTTTTCAAAATGTTTTTTTATGTTTTCTAGCAGTAATGCGTATTCACATTCCAATATTCACTGTCTAAATTCTTGTTTTTTCTCCTTTGCTTGAGTGCAACTACTATTTTTGAATATTAGATAGATTTCACAGCTATTAACTAAATAATTGTATACATAATTGAAAAAAGTGTGATCCCTCCAATTTTTGATAACCAGCAAAGGTATAGCAAACAGCTGAGAACTGATATTTTCAGGATGCTAAGGTTCATGATTATTGGGCCCTTCCCGGCCTACAAATACCAGCCTGCAGCCGCCCAAGAAGTGGCGCATAATATTAGATGCCTTTTCTCCACCTTAGCTCTTCCAGATTACTCTGGTGCGTTGGCGATTGGGGTAATAGTTTATGGGGTTGATGTTAGATGTATAGTGTGAGCTGGCATCAAATCCTGATGCTAGTGATGGAGAGTTAGCTTTCAGGCACAACGATTAGTAACCCAGTAATCCCCCCAAAAAACAGACACACAAAATTAATTTATCTCAATAAATACTCCTAGAATCTTTCCCTCATTTACCATTTAATTTAAAAAAAAAAAAACATGCAGCTCGGTAGTAATCCATTGAATCTGTTGTGGCCCAAAAAAAGATATCTGAATAAAACACAAATATACAAACAAATTGAAATAAAACAAGGCATTTATGCTCATTCACCACTTTATTCAAAAGAAAAAAAATTCCCACCTGGTCCTACGTAGTCCAGAGATTTTGATGAACAAAGTCTATTTAGCATCGTTCTGACACTCCATAGACTTTGTTTCGATTAAATTCCAGGTTATGCCGCACTGCATAACACAGCTGAAGAGTGGAGACATCAGTAACTTTACCGCTGTTCATGGTCGCTGGGTCAAATAATTACATATTTGCATAGGTTGAAAAAAGACCTAGGTCCATCAAGATCAACCTTTCTCCTTTTCCACCAATTATACATTTTTTGTTACTAAATCATTTATAACTTACAATGTTGTGTGTACTTAGAAAATCATCCAGCCCTTTTTTAAAAGCTGTTATAGTGTCTTCCATTACTACCTCTTGTGGTAGGGCATTCCACAGTCTGACTACACTAACTGCAAAGAATCCTTATCTATTTAGCTGCTGGAATTGCCGTTCTTCCACTCGGTGATTTCCCCCTGGTCCTTAGTATTGTCTTTGGAAGGAATAAGTAATGTGCCAGTCCTTTGAATTAACCAAACATGTTTTTATACGTATAAATGAGATCTCTTCTGAGATGTATTTTTCTTAAGCTAAACAAGCCCAACTTTCCCAACCTCTCATTATATTGGAAGCCTTCCATCCCTTGTAATAATTTAGTTGTCCAACTTTGAACTGACTCAAACTTCTGAACATATTTTTTAAAAGTAGAGCCCAAAACTTAATCCCACATGATTTATAGAGGGGTAACAATTCTTTGGGAGTTTATTTCTCTTTTTATGCATCCTAAAATCTTGTTTGCTTTAGCAGCTGCTGCCTGACATTGAGTGCTGCTGCTCAGCTTATTTGTAACCAGAATCCCCAAGTCTTTTTCCTGTTCTGTAGTCCCAAGTTTACTTCCATTTAATATAAATGCAGCTATAGGATTACTCCATCCTAGATGCATTTTTCTATATTTATCAAAGTTAAATCTCAGTTGCCAAGTATTGTCAGCTCGTTCATAGATTGTGAGCAGGGCCCTCACTCTTATTGGTTTCTGTTGAATTGTGTTATTCTGCAATGTCTGATGTTATTTGTATACGTCTCCTCTGAATTGTAAAGTACTGCAGCATATGTTGGTGCTATATAAATAAAAATTATTATTATTTGCCTATTCAAACATCTTATTCAGATCATTTTGAAACATTATACTGCCAAGTAGAGTTGAGCGCGGTTCGCGGTTCTCCAGTTCGCGGTTCGAGTGATTTTGGGGGTTGTTCTAGATCGAACTAGAACTCGAGCTTTTTGCTAAAGTTCGATAGTTCTAGTTACGTTCGAGAACGGTTCTAGCAGCAAAAAGCAGGGCTTTTTACAGCTACAGTGTGCAGGAGCCATCGCTAGCAGCCTGCCACAAGCTGGTAACCAAGATAAACATCGGGTATCCAAGCAAAGCGCTTTGGTTAATAACCCGATATTTATCCTAGTTACGTGCAGGAAGCCCACACTTCCCCGCTAAGCTCGCTCCGCCCCCTCCTGCACCCAGCATGTACACATACATACACACACACACACACACACACACACACTCACACTCACCTGTCCCCAGCCATGCAGTCCAGGACACTGACGTCCTCAGCGCCACATGACCCCGCTAGGCTCCACCCACTTCGCACTCCGCCGCCAGCACACATGGCTCCGCCCACCTGGCACTCTGCACACATGGTCCCGCTAGGCTCCACCCACCTGACACTCTGCACACTTGGTCCCGCTAGGCTCCGCCCACCTGGCACTCTGCACACATTACCCCGCTAGGCTCCGTCCACCTGGCACTCTGCACACATGGTCCTGCTAGGCTCCGCCCACCTGGCACTCTGCACACATGGTCCCGCTAGGCTCCGCCCACCTGGCACTCTGCACACATTACCCCGCTAGACTCCGCCCACCTGGCACTCTGCACACATGGTCCCGCTAGGCTCCGCCCACCTGACACTCTGCACACATGGTCCCGCTAGGCTCCGCCGACCTGGCACTCTGCACACATTACCCCGCTAGGATCTGCCCACCTGGCACTCTGCACACATGGTCCCGCTAGGCTCCGCCCACCTGCACTCTGCACACATTTCTCCGCTAGGCTCCGCCCACCTGGCACTCTGCACACCTGGCACTCTGCACACATGGTCCCGCTAGAATCCGCCCACCTGGCACTCTGCACACATTTCCCCGCTAGAATCCACCCACCTGGCACTCTGCACACCTGGCACTCTGCACACATGGTCCCGCTAGGCTCCGCCCACCTGGCACTCTGCACACATGGTCCCGCTAGGCTCCGCCCACCTACACTCTGCACACATTTCTCCGCTAGGCTCCGCCCACCTGGCACTCTGCACACCTGGCACTCTGCACACATGGTCCCGCTAGGCTCCGCCCACCTGGCACTCTGCACACATTACCCCGCTAGACTCCGCCCACCTGGCACTCTGCACACATGGTCCCGCTAGGCTCCGCCCACCTGACACTCTGCACACATGGTCCCGCTAGGCTCCGCCGACCTGGCACTCTGCACACATTACCCCGCTAGGATCTGCCCACCTGGCACTCTGCACACATGGTCCCGCTAGGCTCCGCCCACCTGCACTCTGCACACATTTCTCCGCTAGGCTCCGCCCACCTGGCACTCTGCACACCTGGCACTCTGCACACATGGTCCCGCTAGAATCCGCCCACCTGGCACTCTGCACACATTTCCCCGCTAGAATCCACCCACCTGGCACTCTGCACACCTGGCACTCTGCACACATGGTCCCGCTAGGCTCCGCCCACCTGGCACTCTGCACACCTGGCACTCTGCACACATTACCCCGCTAGGTTCCGCCCACCTGGCACTCTGCACACCTGGCACTCTGCACACATTACCCCGCTAGGCTTCGCCCACCTGGCACTCTGCACACATGGTCTCGCTCGGCTTACCTGCGGTGATAAAGTCCCGACCTCAGCGCTGTCACTGTCCTCCATGGCCGCCGCTTGTCTCATCACCTTCTCTCACTTCCTACCCGAGACTGACTAGCGGTGACGTCACGGGCCTCTCGCGATACTTGGCTGTGAAGGTCATTGAACTCAGTGACAGGTGCTGTCAGCAGTGCAGGAGATCAGCGCAGGTAATGTACCTCGCTGACAGCAGCACTTGTCATCCCCTGCAGTGACCTGGGCTGACCCATTGATGTTAGCTCAAGTCACTGCATTACTCTCCCAGCCAATGGGGAACATCCTGCTCTTCATTGACTGGGACAGTGTGGATCGTCATGGCAACCCCTTGGATTACACCAGACCTGGATTTGTGTTTGAAGTGTTTTTTCAAATAAAAATGTGTTTGTCGTCTATTTTTTTTTATTACTGACTGGGTTGGTGATGTCGGGTATCTGATAGACGCCTGACCTCACCAATCCCAGGGCTTGATGCCAGGTGACATTACACATCTGGTATTAACCCCATATATTACCCCGTTTGCCACCGCACCAGGGCACAGGATGAGCTGGGGCGAAGCACCAGGATTGGCGCATCTAATGGATGCGCCACTTCTGGGGCGGCTGCGGCCTGCTATTTTTAGGCTGGGGAGAGTCCAATAACCATGGACCTCCCTAGTCTGAGAATATCAGACCCCAGCTGTCTGCTTTACCTTGGCTGGTGATCCAATTTTGGGGGGACCCCTACGTGTTTTTTTTTTAATTATTTATTTAATTTAAAATAACAGCGTGGGGTGCCCTCAGTTTTGGATTACCAGCCAAGGTGAGGCTGCCAGCTGTGGTCTGCAGGCTGCAGCCGTCTGCTTTACCCTAGCTGGCTACAAAAATAGGGGAAACCCCACGTCATTTTTTTTCATTTTTTTGGCTAAATACAAAGCTAAGCACCCCTTAGTGCCACATGAAAGGCACCAAAGGGTGCAAAATTACAAAATTCAGGAGAGTGGGACATTATGTGTCTTTCTGCCATTATAATGACAGAAAAGACTGATATGAAGTGTACAAGCACAGGAAAATCACCAGAGCGCTCTACGCTGTGAAAAGCAGTAGAAAATGGAACTGGAGTGAACATGTGACCGTCTCATGTAGGTTGAAGCTATGGATCCTGGGTAAATTTATGTATTTTCCCTCCTTCAGTTTTTTTGCAGTACACAAAAAAAACGGAAGGCACACGGATGACAAACAGATGACATTTACGGAACGGAAACGGATGCCACACGGATACACCCGTGAAAAAAAAATGACTGTTTTTTGCAGACCACAAAAATGGATCGGTCGTGTTAATGTAGCCTTATACTGATCTGCCGTTTATAAACAGCAGGCAGAAATAAGTGAATAACGCCCCCCAGCGTCAGAAAATCTCCGGGGTTTCAGGGGGTAGCTGAGACCCTGGAGATCATGATTCAGGACGGTTTTTCCGGTCCCCGCTCATGTGATCACAGGTATACACCGTATACCGATGATCACGTTACAGTAAATGACAGTGTCGGTAAAAAATTATTTATCTCCCATCTGGCATGAACAAACATGATAAATCTCCTCCCCGGTCCTCCGGTGTCGCCAAAGTGCCCCCCCTGATGCCCTCCCAGAAATCCAAGATGGCCGCGCGCACAGCAGCGCGCCGGCCGCATTTACCCTACTCCTCTGATTTCTGTCACATGTGCCATGACACATGCGACAGAAAACTCCTCCCCAGGCCCTGCCAGGTCACCCCCTATAACCTCACCAGTGTTCCCCGGTGTCCCACAGTACCTGTGCAGCGTTGATCCCCCCACGGCCCTCTCCTTCACAATAGACGCTGCCGCATGCACAGAGCGGCTGTCAGCTTAGCTTCCTGTGTTCAGACACAGTGAGTGGTGGTTATGCATCTGTAAGCTAAATAGGTGGCACGGTGGCTCAGTGGTTAGCACTGCAGTCTTGCAGCGCTGAGGTTCTGGGTTCAATTCCCACCAAGGACACCATCTGCAAGGAGTTTGTATGTTCTCCCCGTGTTTGCGTGGGTTTCCTCCCACACTCCAAAGACATACAGTGCTATGGAATTAATAATGCTATATAAATGAATTAAGTATTATTATTACTGCAATGCCCTGCTCATGAGGTAAGGAACATAATTGATCAGGAGAGCTATATACTACATTTCCAAATGGAGGGATTTGCTTTTATAGTTGCCCTGCTGAACGACTACCAAACATGAGAGTCCGTTATACGCCATAAGAAAACACATCTAAATAGCGAGCTCTGTTGTTAAGTATTCATTCAGCTGGATAACTGGACTTAAAGGGGTATTCCATCTCCAAGATCCTATCCCCATTATATAGTAGGTGGAATAGCAATAATATCAGCAAATACCAATATTTGGAAATGTAGAATAGTTCTCCTGATTAGGCATGCCCTTACCTCATGAGCAGGGCATTGCAGCTTTGGTAGCAACCATTACGACATGGACTCTGCTGCTGTGGACCCGCGGGGAGTGAGTGCAGATTCATTGCACCCACACTCCTCACATGAAGGGTCTGCACTCCTAGAAAATGGGGGATACGTTCCCTGAGTGTCTCCCCCCATATTCTAGACGGTCCAGAGTCGTCATGGGACCCCTTTATTTTTTTTCTTACAATAAATTGGTGAAAGAGGGAATGTTTTGGGGACTGTTTTTTCAAATAAATTTCTTTTGTCAATCTTTTTTTGTTAGTACTGACAGACAGTTTATGAGGTTGGGTATCTAATAGACGCCATGACATCACAAACTGCTGGGCTTGATCTCAGGTGACTTTACAGCTAGTATCAACCCGATTTATTACCCCGTTTGCCACTGCACCAGGGCACGGGATGAGCTGGGGTGAAGCGCCAGGATTGGCGCATCTAGTGGATGCGCCACGTCTGGGGTGCCTGCGGCCTGCTATTTTTAGGCTGTGAAGGCCCAATAACTATGGACCTTCCCACCCTGAGAATACCAGACCACAGCTGTCCGCTTTACCTTGGCTGGTGATCCAATTTGGGGGGGACCCTACTTTTTTTGTGTAATTATTAATATTTACAAAATAATTATAAAAAAAGAGCCTGGGGGGACCTCCACATTGGATCCCCAACCACGGTAAAGCTGCCAGCTGTGGTGTTCAGGCTACAGCCGTCTGCTTTACCCTAGCTGGCTATCAAAAATGGGGGGACCCAACGTCATTTTTTTTTTAACTATTTTTTAAATAGAAAAAATGAATGGGCTTCCCTGTAAATTGATTGCCAACCAAGGTAACGGCAGGCAGATGGGGGTGGCAACCCATAGCTGTCTGCTTTATCTGCGCTGATAATCAAAAATACCGCGGAGCGCTACGTCATTTTTTTTAAAGATTTATTTTTACAGCACTGTGATGTCCAGCAATCAAAATACAGGGAAGCCCATTTTGTTTTTAGTTATTTAAATAAATAATTAAAAAAAATATATATGGGCTCCCGCTGCATTTTTTGTATTGCTAGCTAAGGGTAATCCAAGCAGCTACTGGCTGCTAACCCCCACTGCTTGGTGTTACCTTCACTGGCAATGGAAAATCCAGGGAAGCATTTTTTATTTTTTTTGCCAAAAAACTACAAAAAAAGGACGTGAGCTTCGTCATATTTTTGTATGCTAGCCAGGTATAGCAGGCAGGTGCTGGAAGAGTTGGATACAACGCCAGAAGATGGCGCTTCTATGAAAGTGCCATTTTCTGAGGCAGCTGCAGACTGCAATTCGCAGCAGTGGGGCCCAGAAAGCTCAGGCCAACCTGTGCTGCGGATTCCAATCCCCAGCTGCCTAGTTGTACCTGGCTGGACACAAAAATGGGGCGAAGCCTACGTCATTTGTTTTCTAATTATTTCATCAAATTCATGAAATAATAAAAAAAGGGCTTCCCTTTATTTTTGGTTCCCAGCCGGGTACAAATAGGCAACTGGGGATTGGGGGCAGCCGTACCTGCCTGCTGTACCTGGCTAGCATACAAAAATATGGCGAAGCCCACATAATTTTTTCAGGGGGCAAAGAACTTCTGCATACAGTCCTGGATGGAGTATGCTGAGCCTTGTAGTTCTGCAGCTGCTGTGTGTCTGTATGGAGAAGAGCAGACAGCAGCTGCAGAACTACAAGGCTCAGCATACTCCATCCAGGACTGTATGCAGAAGTTTTTTGCCCACCAAAAAAATTACGTGGGCTTCGCCATATTTTTGTATGCTGGCCAGGTACAGCAGGCAGCCACGGGCTGCCTCCAACCCCCAGTTGCCTATTTGTACCCGGCTGGGAACCAAAAATATAGGGAAGCCCCTTTTTTTTAATTATTTCACTTATTTCATGAAATAATTAAAAAACAAATGACGTGGGCTTCGCCTCATTTTTGTGTCCAGCCGGGTACAACTAGGCAGCTGGGGATTGGAATCCACAGCACAGGTTAGCCCGAGGTTTCTGGGTGCCTCTGCTGCGAATTGCAGTCGGCAGCCGCCCCAGAAAATGGCGCTTTCATAGAAGCGCCATCATCTGGCGCTGTATCCAACTCTTCCAACAGCCCTGAAGTCGGGTGGCTTCCTGTGTAATAATGAGTTAATACTAGCTTTGTTTTACTAGCTAGTATTAAGCCAGAGATTCTTAATGTCAGGCACGTTTTACCCGGCCATTAAGAATCTCCAATAAAGGGTTAAAAAAAAGACACCACACAGAGAAAAAATACTTTAATAGAAATAAATACACAGACACATTAGAGACTCCATCTTTATTACCCCCTGTCAGCCCTCCACGATCCATGGTCTTCTGTCTTTCTTGTTCAACAAATGCAGCTCTGCTCCATCACTGCTGCATGGGGGAAGACGCTGCTTCCCGTGCAGCCTTCACTCCGTGAGAGATCAGTGCTGCTGTCTGTTAGCGGTAACAGCGCTAACGCTGACAGACGCATTACCATAGCAACGGTGCTCCGATCATGTGTATCCCAGAGCCGCGGTTAGCAATGACGTCACCGCTAACTGCGTTGCTATGGCAACGGTGATCTCCGTTAATGACCGGCTGTGTCAGCCGGTCCCTAACGGAACGGGGAGTCGACCGTGTGCTAGAGCATGTTGCCGGTACACGACGATACACAAATGTGCACCGTGTACCGGAGAGTGCAATTACAGGACCTAGGACAGGACATGACGTCAAAGCCATGTGACCAGTCTGTAGCCAATGAGATAATAGCCATGTGACTGGTCACATGGCTATTTTGATGACGTCACGGAAGGTCCTGTCAGTGCTGGTTATTGGGAGGACGCAGCGATCATCGGAAGGAATAGTGACAGGAGACAGAGTGCAGGACGCATCGCGGGCACCGGTAAGTGTTATGGCAATGTTTATTAACTGTATGTGTACATTTATAATGCGTTTTTATGTGTTTGTGATTGCCTCCCATTATTTCCTATTGGTTCGAGTTCGGTTCGTCGAACGTTCGCCGAACCGAACTCGAACAGGACCTCGGTTCGGCGAATCAAGCTCGAGCCTAACCGCGGTTGGTTCGCTCATCTCTACTGCCAAGGTCCATTTTAATTATCCTACATAGTTTAGTGCCATCGTAAGAAACTGATACCTTACTTTTACTTTTAATGCCATCCACATGGTCATTAATAAAGAGGTTAAAAAGAATCCGTCCTAGCACAGATTCCTGTGGCCCCCCTCTGTTGACTAAAGCTAACTAAAGTGGGCTTTACACTCTACGATATCGCTACAGCGATCTCGTTGGGGTCACGGATTTTGTGACGCACATCCGGCTGCTGTAGCGATGTCGTAACATGTGACTCCTAGGAACGATTTTGGATCGTTGCAAAAACGTCCAAAATTGCTCCTCGTTGACATGGGGGTCCGCTCCCAATTATCGCTGCTGTCGCTGAGGCGAAGTTGATCCTCGTCCCTGCGGCAGCACACATCGCTACGTGTGACGCCGCAGGAACGAGGATTATCTCCTTACCTGCCTCCGGCCACAATGCGGAAGGAAGGAGGTGTGCGGGATGTTACGTCCCGCTCATCTCCGCCCCTCCGCTATCATTGGGCGGCCGCTTAGTGACGTTGCTGTGACGCCAAATGGACCGCCCCCTTAGAAAGGAGGCGGTTCGCCAGTCACAGCGACGTCGAAGGCCATGTAAGTCCGTGTGACGCGGGTGCGCGATTTTGTGCGCGACAGACAGCGTTATGCCCGTTGCGCACAAACGATGGGGGCGGGTCTCATGCTAGCGATATCGGGCCGGATATCGCAGCATGTAAAGCCACCCTTAGACACTGTGCCATTTTTTGTTACATATCTTTTAGCCAATTCCTTATCCTGCTCATAGTTTCCCCTAGTCCTTGTTTCTGGAGCTTCATTACAAGACTGTAATGTTGTACAGTATCAAATGCCTTTGCAAAGTCTAAATAATCACATCAGCTGCATTTCAAACTTAAAGATTTGAATTCCCTCCTCATAGAAACCCAACATTAGGTTAGACAAGACTTATGTTTCATGAATCTGTGCTGGTTTTCTGTTACTGTATTATTTTCTGCAATATATTTATGCAGGTTATTTCTATAACGCCCCCCAAAACTTTGCATACTAGTGATGTCAGACTTACCAGACAGTAGTTGCCTGAATCCACATTCTTAGCTTTCTTAAATATTGGTACCAAGTCAGCAATCCTACAATCCTGTGGCACTAACCCTGTTGCTAGAGATTTTAAGAAGATGAGATATATGGTCTGAAATTACTTAGCTCAAATGCCTCAATATCTGTGATAGAAAGTCATCTGACCTGGGGGATTTGTGAATGTTTAATTTGCTCAGACACAGGCGTACTTCCTTTTCTGTTAAACTATTTATATCAAGTGGCAGACTTTGATTTATGCCTAGTTGAATGATCCCTGGAACATTCAGTTCATTTGTGTGCACAAATGAAAAGTGCTTGTTTATAATCTCAGCCTTTTCTTTGTCCTCTTTAATTATCTTGCTATTATCATCTTTTAACTCATTTAAGGACTAAGGACATACTGGTATGGGCTTAGTTGCCCCTCTCTGGTTACCACGGGCTCCAGTGGTGAACCCGTGGTATTGCCCACACATGTCTCCTGATATCAGCAGACATGTGTGGCTAACAGGCGCAGGTGGATCGGAGATGCACCCGCACCTGTTAACCTCTTAGATTTAAATCGTCATGACGGGATCGCCGGCAGGAGATCAAGACTCAAAAAATAAGCCATCACTGAGCCCGATTCCAAAAAATGAGAACGCTACAGGTCTCGGAAAAAGGCAACAAAAGCGCTATTCTTTTTTGGACAAACTTCTGAATTTTTTTTCACCACTTGGAAAAAAGTAAAAGTATATATATTTGGTATCTACGAACACATACTGATGTGAGGCATCATATGGATACGTAACGTTTACCATATAGTGAACATGGTTAATAAAACACCCCCAAAACTATTGTGCAATTGCACTTTTTTTGCAATTTTACTGCATTTGGAATTATTTTCATGTTTTCCAGTACACTGTATGGTAAAACTAATGGTATCATTCAAAGTTCAACTCGTCCCGCAATATAAGCCCTCATATGGTGACTTCTGACCCTGTTCACACTGCAGAGTCAGACATGTCATACTATGGTTTCCCTTGGTACTTTTGAGTTACATGGACTCATTGCTAGGATATTGCTAGGGTCACAGATTACAGGAGACGTATCACAGCTGCTTCCACACTTTAAAATATGGTGGCGCCTGTTCACCTATGCCGACTATAGCTTCATTTGCGATACCGTTCCTTGTGCTGTGGTGATCTTGTTTTGGTGATCTCCTGTGCATTTTTTGGTGTGTTGTGGAAATAATCCATTTGTCTTTTTACTTCCTCCCTGATTTTTTCCATCTGCCTATGAGCACATATTTTCTTACCTCTGTGTATGTGTGTGCAGTGAGTTTGAGTTATAGTTTTTCTCTGCCTGTCTATTTGTGTGGGATTAAACACTCTTTTCTTTCTCACGAAAAAAGTAATACAAGGAGAGCTCAAAACTGGTTCACAGACTAAAAGCTCCTTAATTTAAAAATTATTAATTTTATTAACAGAAGCAATTAAAACACACTTCCACATTATATAGAAAATATTCATTGGTACCATACAACAATTTCAAACATATATCCCCCTTATTTTTATAGTCCTATGTGTTTCCGCAATTTAGGAGCAAGAACAAATGTCAGTAAGGCGCAATACAAAAATATATCCCTAAACAGTCCAATAGTCAAGGGTCCTACAGTCAAGATCCCTAAAGGCAGCACTTTTTACCGTAAATTAGTTGGTTCTGCACTGAGATATAATTCTGTATATACTGCCACTTCCTATATTAGTGAGGAGGCTGTAAACCTTCTACCCCTAATCGACCCGACGCGTTTCCCCTTCTAATAGAAGGTTCCTCAGGGGTCATCAAAAAGTAGTATAGAAAAATACAAATAATTTATACATTATCCTCCAATCATATAGTGAATACAGACATAGTTTTTGTAATCTCCCCAAACAGAGTACATCAAACAAATGATCTTCAGATTGTACATATGACTATTATAGTCTCCTCTGGTGCTGGCGTATCTCTAGACTCCAAAAGTTGCCAGGTAATACAGAGTTCCATAAAATATCGTGTTCTTAACTGCCACATACTCGCTGTGTATGAGTTGATCCTTTAAGGACCTCCCTTTCTTGTATGTTATTGCTGGAGTTCCTGGAATAATATCATGTAGTATTGGGTCTGCCGTAAGTATTCCCCAATGTTTTATTAAAATCGTGCTTCTGTTAATAAAATTAATAATTTTTAAATTAAGGAGTTTTTAAACACTCTTTTCCCATCCCTCCCCGGGCTTGGGGAGAGAGAGAATTGACCAGGGCTATTCAGGATCTAGGGTTAGGAAGGCGGCCCAAACATTGTCACCATTAGATGTATGTTTGGGAATAGGAACAGCTAGGGTGACCCTAGCCCCAGGGCGAGTGTAGGTGCCTCTGTTCCAAGTTACCTCATCCCACCACATGACAGCTGTTGGATTATATTATCAGACAGGTAAAGGCTGTAAAGGTAGATAAAGAAGGTAAAATTTTTGTGAGTACTATTACAGGGCGGATTTTCCCGATTAAATCCTTTGTGAATTGTCGCACTATTGGGGTCATCTACAAGGCCACGTGTTCCTGCTCAATTGAATACGTAAGGAAGACAAAACAGGAATTGAGGCGTAGGATAGGAGAGCACCTACGTGATATTGCCAACAAGAGAGATACCCACCTTTTGAAGCATATTAATTCCATACATGGAAGAAACACCAAGGGCCTTACGTTTATGGGTATTGAGTCCATTGCACCACCCATTAGGGGTGGAAACTGAGCCAAACGTCACTTACAAAGAGAGGCATTTTGGATTTACACTCTAAAGACTCAGGCCCCTCTAGGTTTGAATGAAACCCTCACTTTTGGTTGCTTTTTGTGATAGGGCAATATAAGGGCTAGTTAGGGAGAGATGATGATGAGTGGGGGCGCCATGACGTGACTGTTTAGTGTGCCAACCTCCGCAGTCAGGAATGGTGAGTTTCTAGTGTGGAATGAGGGATATTTAGGCACACCTTCCTCTTAATGCCGCCAGGTCCCGAGATCACTGTCCTTTTGTTTGACAAAACCCCTACCCCCTCTCCCCCCCCTCTCTTTTTTCCTCTCACATTGGACTATTCCCTGTATCTAGCTATCCCCTGTTATGCTAGACCCTGTTGGATCCTGCCAAAAATATCTATATACATCCTGTTCCTGAAATGGAACAGTTGGTCAGACGGTGAGTTCCCTCATTTTAGACATTCCCCATTCCCTAATATTTAATGTGAGACTTATGCTCTTTCTATTTATTCTCATACTGTCATTTCCCTTATAATTTGGCTTCCGTAAAACTTTGCAAATTGTCGTATTTGGACTGGTCAACCTGACAATCTGAATATGTGGCCAGGCGACGTTAGTTTCTACATCATAGAATGCAGCTGATGATGTAATGCTGCGTGACTGTTCAATTGAAAGGCATGTCCCCTGTTGCCTAGCAATATAATGCCCAGCATAACATTGTGAGCGGAGCATGCGGTCACGTGACGGAGATGTAATACCATGTGACTGGTCACTTGACCAACGGTAACACCCCCTCTTCACGTAACGCGGAAGTAAATTACTGTACATGAACCATTGTTCGGTGTATGTATGGACAGTATGGTGTAAAGTAACCCCCCTAATCGTGGCACGCACGCCATCCTTACAGCGTGCGTTCCACCAACATGTGGACCGGAAACCCTGCGTTCTGCAGGACTTTACAATAATAACTGATTGATAGGGTGGGCGTAATAGTTTATATAAGTCCCGCATCTTTCTAGATACCACTTGATTTTCAACTGGCAGCTCAACATGCCTGTGATACTATAGCCTCCAACTTCCCTGATGAATCGGTATTAATGAAACGCGTCGGGAAGGAGGACGTTGAGTGATACTGGTTATTAGCTGGGGTAATGTGTGGTGTGGGATAATCCCCCCCATCAATTGGAAGGTAACACCAGTTTAAGTTGATTTGTGGTGGGATCGTTGGTAAGCATAGATCCACCGCTATCAATGATTGTATTTATTTAGCACTTTATCCTGTCCAAGCTGCTTCTCTCCCTCTCTCTTTTTATGCAAATGTCTATAAGAAATTCCTAATAGAGTCATTTGTTTACATCTTAAGTTCACATAGACACCTTACAGGAGTAATTCTCTTTGGGCATAAGTGCAATTATGAAGGAGGGACTGCCTGTTCATTGCACAATGCCACTTTAACACGGTTATTATGGCATTATAGGGTGCATATGATAGCAATTTAAGGGCCTTGGTGAGAAGGAATAGGCTGTGATAGGTGGGCAACTTGGATTTGTCCTGTACACATCTGACCTTTTTTGTATTTATAGTGCTAAACACTTTGTGGTATTATTTACTTGGGGGTCACTTTTGTTATATGTTTATATTTTAATAAATATTAAAAGTTACATTTTAATTACCAGTGCTTTATTGTGTTGATTCATCTACTAACAGAGAGAGGAAATTGTCTTGAATTGTAGATAAGAACTGACAGCTTGTAGCACATCCAGAAGATTCTATGTCCCATTGAATGTCTGGATAGTTGAAATCCCCCATAATAAGGACCCGATAATTATTTGCTGCCTTTTTAATTTGTTGCTGCATTTCACCCTCTATTTGTTCAGCTATGTTTGGAAGCTATAGCAAACTCCAGTTAGCAGCTTTCCATTATTGCCCTCCCCATGTACATTTACCCATACTGACTCTACATTGTTGCAGCTTCACCCAATGTTGTAATTGAGCACAAGTCTTAGGCTATGTGCCCACGCTGCGGATTTACCGTGGATTTGCCGAAAATCTGCAGCAGCGGCACTTCCAAGCCATTTCAATGGCATTTTGGAAATGCTGTGCCCATGCTGCGGATTTTTCCGCGGCGGATTTGCCGCGGATTTTGATCCGGAAAAATCTGCAGCATGTCAATTATTGTTGCGGATTTTGTTGCGGATTTTTCCCATGCAAGTCAATGCAAGGTGTAAAATCCGCAAGAAATCCACAGGTCTGTTCCCACAGGCTCTTTTTCCTGCGGATTTGGTGCGGATTTCGCAAACAAATCCGCAGGAAGTGATGTAGGATAGTTCAGGAAGAGGATGTTTCACCATTTTGTAGTGTAGAGTAGTGGCAGTGTAGTCGTGCTGTGTCCGGACTCTGGATTGCCAGCTAAAAGCAGCTAGTTACAGGCTGCTTGCTTTTAGCTGGCAAAACAGGATCCCAGGTCTTTTTTCACAATTCTTTTTAAAAAAAAAAAAATGTGCTCCGCTGTATTTTCACTGTCCAGCCCGATGCAAGCAAGCAACTGAGGGCTGTGCTTCTCAGCGGGATAAGGCTGAAGCATTCTCTGCCCCTCCCGCTGAGAAAAAGTCCTCAGCTGCCCCTGAAAATGGCGGCTCCGTTGTGAAGCGCCATTCACAGGTGCTGTACCGAGGCTCATCCAGCTGCCCTGATGCATTGGCTGGCTGGGTAATTACGGGGTTAATGCCAGTTTTCTGCAAACTGGCACTAAGCCCGAGGTTCATAATGTCATGCCTGTGTAGACACGGCCATTATGAACCTCCGTTTGGTACTAAAGAAAAGAAAACACTTTTTTTAAAAATTTTATTTGAAAGAAAAACACACACACACATCCCTGATTGCCATCTTTATTACTCCCTGAATCCCCCGACGATAATCCATGACAACTCCGAGCCGGGCTCCGATGTGCACCCGGCTGACCCGGGCACTGACGTCAGCCGGTGACAGCAGCCGTCAGTGTATTATTAAATGCTGCACAGCTCTCTTCCGGCAGCTGGGAACGTCTGATATCAGAGCCCTGGTCAGCTGACTTAATTCGCGAGCGCAGGCGGGTCAGCTGACGATGTGCACTTATGTGACCTGGGCACGGACGTCAGCCGGTCCCAGCAGCCGTCAGTGTTCGAGATGCTGCAAAGCTCTCTTCCGGCTGCTGGTACCGGCTGACGTCCGTGCCCGGGTCACATGAGTGCACATCGGAGCCCGGCACATCAGCTGATCGGTGTGCAGTCAGCTGACCCGCCCGCGCTCGCGAATTAAGTCAGCTGACCAGGGCTCTGACGTCAGACGTTCCCAGCTGCCGGAAGAGAGCTGTGCAGCATTTAATACACTGACGGCTGCTGTTACCGGCTGACGCTGTGACCCGGGCTCAGCTATGAACTGAGCTGACCCGGCCAGTGAGTTCTGCCGCTCACAGCAGCCGGCAGAGAGCAAACCAGTGATTACAATTGTCCTGGATTAACCTCTGAGGCTTGGGAGTAATAAAGATGGCAATCAGGGATGTGTGGGTGTGTTTTTCTTTCAAATAAAATTTTTCAAAAAGTGTTTTCTTTTATTTAGTACCAAACGGAGGTTCATAATGGCCGTGTCTACACAGGCATGACATTATGAACCTTGGGCTTAGTGCCAGTTTGCAGAAAACTGGCATTAACTCCGTTATATTACCCAGCCAGCCAATGCATCAGGGCAGCTGGATGAGCCTCGGTACAGCACCTGTGAATGGCGCTTCACAACGGAGCCGCCATTTTCAGGGGCAGCTGAGGACTGTTTTTCTCAGCGGGAGGGGCAGAGAATGCTTCAGCCTTATCCCGCTGAGAAGCACAGCCCTCAGTTGCTTGCTTGCATCGGGCTGGACAGTGAAAATACAGCGGAGCACATTTTTTTTTTTTTTTTTTTTTAAAAATAACAGTGAAAGGGAACATGGCACCACATTTTTTGGCTGTAAGCTGCGGCCACCACCACTGGGTTATTATATACAGCCTGTTAAAATGCTGTATATAAGAGCACAGTGGTGTTGGCCGCAGCTTTTTACAAAAAAAGTGGCGACAGGTTCCCTTTAAACATTTCTGCCCCTTTATTACAAAATGGGAGAAGAAAGGAGGGTTGGGACAGGAAATGACATAAAGAGCCTTTTTTTTCCTTCAAAACAGACTAAGCTTTATTCAGAAACACAGAGTACAATGGACAAAATCCGCATCAAAATCCGCATCAAAATCCGCAACGAAATCCGCGTCAAATCCGCGTCAAATCCGCATCAAATCCGCACCTATGCTAAGGTGCGGATTCCGGGGGAAAGCTGCGGATTTTGATGCAGAAAAATCCGCAGGTACTTTCTCCCGTGGAGACATAGCCTTAAGATTATACCCACATTTTTCATCTTTCCTGTCCTTTTTGAATGTAGCCCTAGCACATTTATTACTTCTTCTAGCACATTTATTACTCCTACTAACCTCCATTCTTTCCTTGCACTTCCTAGCTCCCCTAAATCCTCATTTACTCATACTGTCTCACTCTCTGTCAACTCTATCTATCCCCTTATTTGCTCTCCTACCCTCCCTCCCCCAGATCCTAGTTTAAAAGCTCCTCCATCCGTCTGACCATTTTCTCCCCCAGCACAGCTGCACCCTCCCCATTGAGGAGCATCCCATCCCTACTATAGACCCTGTAGCTGACTGTGAAGTCAGCCATGAACCCAAACCCTACACTAGTTTCTAAGCCCCTTATTTAACTCCCTAATAGAGATGAGCGAACCGGTCCCGGTTCGGCTCGAGGCGGTTCGCCGAACGGGGGGTCTGGCTCGAGTTCGGCTCGTCGAACGTTCGACGAACCGAACTCGAGCCCATAGGAAACAATGGCAGGCAATCACAAACACAGTAAAACACCTAGAAAACACCCTCAAAGGTGTCCAAAAGGTGACAAACAACTCACAACACAACACAAACACATGGGAAAGTGACAAGGACATGTACTCATGCGAAAACAAAACAGCTGGACAAGGAAAAAGAGGAGGACACACAGATATAGGCATGGCACGCCCTTCTAAAGTCATGTAAAACACCGCAAGGTGACTCCAAGCGGAGTCTCCCTTTTTTCCAAAAATTGGGCCCCACACACCCACCCCTTCAGTGGCAGCAGTTGTGCCCCAGTTGTACACTTCACAGCTAGATTTGCATCAAGCACATTCAAAAATACGCCATTCTTATCCGTCCCCAGGATGACACCGGGGTAGGTAGCAAAGTCTTTCCTGATCCCAGCTCTGTTCATCTTGGCTTCTTTTAAAAACACAGCAAGCAAGGGTTACTCCAAGCGGAGTCTCCCTTTTTTCCAAAAATTGGGCCACACAGACACCCACCCCATCAGTGGCAGCACTTCGGCCCTAGTTGCAAACAGGATGTTTTGATTTGCATCAAGCACATTCAAAAATACGCTATTCTTAGCCGTCCCCAGGATGACACTGGGGTAGGTAGCAAAGTCTTTGCTGACCCATGACTTGTTCATCTTGGCTTCTTTTAAAAACAATGTAAGCAAGGGTTACTCCAAGCGGAGTCTCCCCTTTTTTCCAAAAATTGGGCCCCACACACACCCACCCATTCAGTGGCAGCAGTTGTGCCCCAGTTGTACACTTCACAGCTAGATTTGCATCAAGCACATTCAAAAATACGCCATTCTTATCCGTCCCCAGGATGACACCGGGGTAGGTAGCAAAGTCTTTCCTGATCCCAGCTCTGTTCATCTTGGCTTCTTTTAAAAACACAGCAAGCAAGGGTTACTCCAAGCGGAGTCTCCCTTTTTTCCAAAAATTGGGCCACACAGACACCCACCCCATCAGTGGCAGCACTTGGGCCCTAGTTGCAAACAGGATGTTTTGATTTGCATCAAGCACATTCAAAAATACGCTATTCTTAGCCGTCCCCAGGATGACACTGGGGTAGGTAGCAAAGTCTTTGCTGACCCATGACTTGTTCATCTTGGCTTCTTTTAAAAACAATGTAAGCAAGGGTTACTCCAAGCGGAGTCTCCCTTTTTTCCAAAAATTGGGCCACACAGACACCCACCCCATCAGTGGCAGCACTTTTGCCCTAGTTGCAAACAGGATGTTTTGATTTGCATCAAGCACATTCAAAAATACGCTATTCTTAGCCGTCCCCAGGATGACACTGGGGTAGGTAGCAAAGTCTTTGCTGACCCATGACTTGTTCATCTTGGCTTCTTTTAAAAACAATGTAAGCAAGGGTTACTCCAAGCGGAGTCTCCCCTTTTTTCCAAAAATTGGGCCCCACACACACCCACCCATTCAGTGGCAGCACTTGGGCCCTAGTTGCAAACAGGATGTTTTGATTTGCATCAAGCACATTCAAAAATACGCTATTCTTAGCCGTCCCCAGGATGACACCGGGGTAGGTAGCAAAGTCTTTCCTGATCCCAGCTCTGTTCATCTTGGCTTCTTTTAAAAACACAGCAAGCAAGGGTTACTCCAAGCGGAGTCTCCCTTTTTTCCAAAAATTGGGCCACACAGACACCCACCCCATCAGTGGCAGCACTTGGGCCCTAGTTGCAAACAGGATGTTTTGATTTGCATCAAGCACATTCAAAAATACGCTCTTCTTAGCCGTCCCCAGGATGACACCGGGGTAGGTAGCAAAGTCTTTCCTGATCCCAGCTCTGTTCATCTTGGCTTCTTTTAAAAACACAGCAAGCAAGGGTTACTCCAAGCGGAGTCTCCCTTTTTTCCAAAAATTGGGCCACACAGACACCCACCCATTCAGTGGCAGCAGTTGTGCCCCAGTTGTACACTTCACAGCTAGATTTGCATCAAGCACATTCAAAAATACGCCATTCTTATCCGTCCCCAGGATGACACCGGGGTAGGTAGCAAAGTCTTTCCTGATCCCAGCTCTGTTCATCTTGGCTTCTTTTAAAAACACAGCAAGCAAGGGTTACTCCAAGCGGAGTCTCCCTTTTTTCCAAAAATTGGGCCACACAGACACCCACCCCATCAGTGGCAGCACTTCGGCCCTAGTTGCAAACAGGATGTTTTGATTTGCATCAAGCACATTCAAAAATACGCTATTCTTAGCCGTCCCCAGGATGACACCGGGGTAGGTAGCAAAGTCTTTCCTGATCCCAGCTCTGTTCATCTTGGCTTCTTTTAAAAACACAGCAAGCAAGGGTTACTCCAAGCGGAGTCTCCCTTTTTTCCAAAAATTGGGCCACACAGACACCCACCCCATCAGTGGCAGCACTTGGGCCCTAGTTGCAAACAGGATGTTTTGATTTGCATCAAGCACATTCAAAAATACGCTATTCTTAGCCGTCCCCAGGATGACACTGGGGTAGGTAGCAAAGTCTTTGCTGACCCATGACTTGTTCATCTTGGCTTCTTTTAAAAACAATGTAAGCAAGGGTTACTCCAAGCGGAGTCTCCCCTTTTTTCCAAAAATTGGGCCCCACACACACCCACCCATTCAGTGGCAGCACTTGGGCCCTAGTTGCAAACAGGATGTTTTGATTTGCATCAAGCACATTCAAAAATACGCTATTCTTAGCCGTCCCCAGGATGACACCGGGGTAGGTAGCAAAGTCTTTCCTGATCCCAGCTCTGTTCATCTTGGCTTCTTTTAAAAACACAGCAAGCAAGGGTTACTCCAAGCGGAGTCTCCCTTTTTTCCAAAAATTGGGCCACACAGACACCCACCCCATCAGTGGCAGCACTTGGGCCCTAGTTGCAAACAGGATGTTTTGATTTGCATCAAGCACATTCAAAAATACGCTATTCTTAGCCGTCCCCAGGATGACACTGGGGTAGGTAGCAAAGTCTTTGCTGACCCATGACTTGTTCATCTTGGCTTCTTTTAAAAACAATGTAAGCAAGGGTTACTCCAAGCGGAGTCTCCCCTTTTTTCCAAAAATTGGGCCCCACACACACCCACCCATTCAGTGGCAGCACTTGGGCCCTAGTTGCAAACAGGATGTTTTGATTTGCATCAAGCACATTCAAAAATACGCTATTCTTAGCCGTCCCCAGGATGACACTGGGGTAGGTAGCAAAGTCTTTGCTGACCCATGACTTGTTCATCTTGGCTTCTTTTAAAAACAATGTAAGCAAGGGTTACTCCAAGCGGAGTCTCCCCTTTTTTCCAAAAATTGGGCCCCACACACACCCACCCATTCAGTGGCAGCACTTGGGCCCTAGTTGCAAACAGGATGTTTTGATTTGCATCAAGCACATTCAAAAATACGCTATTCTTAGCCGTCCCCAGGATGACACCGGGGTAGGTAGCAAAGTCTTTCCTGATCCCAGCTCTGTTCATCTTGGCTTCTTTTAAAAACACAGCAAGCAAGGGTTACTCCAAGCGGAGTCTCCCTTTTTTCCAAAAATTGGGCCACACAGACACCCACCCATTCAGTGGCAGCAGTTGTGCCCCAGTTGTACACTTCACAGCTAGATTTGCATCAAGCACATTCAAAAATACGCCATTCTTATCCGTCCCCAGGATGACACCGGGGTAGGTAGCAAAGTCTTTCCTGATCCCAGCTCTGTTCATCTTGGCTTCTTTTAAAAACACAGCAAGCAAGGGTTACTCCAAGCGGAGTCTCCCTTTTTTCCAAAAATTGGGCCACACAGACACCCACCCCATCAGTGGCAGCACTTGGGCCCTAGTTGCAAACAGGATGTTTTGATTTGCATCAAGCACATTCAAAAATACGCTATTCTTAGCCGTCCCCAGGATGACACTGGGGTAGGTAGCAAAGTCTTTGCTGACCCATGACTTGTTCATCTTGGCTTCTTTTAAAAACAATGTAAGCAAGGGTTACTCCAAGCGGAGTCTCCCCTTTTTTCCAAAAATTGGGCCCCACACACACCCACCCATTCAGTGGCAGCACTTGGGCCCTAGTTGCAAACAGGATGTTTTGATTTGCATCAAGCACATTCAAAAATACGCTATTCTTATCCGTCCCCAGGATGACACCGGGGTAGGTAGCAAAGTCTTTCCTGATCCCAGCTCTGTTCATCTTGGCTTCTTTTAAAAACACAGCAAGCAAGGGTTACTCCAAGCGGAGTCTCCCTTTTTTCCAAAAATTGGGCCACACAGACACCCACCACATCAGTGGCAGCACTTGGGCCCTAGTTGCAAACAGGATGTTTTGATTTGCATCAAGCACATTCCAAATCCACAAGCATTTACTCTCCCCAGGATGACACAGGGGTAGTAAATTCCTTCTGGATCCATGACTTGTTCATTTTGATGAACGTCAGTCTGTCCACATTGTCACTGGACAGACGCGTGCGCTTATCTGTCAGCACACACCCAGCAGCACTGAATACACGTTCAGAGACAACGCTGGCAGCTGGACACGACAAAATCTCCAAGGCGTAACTGGAGAGCTCTGGCCATTTTTCTATGTTTGAAGCCCAAAAGGAGCAAGGCTCCAGTTGCACAGTCATGGCATCGATGTTCATTTGGAGATACTCCTGTATCATCCTCTCCAGCCGTTGAGTATGTGTCAGACTTGTTGTCTCTGGTGGCCTTGCAAAAGAGGGTCTAAAAAAATTATGAAAAGATTCCATAAAATTGCTGTTACCGGCACCAGAAAAGGTCCTACTGGTACGGGTAGACTGTTGAAGATGACGAGACCGTCCCATGTTTGTCAAGTTACAACTGGGAGATTCACTCCCTGCACCTGCACGGTTGTTTGGTGGAAAAGCCGAGCTAAGATCTAGTAACAGCTTCTGCTGATATCCCTGCATACGTGCGTCCCTTTCTATGGCTGGAATTATGTCACAAAATTTGGACTTGTACCGGGGATCTAATAGTGTGGCAATCCAGTAGTCATCATCACTTCTAATTTTGACAATACGACTGTCATGTTGGAGGTAGTGCAACAAAAAGGCACTCATGTGTCTTGCGCAGCCATGCGGACCAAGTCCATGCTGTGTTTGTGGCATAGAGGTGCTACCCGTTCTTTCTTCCTCTGACATCTGACCCCAACCTCTTTCAACTGAAATTTGACCAAGGTCTCCCTCATCCGCTGAGTCTTCCATGTCCATGGACAGTTCGTCCTCCATTTCTTCATGTTCTCCTGCACCTTGCTCAACATTTCGCCTGCTACTATGCGCCCTTGTCGATCCCTGTCCCCCATGGTCCCATGCCTGCTGCGTTGGTGATGATGAACGTCTGGACCTTCGTGATGTTGTTGTCCCTTGCGCATATGAATCCTCCTGTAGTTCCTCCCCTTCATGTTGTCCCACCCCCTGACTCCGAATAGTGTTTAGCGTGTGCTCCAGCATGTAAATGACTGGAATCGTCATGCTGATAATGGCATTGTCAGAGCTAAACATATTCGTCGCCATGTCGAAACTGTGCAGAAGGGTGCATAGGTCCTTGATCTGAGACCACTCCATCAGGGTGATCTGCCCCACCTCTGCATCTCGTTGGCCCAGGCTATACGTCATGACGTATTGCACCAGGGCTCTGCGGTGCTGCCACAGTCGCTGTAACATGTGGAGAGTTGAATTCCAGCGTGTCGCCACATCGCATTTCAGGCGATGAACCGGCAGGCCGAAAGACTTCTGGAGCGATGCAAGTCGCTCTGCTGCGGCGCTTGAACGGCGGAAGTGAGCTGACAGTTTTCGTGCCCTGTTCAGAAGGCCATCTAGGCCGGGATAGTGTGTTAAAAATTGCTGCACGACAAGGTTCAACACGTGAGCCATACAAGGTACGTGTGTCACCTTGCCCAGGCGAAGTGCCGCACCCAGGTTTGCAGCATTGTCGCACACGGCCTTACCAGGCTGCAGTTTGAGTGGAGACAACCATTTATTAAACTCGGACCGCAAAGCTGACCACAACTCCTCAGCTGTGTGACTCTTATTACCAAGACATGTCAAGCTAAAGACCGCCTGATGCCGTTGCGCTCTGCTGCCAGCATAGTAATGAGGGGTGCGTGATTCCTTCTGCGCAGTGAGAACGCTGGTGGCCTGACCAGGCAGGCTTGGGGCGGAGGTGGAGGACCCAGATGAGGTGGAGGATGCAGAAGCAGTGGCGGAACTTGGACAGACAGAGGATTGACACACAAGTCGTGGGGACGGCAAGACTTGTGCAGCAGACCCTTCACCATCTATCACCATAGTTACCCAGTGCCCAGTCAGCGACATGTAACGTCCCTGTCCATGCTTACTGGTCCAAGTATCGGTGGTGAAATGCACCCGTTCACACACAGAGTTTCTCAAGGAAGCGGTGATGTTGTGTGCGACATGCTGGTGTAGCGCGGGCACACCTTTCTTAGAGAAGTAGTGGCGACTAGGCATCTGGTACTGGGGCACAGCGACAGACATAAGGTCTCTAAAATCCTGTGTGTCCACTAGGCGGAAAGGCAGCATTTCGGTAGCCAACAGCTTACAGAGGGATAGAGTCAACCTCTTAGCTTTGTCATGGGTCGGAGGAAGTGGCCTTTTATTTGACCACATCTGAGGGACAGAGATCTGGCTGCTGTGTGTAGACGGTGTTGAGTAGGGTGTCCCTGGAAAAATGCAGGTTTGTGAGGAAAGTGCAGGCGGAGACATGATGTTGCCTTCATCCAACGTTGGTGCTATCGATGTCTGAGAGAGCTGTACACACTCACTTGTTTCCCCTTCCAAACCAACTGACGACCTTACAAGCAAACTGCCTGTTGCGGTTACAGTGGTGGAAGTTTTGCGTGGAAAAACAGGTGTGGCAGCTGTCCCCACAGTCCTAGAAGATGAAGAGCGCGCGGATGCAGTGGAAGGGGCGGGCGGTGGATGGTTCGCTCCACTAGGCCGCATTGCAGCACGGTGAGCTTCCCACCGGGACTTATGATATTTAGTCATGTGACGATTCATGGAAGAAGTTGTCAAACTGCTGAGGTTTTGACCTCTACTAACAGAATCATGACAAATGTTACATATCACATGAGTTGGGCGATCTTTTTCGATGTGAAAAAAGGACCAGGCTAGGCAAGGCTTAGAGGCCATGCGACCTGTTGATCCACCACGAATAATGCTCATAGGCAGAGTGGTGGCTGAGGATGCAGTTGTAGACGTGCTACCAGTTCTCCGACTCTGTCCAGGAAGGCGCAAGGTAACTTCGTCGTCGGTTGCATCCTCCTCCACCGCCTCTGTTGACCTCCTCGAGTGCCTGACTGGGGGTTGACAGTAGGTGGGATCTAGAACGTCATCATCAATTGTTGTGTTTGCACTCCCCTCCCCCTCAGACCGAGCCTCTTCTTGCCCTGAACGAATATTTAAGTTGTCATCCCAATCGGGTATCTGCGTCTCATCTTCATCAGTATGTTCCTCATTGTCTATAACCACAGGTGTTACAGTTTGTGACAAAGGGTCAACATTATGCTCAGAAACTTGGTCCTCACGGCCTGAATCTGAGTCACAAAGGTTCTGGGCATCACTGCAGACCATTTCCTGTTCTGTACTCACTGTAGCTTGGGAGCAGACCTCTGATTCCCAGGCTATAGTGTGACTGAACAGCTCTGCAGACTCAGCCATCTCAGTTCCACCATACTGTGCAGGGCTGATGGAGACTTCAGAGCTGGGAGAAAGCAAGTTTGATTGGGATGACAACTCAGAGGACTGGTGTTTTTTGGATGCGGTACTTGAAGTGGCAGAGAGGGCACTTGTTGGACCACTTGAGATCCATTCAAGCATTTTCCTTTTTTGCCCATCATCTACCTTTGTTCCTGTTGTTCGTGTCCGTAACAAAGGGAGCACATCGGATTGTCCACGGTAAGTAGTAGACATCTTACTTTTGCTGGTAGATGGTCTATCTTCAGCAGATGATAATGGAGCTTTGCCACCTTCCCCACGGACAAAACCTTTTTTGCCTTTTACACCACGCCTCTTCCCCTTTCCACCAGCATCTGTCATTTTGCCACTCATGTTGATTGCGACAAGATTGTGGACTGAAAATGTGGTAGTAAAAATTGAGAGGTGGTGAAGATTGCAGTGGTGGTCTAGCTTTATTAACAGCAGAATAATAAAGAATAAATATCCCTGACAATGCAACTTAGTTATAATTAGTTGGAGTGTGCAACGCAGGCAGACGTGCTGCAAATGTCTTTGCACTAGTGGGACTATAGCAAAGTCCAATAGCCACGTATAGGATGCCACTAGGTACACTGAGTGTTTGCTAGTATAATGGCTTGGTTAGAATGAGTTGTAGTGTGCAACGCAGGCAGACGCGCTCTGCAAATGTCTTTGCACTAGTGGGACTATAGCAAAGTCCAATAGCCACGTATAGGATGCCACTAGGTACACTGAGTGTTTGCTAGTATAATGGCTTGGTTAGAATGAGTTGTAGTGTGCAACGCAGGCAGACGCGCTCTGCAAATGTCTTTGCACTAGTGGGACTATAGCAAAGTCCAATAGCCACGTATAGGATGCCACTAGGTACACTGAGTGTTTGCTAGTATAATGGCTTGGTTAGAATGAGTTGTAGTGTGCAACGCAGGCAGACGCGCTCTGCAAATGTCTTTGCACTAGTGGGACTATAGCAAAGTCCAATAGCCACGTATAGGATGCCACTAGGTACACTGAGTGTTTGCTAGTATAATGGCTTGGTTAGAATGAGTTGTAGTGTGCAACGCAGGCAGACGCGCTCTGCAAATGTCTTTGCACTAGTGGGACTATAGCAAAGTCCAATAGCCACGTATAGGATGCCACTAGGTACACTGAGTGTTTGCTAGTATAATGGCTTGGTTAGAATGAGTTGTAGTGTGCAACGCAGGCAGACGCGCTCTGCAAATGTCTTTGCACTAGTGGGACTATAGCAAAGTCCAATAGCCACGTATAGGATGCCACTAGGTACACTGAGTGTTTGCTAGTATAATGGCTTGGTTAGAATGAGTTGTAGTGTGCAACGCAGGCAGACGCGCTCTGCAAATGTCTTTGCACTAGTGGGACTATAGCAAAGTCCAATAGCCACGTATAGGATGCCACTAGGTACACTGAGTGTTTGCTAGTATAATGGCTTGGTTAGAATGAGTTGTAGTGTGCAACGCAGGCAGACGCGCTCTGCAAATGTCTTTGCACTAGTGGGACTATAGCAAAGTCCAATAGCCACGTATAGGATGCCACTAGGTACACTGAGTGTTTGCTAGTATAATGGCTTGGTTAGAATGAGTTGTAGTGTGCAACGCAGGCAGACGCGCTCTGCAAATGTCTTTGCACTAGTGGGACTATAGCAAAGTCCAATAGCCACGTATAGGATGCCACTAGGTACACTGAGTGTTTGCTAGTATAATGGCTTGGTTAGAATGAGTTGTAGTGTGCAACGCAGGCAGACGCGCTCTGCAAATGTCTTTGCACTAGTGGGACTATAGCAAAGTCCAATAGCCACGTATAGGATGCCACTAGGTACACTGAGTGTTTGCTAGTATAATGGCTTGTTTAGAATGAGTTGTAGTGTGCAATGCAGGCAGACGCACTCTGCAAATGTCTTTGCACTAGTGGGACTATAGCAAAGTCCAATAGCCACGTATAGGATGCCACTAGGTACACTGAGTGTTTGCTAGTATAATGGCTTGGTTAGAATGAGTTGTAGTGTGCAATGCAGGCAGATGTGCTCTGCTAATGTCTTTGCACTAGTGGGACTATAGCAAAGTCCAATAGCCACGTATAGGATGCCACTAGGTACACTGAGTGTTTGCTAGTATAATGGCTTGGTTAGAATGAGTTGTAGTGTGCAATGCAGGCAGATGTGCTCTGCTAATGTCTTTGCACTAGTGGGACTATAGCAAAGTCCAATAGCCACGTATAGGATGCCACTAGGTACACTGAGTGTTTGCTAGTATAATGGCTTGGTTAGAATGAGTTGTAGTGTGCAATGCAGGCAGATGTGCTCTGCTAATGTCTTTGCACTAGTGGGACTATAGCAAAGTCCAATAGCCACGTATAGGATGCCACTAGGTACACTGAGTGTTTGCTAGTATAATGGCTTGTTTAGAATGAGTTGTAGTGTGCAATGCAGGCAGACGCGCTCTGCAAATGTCTTTGCACTAGTGGGACTATAGCAAAGTCCAATAGCCACGTATAGGATGCCACTAGGTACACTGAGTGTTTGCTAGTATAATGGCTTGGTTAGAATGAGTTGTAGTGTGCAACGCAGGCAGACGCGCTCTGCAAATGTCTTTGCACTAGTGGGACTATAGCAAAGTCCAATAGCCACGTATAGGATGCCACTAGGTACACTGAGTGTTTGCTAGTATAATGGCTTGGTTAGAATGAGTTGTAGTGTGCAACGCAGGCAGACGCGCTCTGCAAATGTCTTTGCACTAGTGGGACTATAGCAAAGTCCAATAGCCACGTATAGGATGCCACTAGGTACACTGAGTGTTTGCTAGTATAATGGCTTGGTTAGAATGAGTTGTAGTGTGCAACGCAGGCAGACGCGCTCTGCAAATGTCTTTGCACTAGTGGGACTATAGCAAAGTCCAATAGCCACGTATAGGATGCCACTAGGTACACTGAGTGTTTGCTAGTATAATGGCTTGGTTAGAATGAGTTGTAGTGTGCAACGCAGGCAGACGCGCTCTGCAAATGTCTTTGCACTAGTGGGACTATAGCAAAGTCCAATAGCCACGTATAGGATGCCACTAGGTACACTGAGTGTTTGCTAGTATAATGGCTTGGTTAGAATGAGTTGTAGTGTGCAACGCAGGCAGACGCGCTCTGCAAATGTCTTTGCACTAGTGGGACTATAGCAAAGTCCAATAGCCACGTATAGGATGCCACTAGGTACACTGAGTGTTTGCTAGTATAATGGCTTGGTTAGAATGAGTTGTAGTGTGCAATGCAGGCAGATGTGCTCTGCTAATGTCTTTGCACTAGTGGGACTATAGCAAAGTCCAATAGCCACGTATAGGATGCCACTAGGTACACTGAGTGTTTGCTAGTATAATGGCTTGGTTAGAATGAGTTGTAGTGTGCAATGCAGGCAGATGTGCTCTGCTAATGTCTTTGCACTAGTGGGACTATAGCAAAGTCCAATAGCCACGTATAGGATGCCACTAGGTACACTGAGTGTTTGCTAGTATAATGGCTTGTTTAGAATGAGTTGTAGTGTGCAATGCAGGCAGACGCGCTCTGCAAATGTCTTTGCACTAGTGGGACTATAGCAAAGTCCAATAGCCACGTATAGGATGCCACTAGGTACACTGAGTGTTTGCTAGTATAATGGCTTGGTTAGAATGAGTTGTAGTGTGCAATGCAGGCAGATGTGCTCTGCTAATGTCTTTGCACTAGTGGGACTATAGCAAAGTCCAATAGCCACGTATAGGATGCCACTAGGTACACTGAGTGTTTGCTAGTATAATGGCTTGTTTAGAATGAGTTGTAGTGTGCAATGCAGGCAGACGCGCTCTGCAAATGTCTTTGCACTAGTGGGACTATAGCAAAGTCCAATAGCCACGTATAGGATGCCACTAGGTACACTGAGTGTTTGCTAGTATAATGGCTTAGTTATCAGTTGGAGTGTGCAGAGGACAAGAGGGTACAGTGGCAGGATTGTGGTGCTCTGGGTAGAGGAATGGAAGCCTGCCTTTCTATTCCCTCCTAATGGTGAAATGCAGGTAGGAAATCCCTGACCTGGGCTACACAGACGCTGTTGCTGTTTGCAGGACCTGTCACCTATGGCTCTCTGACCCTGCCGGTTGGAGCCCTTAAAAGGACTGCTATAAAGTGCTCTCCCTAAGCTGTCTAACGCTGTGTATGCAGCGCATACAGCTGTATCGGCTATAGGACTCAGGAAGACGGAGCTGCGACAGTGATGTCTGACACCAAAGACGCAGAAGGCAGATAATGGCGTCCGTGAAGAAAATGTCCGGTTTTATAATGCAGGGACATGTGACATGCAGATCCTATCACACATGCCGTTGCTTCTCTGGCTCAAAGTCCACTTAGCTGTGTGTGTGTCTGGGATTGGCTGACATGCTGGCCCGCCCCACAAGACGCGCGCACTTAGGGAAGGAAGACAAGAAAAAAAAAAAAAAAAAATGGCGATCGCCATTATAGAAACAGCAGTGATCTGAAGGCGCTGTTCACGCACACTATACACTGAAATGTGATAATAGTTTGATTCACAGAGTGACTTACACTATTACAGCAGAAACCAAGCTATGATTTAGCTGTTTTTTGGCTGCTAGAACCGTTCTCGAACGTTTCTAGAACTACCGAGCTTTTGCAAAAAGCTCGAGTTCTAGTTCGATCTAGAACATGCCCCAAAATCACTCGAGCCGCGAACTGGAGAACCACGAACCACGAACCGCGCTCAACTCTACTCCCTAAGCTCCTGCTGTCTTTCTAGGGACACTCATGGCACTGGTAATATTTCTAAAAACTCCACCTTGGAAGTCCTGGACTTCAGCATTTCTAGATCCCCATCATCATTTTTAAGGACCATCTACCTCCCTCTAACTTTGTCATTAGTACCAATGTGTGGCATGATCACTGAGTTTCCCCCATCCTCACCCAGAAATCTGTCTATCCTATCCACAATTCACTGAACCCGAGGACCCGTCAGACAACACACTGTTCGCATTTATGGACTCAGTGGCAGATGACCCTGTCTGTCTGCCTAATTAAAGAATCCCCTACCACCAACATCTGTCTGGCCTTTGCTGCACTCCTATTTCCCTCCTTCCTAGCAGTCATTTCCCTGTTTACTAGGTGCAATGTCCTGTTGTAATGATCCTAGTCTTGGGCCTGCATTGCTAATATCAACCAAACAGGCATACTTACTATCTTTGTTGCAGATCAGGACTAGGCTCATGTTTAGCTAATTATTTATTTACTTGGCTAATAGCTGTAAAATCTATCTATTTGTCATCTATCATCTATCTCTCTATTCATCTCTATCTCTATCATCTTTGCACATCTTTTAATTCTGGTCCATGTCAGACAGAAGGCACATGGATGCCACATGAATGTCATGTTCTTCACGGACCCATCTTTTTCTACGGGTACTTGTCATCCATGCTGATTTAAAAAAACAAAAAAAAAATGGACATGTCTCCTGTAGATCACAGAAATCAACACAGTTTGTAATTATTATGCATGTGAATGGGTCTCCAGTATGTGTGAAAATGGTCACCACACATACTGGAAATACGGGTATGTGAAGGGGGTCTTACAAAGTGTTTCGATCTTTGAATAATCATGCTTCTTATTTTCTGTGCATATTTTTTGTTTTATATATAAATATATATATATATATATATATATATATATATATATATATATACAGTATATATATAAATCGTAACTATGTGTTTGTAGTATCTATCCATCCATCTATCCGTCTATCTCTTCCATATGCAGAAACAAGTAACAACTGATTTGCAATTCCTAAACTTTTACAGCTTTTCCAGTCGACGTATTCAGGAAATTGCACAGAAAGAAAAATGGAAACCTGAGCTAGGGGATTTTTATAACTGAAAATGTGCAGCTGAGTCCAGAGCGTTAATGCCTTTCCAATATTCTGCTTTTCTATAAGTAGTTGTCATAGCTGAACATTTCTTTTTCTTTTACACTTCTTGTACCCACGCACACTCTGAGGGAAGCACTGGCACACATACTGAATATGTGTAAGACTTTAGTGAGACCTCTTTTCTGAACCTTCTTTCAATCAGCAGTTACAGCGGCTCTCAAGCATGTTGTTTCCAGATGTAGGCCCCGAGTGACCTGTCAATTGCTTCCTGTTCGGTTCCAAGGCTTGTGAGCGGATGAAATTACACATGAGTTGAACTCTGAATCTGCTTTCCCGATATTTAATTACTATTTTCAAGGTGTCTGCCCAGTTCCTAGCAAAGGTTCCATTGTGCTCCCTTCTCCAGAAAGTAAAAGTCTTGTTAAACCACCCAGTGCCTAATGATTAAGTACTGGAATTAACTTTCCTACACATAAATGTGTTGCTGACTTTTCGAATATAATTGATTTTTCCATGGTGCTTGCTCCATATCTCGAGGAATGACTGCTCACTTGAAGGCACATGCTCATGTTGTGAGGCTATTAACTCATGGAGCTCTCAGCATGATACCTTGAGTAATAAAGAAGCTGTTAATCTGTTATTTATTTTAATCAACAATGTTACATTACAATTTGCTCTCATGGGAATATTCATTTCAATCACATATTTTACATGCCTACTTTCTCATAGGCCTCTGTCACACGTTCGTGCCTCTGGTACGTGTATGGATAGTTTTCTCACGTACCGGAGACACGGGCACACGTTGACATATGTTTTCCTATAGTTTTGGGCACACGTAGGTATTTTTGCACGGAACGTGTGTCCGTTCCGTACTTACGTGTGCCCGTGTGCTCCATACGCCGACATGTCCGTTTTTCTCCGGCATCACTGGTGTCACACGGAACACAAACGTGTCACACGGAACACACACGGACAACACGGATGTGTTCTGTGTGACACGAGCCGGAGAAAAGACATGTGTCATTTAAAAAAACTCAAACCTTGACTCACCTTCTCTAGCCCTCCTGTCTCTGCCGCTGCTGTCACTTGCTGCCGACCGCTGCTCATTATGCTCATTGCATATTCACTTCACTGCGGCCGGAAGCAGCAGCAGCGGGGAGTCGGCAGGGCTGGAGACCGAAGATCAGCACCCCGGATAGCGACGCCAGGGACAGGTGAGCAGAAAGTTCCCGTTCTCCGTGTTATCACGGATAACAGACGGAGAACACATGTAGTGCCATACACACAGCACACCAAGGGCAATCCGCACCTCTGACACGTCCGTGAAAAACGTGCGTGTTTTTCAGAGACGTGTGACAGAGGCCATAGAGACATTTTCACAATAGGGACACTACTATACGTAACAAGAGATGATACTATCTACTAATGGGACTGCACTATACATAAAAAGATAGGGCACTATGAATAAGAGATGGCATCTAATTAAAGAGGATGCTACATAATAAGAGATGATGCTATACATAATAAGAGAGGAAACTATATAATAAAGAATAGCACTATATATAACAAGAAAGTACACTATATACTGAGGGACAGTGCTATACATAACATGAAAGTACACCTTATACTAAGAGATTACACTATACAAATTAGAGGGTACTGTATACTAAAATACGGTGATATACAGTGGGTACGGAAAGTATTCAGACCCCTTTAAATTTTTCACTCTGTTTCATTGCAGCGATTTGGTAAATTCAAAAAAGTTCCTTTTTTTTCTCATTAATGTACACTCTACACCCCATCTTGACAGAAAAAAACAGAAATGTAGAAATTTTTGCAAATTTATTAAACAAGTAAAACTGAAATATCACATGGTCATAAGTATTCAGACCCTTTGCTCAGTATTGAGTAGAAGCACCCTTTTGAGCTAGTACAGCCATGAGTTTTCTTGAAAATTACGCAACAAGTTTTTCACACCTGGATTTGGAGATCCTCTGCCATTCTTCCTTGCAGATCCTCTCCAGTTCCATCAGACTGAATTGTGAACGTTGGTGAACAGCCATTTTAAGGTCTCTCCAGAGATGCTCAATTGGGTTTAGGTCAGGGCTCTAGCTTGGCCAGTCAAGAATGGTCACAGAGTTGTTCTGAAGCCACTCCTTTGTTATTTTAGCTGTGTGCTTAGGGTCATTGTCTGTTGGAAGGTGAACCTTCAGCCAAGTCTAAGGTCCAGAGCACTCTGGAAGAGGTTTTCTTCCAGAATATCTCTGTACTTGGCCGCATTCATCTTTCCTTCAATTGCAACCAGTCATCCTGTCCCTGCAGCTGTAAAACACCCCCATAGCATGATGCTGCCACCACCATGTTTCACTGTTGGGATTGTATTGGGAAGGTGATGAGCAGTGCCTGATTTTCTCCACATGTACCACTTAGAATTATCACCGAAAGGTTCTATTTTCATGTCATCAGACCAGAGAATCTTATTTCTCATGGTCTGGGAATCCTTCATGTGTTTTTTTGCAAACTGTATGCGGGTTTTCATATGTCTTGCACTGAGGAGAGGCTTCCATCTGGCCACTCTGCCATAAAGGCCCAACTGATGGAGGGCTGTAGTGATAGTTGACTTTGTGGAAATTTCTCCCATCTCCCTACTGCATCTCTGGAGCTCAGCCACAGTGATCTTTAGGTTCTTCTTCACCTCTCTTACCAAGGCTCTTCTCCCATGATTGCTCAGTTTGGCTGGATGGTCAGGTCTAGGAAGAGTTCTGGTGATCGCAAACTTCATCCATTTAAGGATTATGGAGGCCACTGTGCTCTTAGGAACCTTGAGTACTGCATATATTCTTTTGTAACCTTGGCCAGATCTGTGCCTTGCCAAAACTCTGTCTCTGTGCTCCTTGGGAAGGTCATTTGACCTCATGATTCTCATTTGGTCTGACATACACTGTGAGCTGTGAGGTCTTATATAGACAGGTATGTGCCTTTCCAAATCAAGTCCTATCAGTTTAATGAAACACAGCTGGCTTCTAATGAAGGAGTAGAACCATCTCAAGGAGGAACACAAGGACCTGGACATCATATGACTTAAATATGAGTGTCTTAGCAAAGGGTCTGAATACTTGTGACCATGTGATATTTCAGTTTTCTTGTTTATTAAATTTGCAAAAATGTCTACATTTCTGGGTTTTTTTCTGTCATGATGGGGTGCAGAGTGTACATTGATGAAACAAATGAACTTTTTGAATTTACCAAATGTCTGCAATGAAACAAAGAGTGAAAAATTTAAAGATATCTGAATACCATTCCGTACCCACTGTACATAAAAAGACTGCATTCACACATCTGTATGAATTATTGGTGTGCTGCCTGCATTTTTCACAGACAGTTCACAGACACATTGAGTGGATCCTATTATGATTCTCAAAATTAGATAAGAATAGGACAGTCTCATGGATCTCATTCTTGGAGCTGTGATTTTTACGAATGTGTGGCTCAATCTATGAAAATGAAATGGCTCTGTGTACCATCTAATAGAAAAAAAAATGACAGTATATCACACGGAGATATGCAGTATTACTGCAAATAATACAGTATAGAAAAAGAATAACAAAAAAATATTTAAATCCAGTGACTTATCAATAAGGTCTCTTATTATTAGCTTAGTTCTCTATTGTTATTTCTTCATCTTGCCACACTGATCACTGCAGTCTATAAAATAAGAAGGTCACATATAGTTTTGCCAGCTGAATAAATAAATAGCCCATACTGTGTCCCTGAATATTTATATGTACCACACTATTACTATACAATTAGCCACGCAGCATCCAAATACAAATTATTACACCAACACTGTGCTCCTGTAGCGCCCCTGAACCCATCAGGGTGCTACAAGGTTCTGCATCCCTACGAGGATGCAAAGCCTACGGTACCCTTAGGGACCCAGGACCCCAGTGCCGGTAACAGCAAAAACCCAGGTAATCCCAGTTTTCCCCAACAATCCCCCATACAATGGTACCCAGCTAGGGTGGGACCAATCGATGGCCGCCTAAAGGTGGAGCCACTCCAGTCCACTAGTTGACCAGGTGGGAGGGGCAGACTGTGGACAGAGAGAGCATAGGAAGTCAGTAGTCAGAAGGGAGAGTAGGGAGTTGAGTAGTGACTGTAGAGGTGTAAAGGTGGAAGTGAAGTGACACCCTGACTTGGGTTAACGGTGACCTGGTACCCAGGAGAGGTGGTTGCCGGTGGAGAACGGTGGAGCACTCCCAGAACTACGCACCGACTGGGTACAGGACCCTAGGACAGGAAAGAGCTTCAAGCCGACCTGTTAACACCTGCACAGCAAAGGGGACCATCAAGAACCTTGCTTACCCTAAAGAATCCGAAGACTCAGTAGCAAAGGAAGATCTGGAGACAGGACCAGAGACTCCATCCCCACAGGGTTCACGCCACCATCAGGCGGACAGAAGTTGACAAACCACAGAACAGGGACCCCCAGTGTTCTATACCACAGGGACCCACTTACCAGAGACAGGTGCAAGGGAAGAAGGTACCAGAGAAACCAGACTGGCACTGGGACGAAGGGACTGTCGAGGCGAAAACAACCAGCCTCGGGCCTCCAGTTACCATCTCAGGAAAGTGAATAAACCAGTTGCACTGAATACCTGTGTGGACTCTTCTTCCGATGCCCATTGCACCAGACACCCGCTGGGGCAAAACCTTACTTGCGGAGGGTCTACCATACAAGCTGCCAATACCACCAGCCCCAGTAGAGACATTCTGCAGCGGCGGCTCCCTACATTTAGCTACAACACCGCAAGTGGCATCACGTATAAACTTTATTCAACAATCCACTGTGAATATCTCCATTACAAAAAGGGCCCAGGGCACGGAACCGGGTAATTGCCACCACCGTGACATTCCCAATAGAGACTCTGCCCGGGACCGAGTACCCCATATCAATGGGTGTTACACTCCCCATTAACAATACTTTGAAACTGACCAATACAGTAAATATAATTTAATCAGTCACTGAGAGGCTCCCCCACAATTAATTCTAAATTTCTGTAATGTGTCCTCTCAACAACAAATTCATTATAAGTTCCTGTTTTTCCCCTCTTCTCCAAACTCAGTAGAAGTCCCTGTCCTGTGTACAGCATCCTCACCATCCCCCAATTCATTGTACATTCCTATATAGCATGCTGTCCCACTCTCCAATTCATTATAAGTCCATGTATAACATATTCCCCGACATCCAATTCGTTATAAGTCTCTGATAGTGCCCACTGCCATCCCCAATTCTAGCAGCCACTCCCACCCCAAATTCAATATAAATTCCTATGTAGCGTCATTTTCCCCTTCACAATTCATTATGAGTTCCTGATACCACCCACCCCCTCTCATTTTTTATAAGTTCCTAATGGTATCATTCACGACCCCTTAATTAATTATAAGTTGTTTCATAACACTGTTCCCCACACTCAATTCATTATAGCTCCTTGATAGAATCCTCATCCACCACCAATTCTTTGGAAGTCCCTAACAGGGTCTTAATGTAATTCCCATTCTGCTTTCCCCACTGTATTACAGGTAATCTGTCACCAGGTATTTACTATGTAATATGAAGACAGAATTCTGTTGTCATGCAGACTACTGGGGTTCCGGCAGGTACGCGAGAAACCCCAGCAAGCACCGCAACTGTTATGATTCAGTGATCGAGGAGGACGTGCCTACGATGTCCTGGTCACCTCGACACAGCCGGAGAGCTCTTTGTTCCTAAAGAGAGAAAAAAAAGGAAAGCTAATCTGCTTCGGAGCAGTTCCCCAAAGATTATAGGTAGAGTTGAGCGATGTTCGAGGTTCGAGGTTCGCCAATTTCATGTTCAAGTGATTTTGGGGGTGCTCGAGATCGAACTCGAGCTAATTGCTAAAAGCTCGACAGTTCAAGTTACGTTCGAGAATGGTTCGATCACCAAAAGCAGGGCTTTTTACAGCTACAGTGTGCAGGGAGCCATCACTGGCAGCCTGCGTAAACTGGTAACCAAGATAAATATCGGGTATTCAAGCAAAGCGCTTTACCCTAGTTACGTGTGCAGGGAGCCGACACTTCCCCGCTGGGCTCCGCCCCCTCCTGCACTCGGCATGTACACACACACACACACACACTCACCTGTCCCCAGCCATGCAGTCCCCGTCACTGACGTCCTCAGCGCCACATGGCCCCGCTAGGCTCCACCCACTTCGCACTCCACACATATTACCCTGCTTAGCTCCACCCACCTCGCACTCTGCACACATTACCCCGCTTGGCTCCATCCACCTGGCACTCTGCACACATTACCCCGCTTGGCTCCACCCACCTCGCACTCCACACACATGGCCCCGCTTGGCTCCACCCACTTCTCACTCCGCACGCATTACCCAGCTTAGCTCCACCCACCTCGCACTCCACACACATTACCCCGCTTGGCTCCCCCCACCTGGCACTCTGCACACATTACCCCGCTTTGCTCCACCCACCTCGTACTCCACACACATTACCCCGCTTAGCTCCACCTACCTTGCACTCCGCACACATTACCCCGCTTAGCTCCACCCAACTCGCACTCCACACACATTACCCCGCTTGGCTCCACCCACCCCGCACTCCGCACACATTACCCCGCTTGGCTCCACCCACCTGGCACTCTGCACACATTACTCTGCTTAGCTCCACCCACCTCGCTCTCCGCACACATGGCCCCGCTTAGCTCCACCCACCTCGCACTCCGTACACATGGCCCCGCTTGGCTTACCTGCGGTGATGAAGTCCCGCCCTCCCGACCTCAGCGCACTGTCTTCCATGGCCGCCGCTTCACATTTCCTCTCGCTGTCGATCTGAGAGTGTGACTAGCGGTGACGTCACAGGCTCCCGCGATACTTGGCTGTGAAGGCGGCGGTCATTAAAGTCAGTGACAGCTCTGCTATCAGCAGTGCAGGAGATCGTCACCGCAGGTAATGTACATCGCTCCTGACAGCAGCACTTGTCATTAGTGATGTGTCGGTCACGAACGATCCGACACAAAGATCCGGCTCCCTGCAGTGACTGACAGGAGCCGGATCACTAGTGTGAGCCAATAAAATCCCTAAACGGCTCTATTCGTCGCTGAAACCCCGCCCACCCACGGCTAAGCTCCGCCTACTCAACAATCTAATTGGTCGCGTGCAAAAGAGTGGGGTTTAGCCGCGGGTGGGCGGGGCTTTGACGGCGTCACTATAATCTTAAATATGTGTTGACCTGGGGTGAACACATATTTAATAAGGAGCCGAGAATGAGCTGAAAGATCCGGCTCTTTTTGGTGAGCGGAGCCATGGGAACCGGATCACCAAAAAGAGCCGGACTGCCCATCACTACTTGCCATGCCTTGCAGTGACCTGGGCTGACCTATTGATGTTAGCTCAGGTCACTGCATTGATCTCCCAGCCAATGGGGAACATTCTGTTCTTCATTAACTGGGACATTGACTATGGAATGGATCGTCATGGGAACCCCTTGGATTACAGCAGACGTGGATTTGTTTTTCTTTCTAATAAATTGGTGAAAGAGGGAATGTTTTGGGCAGTGTTTTTTCAAATAAAAATGTGTTTGTCGTCTATTTTTTTTTATTACTGACTGGGTTGGTGATGTCGGGTATCTGATAGATGCCTGACCTCACGAACCCCAGGGCTTGATGCCAGGTGACATTACACATCTGGTATTAACCCCATATATTACCCCGTTTGCCACTGCACCAGGGCACTGGATGAGCTGGGGCGAAGCTCCAGGATTGGCGCATCTAATGGATGCGACACTTCTGGGGCAGCTGCGGCCTGCTATTTTTAGGCTGGGGAGAGTCCAATAACCATGGACCTCCCTAGTCTGAGAATATCAGACCCAAGCTGTCTGCTTTACCTTGGCTGGTGATCCAATTTTGGGGGGACCCACACGTGTTTTTTTTTAATTTAATTATTTATTTAATTTAAAATAACAGCGTGGGGTGCCCTCAGTTTTGGATTACCAGCCAAGTTGAAGCTGCCAGCTGTGGTCTGCAGGCTACAGCTGTCTGCTTTACCCTAGCTGGCTACAAAAATAGGGGGAACCTCACGTCATTTTTTTTTTAAATTTATTTTTTTTTTGGCTAAATACAAGGCTAAGCACCCCTTAGTGCCACATGAAAGGCACCAAAGGGTGCAAAATTGCAAAATGCAGGAGAGTGGGACATTATGTGTCTTTCTGCCATTATAATGACAGAAAAGACTGTTATGAAGTGTACAAGCACAGGAAAATCACCAGAGCGCTCTACGCTGTGAAAAGCAGTAGAAAATGGCACTGGAGTGAACATGTGACCGCCTCATGTAGGTTGAAGCTATGGATCCTGGGTAAATTTATGTCTTTTCCCTCCTTCAGTTTTTTTGCAGTACGCAAAAAAACGGAATGCACACGGATGACAGATGACATACGGACTGTATACAGAACAGAAACGGATGCCACATGGATGCACCCGTGAAAAAAAGGACCTTTTTTTGCGGACCGCAAAAACGATTCGGTCGGGTGAATGTAGCCTTATTCTGATCTGCCGTTTATAAACAGCAAGCAGAAATAAGTGAATAGCGCCCCCCAGCGTCAGAAAATCTTTTCTTTTTTTTTCAGGGGTAGCTGAGACCCTGGAGATCATGATTCAGGCCGGTTTTTTCGGTCCGTATACCGATGATCACGTTAAAGTAAATGACAGCGCTGGTAAAAAATTATTTATCTCCCATCTGGCATGAATAAACATGTCAGATGGGAGATAAATCTCCTCCCCGGTCCCCCGATGTCGCCAAAGTGACCCCCCCTAACCCCCTCCCGAAAATCCAAGATGGCCACGCGTACAGCAGCGCGCCAGCCGTATTCACCCTACTCCTCTGATTTCTGTCGCATGTGCCATGACACATGCGACAGAAAACTCCTCCTCAGGCCTTGCCAGGTCACCCCCTTTAACCCAACCAGTGTTCCCTGGTGTCCCACGGTATCTGTGCAGTGTTGATCCCCCGCGGCACCCTCCTTCACAATAGACGCTGCCGCATGCACAAAGCAGCTGTCAGCTCAGCTTCCTGTGTTCAGACACAGTGAGTGGTGGAAACCATGCATCTGTAAGCTACTGCAATGCCCTGCTCATGAGGTAAGGAACATAGTTGATCAGGAGAGCTATACTACATTTCCAAATGGAGGTATTTGATTTTATAGTTGCCCTGCTGAACGACTACCAAACATGAGAGTCCGTTTTATGCCACAAGAAAACATGTCTAAATAGAAACCTCTGTTTAGTATTCATTCAGCAGGATAACTGGACTTAAAGGGGTATTCCATCTCCAAGATCCTATCCCCAATATATAGTAGGTGGAATAGCAATAATATCAGCAAATACCAATATTTGGAAATGTAGAATAGTTCTCCTGATTAGGCATTCCCTTACCTCATGAGCTGGGCATTGCAGCTTTGGTAGCAACACTTACGACATGGACTCTGCTGCTGTGGACCCGGGGTGAGTGGGTGCAGATTCGTTGCACCCACACTCCTCACATGGAGGGTCTGCACTCCTAGAAAATGGGGGATACGTTCCCTGAGCGTGTCCCCCCATATTCTACAGTCATGGCCAAAAGTTTTGAGAATGACACCAAAATTATATTTTCACATGATATGTTGCCCTCTGGTTTTTAATTGTGTTTTCCTGATGTTTACATCACATACAGAAATATAATTGCAATCATATTATGAGTACCAAAAGGTTATTTTGACAGTTAGAATGAGTTAATGCTGCAAGTGAATATTTGCAGTGTTGACTCTTCTTCTTCAGGACCTCTGCAATTCTCCCTGGCATGCTCTCAATCAACTTCTGGACCAAATGCTGACTCATAGCTGTCCATTCTTGCATTAGCAATGCGTGCATTTTGCCAGAATTTGTTGTTTTTTATTTGTCCACCCGTCTCTTGATGATTGCCCACAAGTTCTCAATGGGATTAAGATCTGGGGAGTTTCCAGGCCATGGACCCAAAATCTCTATGTTTTGTTCCATGAGCCATTTGGTGATCACCTTTGCTTTATGGCAAGGTGCTCCATCATGCTGGAAAAGACATTGTTGGGCGCCAAACTGCTCTTGGACAGTTGGGAGAAGTTGCTCTTGGAGGACATTCTGGTACCATTCTTTATTCATGTCTGTGTTTTTAGGCAAGACTGTGAGTGAGCCGATTCCCTTGCCTGAGAAGCAACCCCACACATGAATCATTACAGGATGCTTAACAGTTGGCATGAGACAAGACTGGTGGTAGCGTGTTACGAGGGGGACCCGGGGAAGCGTGCCAAGATGGGAAATGGACTGCTTCCGCCGGTCAAGGTCCACTGTGCGGTGTAAGGGACCGCCGCTATGGTGGGTGAAGAGTGAGCGGGTTGCTGCTAGCGATCGTCTGGAATGTCACAGACGATCTATGTACACCGACCTGCCCTAACCCCTGAGGGTTGTATGGCACAGATCTCACGGCTCGGTGTACCTGTTGCACGGGGAAGCACAGAGGTGCCCACGCACGTGTGCCAGTGGAAGTCACGAGAATATGGCACGAGGGTAGCACAGAGGTGCCCACGCACGTGTGCTTTCAATAACCAGGTGAGTCCAATGGAGACTTGAGGAGCTCACCTGGGACAGGAACACGGCCTCTTGACGGGGGTACTGCCGGAGCAGCAAGGCAGGAACACGGCCTGCAAACGAGGTACTGCCGGAGCAGCAAGGGCCAAGCCCACAAGAGACAGTAATGCCTGAGCAGTGGCGTGGCAGCACGCTGCCAGACATCCAAACATAGAAGGACGGTTGCGCGCCGCCATGATGGCAGGGGGAGCTTTTAAGGAGGTGCAGCTCCACCCGAGGGCGGGCGCGAGGCGGAGATGACGGACTTGACCCAATCAGGGTCCACGACGTCCCAGCCTGGCCAGTCAGGATTCACCACGTCACCAGCCTTGTCATCAAGCCGTGTGACGTCAGTGAGCGAATCAGGACCCACCACGCATTGCACATGCTCACCCTCCTGCCTCTGGGAAATAGAGGCGGGATCCTCGGTCTCACAATGTGCAGAGATAACGGGAATCTCACTGCTTCCCTGAGCAGTAAACCTCTGCACATTGCGCAGCCTTGCAGACCTTCGGGGCCGCTGAGCAGGAGAGTCTGCGGCAGGCCAGGAATGGGAGACCGCTTCACTCCTTGTAACAAGAGAACCACTAGGTGTCACCCTTCTGCTGCCTCTCTGAGAAGGTATCTCCTGCACACTGCGCAGTCTGGCAGACCTTCGGCGTTGCTGAGCAGGAGTGCTCGTGGCAGGCAAGGAATGGGAGACTGCCTCAGTCCTTGCCTCAGGAGAGCCACGAGATGTAACATTACCCCCCCGTCTAGGCCCCCCCCCCCCCTGTCCGTGCTCGAAGGCCGCTATCAAACCCGGGGCGCGGATATGATCCTCCAACTCCCAGGATCTATGCTCCGGACCACGGCCGGCCCACTCCACGAGGTAGTACCTCTTTCCCTGTATGACTTTTGTCTCCACAAGTTTTGCCACCTCAGGGTCGTCGGACGGGGAGTCGGTTTGAGCCGGCAGGGACCCCGAGAATTTATTAAGTCGTACGGGTTTCAGGAGGGACACGTGAAAGGTGTTGGCTATAGCCCAGCGTGGAGGGAGCTGGAGTCGATATGCCACTGGGTTTACCTGCTGTAGTACTTTAAACGGACCCAGATACCTAGGGGCGAATTTGGCTGCCTGTACCCGTAGGTTAACATTCTTAGAGGACAGCCATACTAGGTCACCAGGGGCGAAGGATGGTGCAGGGCGGCGGCGAACATCAGCCGTTGTCACCATCCGGTCTTTGGCCCTTTTAAGAGCCTCTTGGGTGTCATCCCAGATCTCCCGGGCCTTGGTCACCCAATCCTCCACTCTAGTATCGGGTGACGAAATGGGCATCGGAACCGGGATTCTGGGATGTTGTCCGTTATTGAGTAGGAACGGAGTCTGGCCAGAGGATTCATGGACCGAATTGTTAATGGCAAATTCGGCCCAAGGAAGGAGGTTAGCCCAGTTGTCGTGGTGCGCGGATATAAAATGGCGGAGGTAAGTTACCAAGGTCTGATTAGTCCTCTCCACTAGTCCATTGGTCTCGGGATGGTATGCGGAGGAGATGTTCAGCTCTATCTGCAGGAGCTTACAGAGCTCTCTCCAGAAGCGAGACGCGAACTGGGGACCCCGGTCGCTCACCACCTTGTCAGGCATGCCATGCAACCTAAATACATGCCGAATGAACAAGGTGGCGAGAGCACGTGACGTCGGGAGTCGTGGGAGAGGCACCAAGTGGACCATTTTAGAGAAGTGGTCCGTGATGACCCATACGACCTTGTGCCCTGCTGACTTGGGCAGATCTCCCAGGAAGTCCATCCCTACCACTTCCCAGGGACGATCCGGCACTGGCAGTGGGTGAAGAAGACCTGCCAGTCTCTGCCGGGACGGCTTATTCCGAGCACACGACATACAGGCTCCCACATATTCCTGTATGTCCTGGGGTAGTCTCGGCCACCAATAATGCCTGGTCACCAGGTCTCTGGTCCTTTTGACCCCGAAGTGACCCCCGACCTTGGAGGCATGGGCCCACGATAGTACCTCGTTCCGTAGTTCAGGGGGAACGAGGGTTTTGCCAGGTGGCACCTGGTCCAAAGAAGTGGGAGTGACCATCCTCAAGCTGTCTGGGGGTAGTATAAGACGAGGCTCCTCCTCGTCCTCCTCCAACACAACCATACAACGTGACAAGGCATCGGCCCGTACGTTCTTCTCACCGGCCAGGTGGCGGATAATAAAGTGGAACCGGGAGAAGAATAAAGACCAACGGGCCTGCCTTGGGTTCAGGCGTTGTGCTGTCTGGAGGTATGTGAGGTTTTTGTGGTCAGAAAAAACCTCAAATGGATGCTTCGCACCCTCCAGGAGATGCCGCCATTCCTGGAATGCTAGTTTCATCGCCAGTAACTCCCTATCCCCTATGGAGTAGTTCCTCTCGGCCGGAGAAAAGGTCTTGGAGAAAAAGAAACATGGATGTTTCCTTCCTCGTTCGTTTTTCTGGTACAGGACTGCACCTGCACCGACCGAAGAGGCGTCTACCTCCAGTAGGAAGGGTTTGGAGATGTCTGGACGATGAAGGATGGGAGCTCTGGAGAAGTGAGTTTTGAGAGTGTGAAATGCCTCTACCGTTTCCCGTGTCCATGCTTTGGGATTAGCGCCCTTGCGGGTAAGGGCAATGATGGGTGCTGCCACCGTCGAGAAGTTGGGAATGAACTGGCGATAATAATTGATAAACCCCAAGAATCGCTGGATCGCCTTCAGCGAGCGGGGCTCAGGCCAGTTCATCACTGTCTCCAACTTCCCCGGATCCATTGCTAACCCCTGACTGGACACTATGTACCCCAGGAACGGCAAGGATTCCTGTTCAAAAACGCACTTTTCCAGCTTAGCATATAACGAATGGGTGCGGAGCCTCTTAAGTACTCGGATGACATCCCTCCGATGGGTGGTAAGATCGGGGGAGAAGATGAGAATGTCATCCAGGTATGCAACCACGGAAAGATACAAATCCCGGAAAATGTCATTCACAAAGTCTTGAAATACGGCGGGGGCATTGCAGAGTCCGAAGGGCATTACTAGATACTCGTAGTGACCGTCCCTGGTGTTAAAGGCGGTCTTCCACTCATCGCCCTTTCGGACTCGCACTAGATTATACGCCCCGCGTAGATCCAGCTTTGTGAAGACCTTTGCCCCGCGGAATCTATCAAATAGCTCAGTAATGAGGGGCAAAGGGTATTTGTTCTTGATTGTGATTGCATTTAATCCCCTGTAATCGATACAGGGGCGCAGATCCCCTTCCTTCTTCTGCACAAAAAAGAACCCTGCACCAGCCGGTGAAATAGACTTGCGAATGAACCCCTTCGCCAGGCTGTCCTGAATATATTTGGACATAGCCTCCGTCTCTGGAGCAGAGAGTGGATACACTCTGCCCCTAGGGGGCTCGGAGCCTGGCTTCAGGTCTATTCGGCAATCATATGGCCGGTGGGGAGGAAGAGTATCTGTGGCCCTTTTGGAAAAGACATTCCTGTAGGCCTCATAAGGTGTCGGTAAACCCGGCCCCTCAGTATTCCCTGAGGACCCAACCGACCTAATGGTAGCGGGTGGTTCGGTAGTCACGAGGTGCTCTCTACAGGATCCTGCCCAGGATGAGATCTCCCCTGTTGCCCAGTTGAGTATAGGAGCATGCTGTCTCAACCAGGGAAGACCCAGTAGGATCTCATCCGTCCCCCCTGGAAGCACCAGGAAGGACACCTGCTCATGGTGTCCCAGTGGTACATCCATCCTGAGAGGGATGGTGATCTGGGTGATAGGATCGAGTAGTATGGACCCGTCGACTACCCGGACCCTGAGTGGCTTGGGCAACAGAACCAGGGGAACTGAGTATCGGGTTGCCAGGGAGGTCGAGATGAAATTGCCTTCAGCGCCTGAGTCCAAGCAAGCCAGGGCAGAGAAGAGCGTAGTGCCGAACTGCAACTGGGCGCTGATAGTCAACCTAGAGGGAGAAGTAGCGTCTAGAGTCCCCCCTCTGATAGAAACTAGACGCTGTCTTTTCCCGACGGTTTGGGACATAGGGTAGCTATGTGTCCCCTCTGCCCACAGGAAAAGCAGATGACACAAGACCGAGAACCTGGGGCAGAGGAGACCACCTTGGACACTTCCATTGACTCCACGGAGTCGCCTACAGGACTGGCTGGGGGACCTGTCTGATGGAAGACGGGAGTCAGACGCTTTTTAGGCAGAGAAGACGTGCGTGCTGAAGAGACCTCGAGCCTTCGCTCCGCCTGGCGGATGTCTATGCGAGAGGCAACCTGAATCAAGGACTCTAAAGTGGCAGGCACCTCACGTGTGGCCAGTGCGTCTTTGACAAACCCTGCCAGGCCCTCCCAAAACACAGGGACAAGGACCTTATCCGGCCAGTCCAGCTCTGCGGCCAGTGTCCTAAAGTGTACAGCAAAGTCCCCGACTGAAGCAGACCCATGCCGAAGTCGTAGGAGGCGCAGCGCGGAATCGTGGGTGACTTGAGGCCCGAGGAACACCATTCTCATGGCCCCAAGATAAGCTGCTAAGTTATTCACCACACGATCTCCGCGCTCTCACAACGGCGTGGACCACTTCAGCGCTCTCCCTGTGAGCAGGGACTGGACGAAGGCTACCTTCGCCTTCTCGGTAGCGTAAAGAGTCGCGGACAGCTCTAAGTAGGTGGTAACCTGGTTTATAAACCCACGGCACTCAGAGCTGTTGCCGCTAAAGCGCTCTGGAAGCGCAAGGCGAGGAGACCTTCCGCCCAATAGCACAGCCTGGGTAGCCGCCTGGGTGGCGACTGTCGTCAGAGTAGTCTTATCGGAGGAAGACTGCTCCACTGCTGCCAATCGTGACTCCAACTGCTGCACATAACGCAGCAACTGCTGCTGCTCTTCAGCCATAGCCAGACCTTTGGCGCGACTGTAATGTTACGAGGGGGACCCGGGGAAGCGTGCCAAGATGGGAAATGGACTGCTTCCGCCGGTCAAGGTCCACTGTGCGGTGTAAGGGACCGCCGCTATGGTGGGTGAAGAGTGAGCGGGTTGCTGCTAGCGATCGTCTGGAATGTCACAGACGATCTATGTACACCGACCTGCCCTAACCCCTGAGGGTTGTATGGCACAGATCTCACGGCTCGGTGTACCTGTTGCACGGGGAAGCACAGAGGTGCCCACGCACGTGTGCCAGTGGAAGTCACGAGAATATGGCACGAGGGTAGCACAGAGGTGCCCACGCACGTGTGCTTTCAATAACCAGGTGAGTCCAATGGAGACTTGAGGAGCTCACCTGGGACAGGAACACGGCCTGTTGACGGGGGTACTGCCGGAGCAGCAAGGCAGGAACACGGCCTGCAAACGAGGTACTGCCGAAGCAGCAAGGGCCAAGCCCACAAGAGACAGTAATGCCTGAGCAGTGGCGTGGCAGCACGCTGCCAGACATCCAAACATAGAAGGACGGTTGCGCGCCGCCATGATGGCAGGGGGAGCTTTTAAGGAGGTGCAGCTCCACCCGAGGGCGGGCGCGAGGCGGAGATGATGGACTTGACCCAATCAGGGTCCACGACGTCCCAGCCTGGCCAGTCAGGATTCACCACGTCACCAGCCTTGTCATCAAGCCGTGTGACGTCAGTGAGCGAATCAGGACCCACCACGCATTGCACATGCTCACCCTCCTGCCTCTGGGAAATAGAGGCGGGATCCTCGGTCTCACAATGTGCAGAGATAACGGGAATCTCACTGCTTCCCTGAGCAGTAAACCTCTGCACATTGCGCAGCCTTGCAGACCTTCGGGGCCGCTGAGCAGGAGAGTCTGCGGCAGGCCAGGAATGGGAGACCGCTTCACTCCTTGTAACAAGAGAACCACTAGGTGTCACCCTTCTGCTGCCTCTCTGAGAAGGTATCTCCTGCACACTGCGCAGTCTGGCAGACCTTCGGCGTTGCTGAGCAGGAGTGCTCGTGGCAGGCAAGGAATGGGAGACTGCCTCAGTCCTTGCCTCAGGAGAGCCACGAGATGTAACAGTAGCGCTCACCTCTTCTTCTCCTAATAAGCTGTTTTCCAGATGTCCCAAACAATCGAAAAGGGGATTCATCTGAGAAAATGACTTTACCCCAGTCCTCAGCAGTCCACTCCCTGTACCTTTTGCAGAATATCAGTCAGTCCCTGATGTTTTTTCTGGAGAGAAGTGTCTTCTTTGCTGCCCTCCTTGAAACCAGGCCTTGCTCAAGCAGTCTCCGCCTCACAGTGCGTGCAGAAGCACTCACACCAGCCTGCTGCCATTGCTGAGCTAGCTCGGCACTTCTGGTAGTCCGATCCTGCAGCGGAAACAGTTTTAAGATACGGTCCTGGCGTTTGCTGGTCCTTCTTGGGCACCCTGGAGTCTTTTGGCAACAATGGAAGCTCTCTCCTTGAAGTTCTTGATAATGCGATAGATTGTTGACTGAGGTGCAATCTTTGTAGATGCGATACTCTTTCCTGTTAGGCCATTTTTGTGCAGAGCAATGATGACTGCACGTGTTCCTTTAGAGATAACCATGGTTAACTGAAAAGAAACAATGATACCAAGCACCAGTCTCCTTTTAAAGTGTCCAGTGGTGTCATTCTTACTTAATCATGACTGATTGATCGCCAGCCCTGTCCTCATCAACACCCACACCTGTGTTAATGGAACAATCACTAAAACAATGTTAGCTGCTCCTTTTAAGGCAGGAATGCAATGATGTTGAAATGTGTTTGGGAGTTAAAGTTAATTTTCTTAGCCAATATTGACTTTGCAAGTAATGCTGTTAAGCTGATCACTCTTTATGACATTCTGGAGTATATGCAAATTGCCATTAGAAAAACTTAAGCAGTAGACTTTGTAAAAATTAATATTTGTAGCATTCACAAAACTTTTGGCCATGACTGTAGACGGTCCAGAGTCATCGTGGGACCCCCTTATTTTTTTCCTTACAATAAATTGGTGAAAGAGGGGATGTTTTGAGGAGAGTTTTTTCAAATACATTTTTTTTTGTCTATTTTTTTTTGTTAGTACTGACAGCTTGTGATGTCGAGTATCTGATAGATGCCATGACATCACAAACTGCTGGGCTTGATGTCAGGTGACCTTACAGCTAGTATCAACCCCATTTATTACCCCGTTTGCCACTACAACAGGACATGGGATGAGCTGGGGTGAAGTGCCCGGATTGGCGCATCTAGTGGATGCGCCACTTCTGGGGCACCTGCGGCCTGCTATTTTTAGGCTGTGAAGTACCAATAACTATGGACCTTCCCACCCTGAGAATACCAGACCACAGCTGTCCGCATTACCTTGGCTGGTGATCCAATTTGGGGGAAACCCCACTTTTTTTTGTAATTATTATTATTTATAAAATAATTATAAAACAGAGCCTTGGGTTACCTCCACATTGGATCCCCAACCACGGTAAAGCTGCCAGCTGTGGTTTTCAGGCTACAGCCTTCTGCTTTACCCTTGCTGGCTATTAAAAATGGAGGGACCCCACGTCATTTTTTTTTAACTATTTTTTTAAATAAAAAAAATTAATGGGCTTCCCTGTATTTTGATTGTCAGCCAAGGTAACACCAGGCAGATGGGGGTGGCAACCCGTAGCTGTCTGCTTTAACTGCGCTGAGAATCAAAAATACCACGGGGCGCTACGTCATTTTTTTTAATGATTTATTTTTACAGCACTGTCATGTCAGGCAATCAAAATACAGGGAAGCCCATTTATTTTTAGTTATTTAAATAAATAATAAAAAATATAAGGGCTCCAGCTGCATTTTTTGTATTGCTAGCTAAGGGTAATCCAAGCAGCTACTGGCTGCTAACCCCCACTGCTTGGTGTTACCTTCACTGTCAATGGAAAATCCAGGGAAGCATTTTTTATCCCAAAAAACTAAAAAAAAATGACGTGAGCTTTGCCATATTTTTGTATGCCAGCCAGGTACAGCAGGCAGGTACGGGCTGCCCCCAACCCCTAGGTGCCTGCTGTACCTGGCAAGCATACAAAAACATGGCGAAGCCCATATAATTTTTTGGGGGGGCAAAAAACTCCTGCATACAGTCCTGGATGGAGTATGCTGAGCCTTGTAGTTCTGCAGCTGCTGTCTGTCTGAATGGAGGAGAGCAGACATCAGCTGCAGAACTACAAGGCTCAGCATACTCCATCCAGGACTGTATGCAGGAGTTTTTTGCCCACCAAAAAAATGACATGAGCTTCGCCATACTTTTGTATGCTAGCCAGGTACAGCAGGCAGGTACGGCTGCCCCCAACCCCCAGCTGCCTATTTGTACCCGTCTAGGAACAAAAAAAATAGGGAAGCCCTTTTTTTAATTATTTCATGAATTTCATGAAATAATTTAAAAAAAAATCGACATGAGCTTCGCCCCATTTCCATTTTTGTGTCCAGCCAGGTACAACTAGGCAGCTGGGGATTGGAATCCGCAGCACAGGTTAGCCCGAGCTTTCTGGGCCCCTCTGTTGCGAATTGCAGTCCGCAGCCACCCCAGAAAATGGCGCTCTCATAGAAGCGCCATCATCTGGCGCTGTATCCAACTCTTCCAGCAGCCCTGGTGATGGTGGCTTGCTGGGTAATAATGAGTTAATACTAGCTTTGTTTTACTAGCTAGTATTAAGCCAGAGATTCTTAATGTCAGGCAAGTTTGACCCGACCATGAAGAATCTCCAATAAAGGGTTAAAAAAAAGACACCACACAGAGAAAAAATACTTTAATAGAAATAAATACACAGACACATTAGAGACTCCATGTTTATTACTCCCTCTTATCCCTCCACGATCCATGGTCTTCTGTCTGCTTTCTCCTTCAACACATGCAGCTCTGCTCCATCAGCAGCACTGCATGGGAGAAAGACGCTGCTGCTCCCCATGCAGGCTTTTCACTCCGTGAGTGATCAGTGCTGCTGGCTGTTAGCGGTACTGTCACCGCTGACAGACGGGTTGCCATAGCAACAGTGCTCCGATCACGTGATTCCCAGTGTCGCCGCGGCTGTTAGTGGTGACGTCACCGCTAACAGGTGCGTTGCTATGGCAACGGTGATCTCCGTTATTTACCGGCTGTGTCAGCCGATCAATAATAGAATGGGGAAGCAGAACGGGGAGTCGACCGTGTGCCAGAGCATGTCGCCGGTACACGGCGATACACAAACGTGCACTGTGTACCGGAGAGTGCAATGAAAGGACCTAGCATGACGTCAAAGCAATGTGACCAGTCTGCAGCCAATGAGATAATAGACACGTGACTGGTCACATGGTTATTTTGATGTCACGATAGGTCCTGCATCACTGCTGGTTACCGGGAGGACACAGCGATTACCGATGGAAAAGTGGTGGGAGACAGAGTGCAGGACGCATCGCGGGCACCGGTAAGTGTTATGGCAATGTTTATTAACTGTATGTGTACATTTATAATGTGTTTTATGTGTTTGCGATTGCCTCCCATTGTTTTCAATAGGGTTCGAGAGGTTCGTCGAACGGCTCGTCGAACGGGGCACCGTTCGACGAACTGAACCGAACTCGAACTCCAGGGGGCTGGCTCATCTCTAATTATAGGTAGCCCCCAAACATGTAAAGCCGGTGAGACAAGATGAAACACAGTACACAGGTAGAGAACAGATTCAGCAAATATAAGGACCAAACTATCTATAAAAGAAAGGAGAGAGAAGAGCACTGTCTGCAGCCGCACAAAACCCTAACAAAAAACTAACACACCTGATATGAAAAAACTGAGACCACATGATCTCTCCCCCACTATATCAGTACTCTGGTGTTACTGGGATCCAAGCAAAACATTAATATAGAGGAAGGACTGAAATTAATATCAAGCATAACGAAACAAAAATACATTGCAGAATATGGAGCTGGGTACACGGACATTCCCAGCAGGGAATAATCCAACTCCACCCAGAACTCCACTCAAACAGAAACCAGGAAACAAGCCTTAATACCACAGAAATAAAAATGACAAGAAAGTAAAAACAAACCAGCAAATGGTACAAAGACAAAACGTATCTGCAAGGAGTTCAGGTGTAAACAGGAGATAGGGCAGGCTCCAGAATGTCCACAGCACCACAGGAGACAACATTGATCACCGGCCCAGACCGAGAAAGCACTATTCAGTTATATAAGCCCAGTCTGAGCAGCCTGATTTCCAATCATCATCAGCTGTCTGGCGTCTGTTAAGCAGCTTAACTCTACTACCAGCACTGACCTCAAGGGTGAGCCCCAAACCTGAACCCAGTCCAAATGTGTTCACAACATGCAACACACAGAGTACACCAGGAACACAATACAATGGTTGGCCCTGGTGCTAGAGAAAGGGGAGCAGGGTCACCTCCTAAACTCACCTAAGGCTGATCCCTGTACTCCCTAATGTCCTTATAAGGGTTATTTCACCCCATCGACGATAACGTGCCTATCCCTGTCTTTCCCTGGACTCAGCCTGTCTAGTGAGCAGGGCAGCGGGAGCGTTAGTCCCACTTTAAGTTGAAGACACAGAGAAAATTATACAGACAGGGGTAACATAAACAGCAATCATACAAAGTACTCAAAATGACAGGAGGAAGTAATGAAGAACGGACCTGAGGGTCAAAACCAAAAAGGAATAAGGAATAAAAAATACAACACAGCTTTCACGCAGCAAATGTTCTCTGAATGACTTCCTGGTACACAGCTTAAAGGTTCCCTAGCTAAACAGAAGCTATTACCTGTGCTGTGAGAGAGGTCTTTATAGCAGAGCTAATTAGTAACACATAACCGCTAGATCTAGCTTTCATCCAAAGTTTAGGAGGCCAGAGAAACTAGTTAAGCCTAGCAGCACTGGATAAAGCAGAATCTGCACAGCTTGCAGTATTAACCTGAGCAAGTGTGTATGTTTCCCTGTGGACTCCTGACACTAGAAAAAGGAAGTACCACTCTCCATCTTGGTACACTCATAACAGCTGTATGGGTTAAAACATAGATTTCAGCAATGTGTCTCACATCAAGCTTCATGCTATTGTTTACTTGCAATGTTTGTTTTAGTTTATCATTGCTTGAACTACAGCAGTGCATGCCTGGTAGTCCGACATGCCCCCGCCTGTTATTAGCATCTCTCTTTCTATAGACATTGCACATAAAGAGCCTGGTTTGGGTGTGGTTAGCTTTCTCACCTCTGCTGCATGCTAACTTTAGAAATTCTGATTATGTCAGAACCACTGCACCTAGTAATCTAAATAATACATTGTTGGACTAAATCATGCTGCTCTCAGATGAGGAAGCAAAAACCAGCTGATAGATTCCCTTTCATAAAAATAATCATTCACCTTTCAAGAAAATTCCCTGCAGTATTGCTTCCTTCCTCTTTGGTCAGGTACTTTCTAAATAAAGCAGGTATGAGCTCCAAGAAAAAGGCCAGATTGCCATCATTATAAGACACCTCTGCCTGGGTCCCCCTCCAACTCTGCGCCCCAGTGCAACAACGCTGGCAGCTATTTCAGCGAAACATACTGAATATTTTACCACAAAAAGTACACACACGATTTTATGATTTAAGCTTCAATGCAGAATGCACCAACTGTAAGAGGGTGATTTGGGATATTGAGAGGATGTCTGAGCTAAGAGCTCACAACTCAGCAATAGCGATTGGAAGATAAAACCTTAAACCATTGAACAAATACTATAGACAGTAAAGATTTGAATATTTGCAACACCAAACTTCAGTGTAGCATGGTGGTTCAGTGATTAGCACTGATATTTTGCAGTGCTGGGGTCCTGGGCTTCAAATCCCCCAAGAACAACATCTGTTACAACTTTAAATATCCTCTATTATAATTTTTTTACAGAAAAAAATCTGAAATCAGTGTAAGTCAGAGACAGTGTGTGTGATTGTCACAAGTAACTGTACTGAGTGTTTGCATTTCTTGTGCAATCCTTTTTGTGAATAATTGTTTTTTAAAAAATCCAGAAGAAAATTCCAAACATTTAACTGACTTTGCACACCTGTTTTACTAGTAACATTTCACATTTACATGCCATACCAATACAGCACCATGTTGTGGGGGCTGATTTTCTTTTTATAGCATTTCATATAATGTCATTTTTAGAAAGGCATGGAATTATGTTGAAAAAATAGAGAAAAATGTTTGTTGACTGTAGCCATTTTTACTGTGCATGTCTGTTTTTGCACACCTATTTTACTAGTCCCATTTGCCAACCCTACACGCTACACCTGTACCGCAGGCTGCTGACACTTTTTTTCTTTCTGTACGTGTACCTACCTACCTAGAATTTTTTGTTTTTGCAATGCTTGAATAATCAGGAATGAAAATATTGTCAAAATGTAATTAAAGTGTTTGTACAGAATGTATATTTTAAAGAAAAACTGTCAATAGATGAGGTAGTGTAAGAGAAAAACTCCCATACCATGGCTAAGAATGTGAGAGCCGCCAGCAGAAACAGAAGCGTCAGCATTAGTGATGAGCGAGTACTAAAAAGCTCGGGTGCTCGAAGCTCGGGCCGAGCCTCCCAAGATACTCGTGTACTCGGGCCGAGCAACGAGCCCAATGTTATCCTATGGGAGACCCGAGTATTTTTGTGAAATGACCCCCCGGCAGCATGTAGAAACCCTAAAAATGTCACAAAAGTCTCAGAAGAGTGCTCAAATGACATGGCAACAGCATGGGGAAGACCCCTTGAAGCATTTATCACTCAAAAGTCACAGCTGTGAACAATTTTGTCCGCGTTTCACGCCATTTTTACGGACTCACCAGAAAACCTTCCAAAATGACCCCAAAATGATTTTTCATGGCAGAAATGTTAAGGGCACATACCCTATAGTGAGATAGAGCTGGTGTATGTTACTTTTTGAGATTAATACATGAAAGATTTTACGTGAAAACATTGTGTGGCACTCCGATGTCCCTGAGAAGAGACGTACATGAAGGCCTCTTGAGTCTAATGTGCCCATTTTGAGGAAGTGAGTCTTTGTAGTATTTTCCTTTGCCAGGGCAGTCCAAAATTGTGAGGTTCACCAATGCCCCTGCATACAGACGTGCATGATGGCCTGTAAACCTGAAGTGCCCATTGTAAGGAAGTGGGTCTATTTCAGTATAGCCCTTTGCCAGGGCAGCCACAAATTGGGAGGCTCCACGTTGTCCCTGGGTAGAGACGTGCATGAGGGCCTCAAAACATTAAGTGTCCATTTTAAGGAAGTGGGTGTATTATAGTATAGCCCTTAGGCAGGGCAGCCAAAAATTGGGAGGCTCCACGTTGTTCCTGGGTAGAGACGTGCATGATGGCCTGTAAACCTGAAGTGCCCATTGTAAGGAAGTGGGTCTATTTCAGTATAGCCCTTTGCCAGGGCAGCCAAAAATTGGGAGGCTCCACATTGTCCCTGGATAGAGACGTGCATGATGGCCTGTAAACCTGAAGTGCCCATTGTAAGGAAGTGGGTCTATTTCAGTATAGCCTTTTGCCAGGGCAGCCAAAAATTGGGAGGCTCCACGTTGTCCCTGGGTAGAGACGTGCATGAGGGCCTCAAAACATTAAGTGTCCATTTTAAGGAAGTGGGTGTATTATAGTATAGCCCTTAGGCAGGGCAGCCAAAAATTGGGAGGCTCCACATTGTTCCTGGGTAGAGACGTGCATGATGGCCTGTAAACCTGAAGTGCCCATTGTAAGGAAGTGGGTCTATTTCAGTATAGCCCTTTGCCAGGGCAGCCAAAAATTGGGAGGCTCCACATTGTCCCTGGATAGAGACGTGCATGATGGCCTGTAAACCTGAAGTGCCCATTGTAAGGAAGTGGGTCTATTTCAGTATAGCCCTTTGCCAGGGCAGCCAAAAATTGGGAGGCTCCACATTGTCCCTGGATAGAGACGTGCATGATGGCCTGTAAACCTGAAGTGCCCATTGTAAGGAAGTGGGTCTATTTCAGTATAGCCCTTTGCCAGGGCAGCCACAAATTGGGAGGCTCCACATTGTCCCTGGATAGAGACGTGCATGATGGCCTGTAAACCTGAAGTGCCCATTGTAAGGAAGTGGGTCTATTTCAGTATAGCCCTTTGCCAGGGCAGCCAAAAATTGGGAGGCTCCACATTGTCCCTGGATAGAGACGTGCATGATGGCCTGTAAACCTGAAGTGCCCATTGTAAGGAAGTGGGTCTATTTCAGTATAGCCCTTTGCCAGGGCAGCCAAAAATTGGGAGGCTCCACATTGTCCCTGGATAGAGACGTGCATGATGGCCTGTAAACCTGAAGTGCCCATTGTAAGGAAGTGGGTCTATTTCAGTATAGCCCTTTGCCAGGGCAGCCACAAATTGGGAGGCTCCACATTGTCCCTGGATAGAGACGTGCATGATGGCCTGTAAACCTGAAGTGCCCATTGTAAGGAAGTGGGTCTATTTCAGTATAGCCCTTTGCCAGGGCAGCCAAAAATTGGGAGGCTCCACATTGTCCCTGGATAGAGACGTGCATGATGGCCTGTAAACCTGAAGTGCCCATTGTAAGGAAGTGGGTCTATTTCAGTATAGCCCTTTGCCAGGGCAGCCAAAAATTGGGAGGCTCCACATTGTCCCTGGATAGAGACGTGCATGATGGCCTGTAAACCTGAAGTGCCCATTGTAAGGAAGTGGGTCTATTTCAGTATAGCCCTTTGCCAGGGCAGCCAAAAATTGGGAGGCTCCACATTGTCCCTGGATAGAGACGTGCATGATGGCCTGTAAACCTGAAGTGCCCATTGTAAGGAAGTGGGTCTATTTCAGTATAGCCCTTTGCCAGGGCAGCCAAAAATTGGGAGGCTCCACATTGTCCCTGGATAGAGACGTGCATGATGGCCTGTAAACCTGAAGTGCCCATTGTAAGGAAGTGGGTCTATTTCAGTATAGCCCTTTGCCAGGGCAGCCACAAATTGGGAGGCTCCACATTGTCCCTGGATAGAGACGTGCATGATGGCCTGTAAACCTGAAGTGCCCATTGTAAGGAAGTGGGTCTATTTCAGTATAGCCCTTTGCCAGGGCAGCCAAAAATTGGGAGGCTCCACATTGTCCCTGGATAGAGACGTGCATGATGGCCTGTAAACCTGAAGTGCCCATTGTAAGGAAGTGGGTCTATTTCAGTATAGCCCTTTGCCAGGGCAGCCAAAAATTGGGAGGCTCCACATTGTCCCTGGATAGAGACGTGCATGATGGCCTGTAAACCTGAAGTGCCCATTGTAAGGAAGTGGGTCTATTTCAGTATAGCCCTTTGCCAGGGCAGCCACAAATTGGGAGGCTCCACATTGTCCCTGGATAGAGACGTGCATGATGGCCTGTAAACCTGAAGTGCCCATTGTAAGGAAGTGGGTCTATTTCAGTATAGCCCTTTGCCAGGGCAGCCAAAAATTGGGAGGCTCCACATTGTCCCTGGATAGAGACGTGCATGATGGCCTGTAAACCTGAAGTGCCCATTGTAAGGAAGTGGGTCTATTTCAGTATAGCCCTTTGCCAGGGCAGCCAAAAATTGGGAGGCTCCACATTGTCCCTGGATAGAGACGTGCATGATGGCCTGTAAACCTGAAGTGCCCATTGTAAGGAAGTGGGTCTATTTCAGTATAGCCCTTTGCCAGGGCAGCCAAAAATTGGGAGGCTCCACATTGTCCCTGGATAGAGACGTGCATGATGGCCTGTAAACCTGAAGTGCCCATTGTAAGGAAGTGGGTCTATTTCAGTATAGCCCTTTGCCAGGGCAGCCACAAATTGGGAGGCTCCACATTGTCCCTGGATAGAGACGTGCATGATGGCCTGTAAACCTGAAGTGCCCATTGTAAGGAAGTGGGTCTATTTCAGTATAGCCCTTTGCCAGGGCAGCCAAAAATTGGGAGGCTCCACATTGTCCCTGGATAGAGACGTGCATGATGGCCTGTAAACCTGAAGTGCCCATTGTAAGGAAGTGGGTCTATTTCAGTATAGCCCTTTGCCAGGGCAGCCAAAAATTGGGAGGCTCCACATTGTCCCTGGATAGAGACGTGCATGATGGCCTGTAAACCTGAAGTGCCCATTGTAAGGAAGTGGGTCTATTTCAGTATAGCCCTTTGCCAGGGCAGCCAAAAATTGGGAGGCTCCACATTGTCCCTGGATAGAGACGTGCATGATGGCCTGTAAACCTGAAGTGCCCATTGTAAGGAAGTGGGTCTATTTCAGTATAGCCCTTTGCCAGGGCAGCCAAAAATTGGGAGGCTCCACATTGTCCCTGGATAGAGACGTGCATGATGGCCTGTAAACCTGAAGTGCCCATTGTAAGGAAGTGGGTCTATTTCAGTATAGCCCTTTGCCAGGGCAGCCAAAAATTGGGAGGCTCCACATTGTCCCTGGATAGAGACGTGCATGATGGCCTGTAAACCTGAAGTGCCCATTGTAAGGAAGTGGGTCTATTTCAGTATAGCCCTTTGCCAGGGCAGCCACAAATTGGGAGGCTCCACATTGTCCCTGGATAGAGACGTGCATGATGGCCTGTAAACCTGAAGTGCCCATTGTAAGGAAGTGGGTCTATTTCAGTATAGCCCTTTGCCAGGGCAGCCACAAATTGGGAGGCTCCACATTGTCCCTGGATAGAGACGTGCATGATGGCCTGTAAACCTGAAGTGCCCATTGTAAGGAAGTGGGTCTATTTCAGTATAGCCCTTTGCCAGGGCAGCCAAAAATTGGGAGGCTCCACGTTGTCCCTGGGTAGAGACGTGCATGAGGGCCTCAAAACATTAAGTGTCCATTTTAAGGAAGTGGGTGTATTATAGTATAGCCCTTAGGCAGGGCAGCCAAAAATTGGGAGGCTCCACGTTGTTCCTGGGTAGAGACGTGCATGAGGGCCTCAAAACATTAAGTGTCCATTTTAAGGAAGTGGGTGTATTATAGTATAGCCCTTAGGCAGGGCAGCCAAAAATTGGGAGGCTCCACGTTGTCCCTGGGTAGAGACGTGCATGAGGGCCTCAAAACATTAAGTGTCCATTTTAAGGAAGTGGGTGTATTATAGTATAGCCCTTAGGCAGGGCAGCCAAAAATTGGGAGGCTCCACGTTGTCCCTGGGTAGAGATGTGCATGAGGGCCTCAAAACATTGTTCCCATTGCAAAGGAGCGGGTCTCCTGTCGTTGTAATGTCCATTCTGCAAAGAATGGGCGAAAAAATTTACCACTGGGGGTATACCTGAAACAAAGGCCTAAGTATTGCAATTTGTAACGGTCATCATCATGGTGGCGCATGAGGAGAAGGAGGAGCAGTCCAGCGATTATCCAAAGTCCAGAAGTGTGTACCCATGGGTGAGTGGAGGTACATGGCAAACTTTAAATTCCGCTCTCATTTGCTGGTGGTGTGGTGAAGTCTGGCCCAATCCAACCCTTGTTCATCTTGATCAGAGTCAGCCTGTCAGCATTTTCAGTTGACAGGCGGGTGCATTTATCTGTAATGATTCCACCTGCGGCACTAAAAACACGCTCTGACAAAACGCTAGCAGCAGGGCAGGCCAGGACTTCCAAGGCGTAGAGAGCCAATTCATGCTACGTGTCCAGCTTGGATACCCAATAATTGTAAGGCACAGAGGAATGTCGGAGTACAGTTGTTCGATCTGCAAGGTACTCCTTCAGCATCTGGGCAAACTTAGGATTTCTTGTGGCACTACCCCGCACCTCAGGGGCTGTGGTACGTGAGGGGCTGAGAAAACTGTCCCACATCTTAAAGACTGTTCCCCTACCTCTGGCGGATTGGACTTGTGCCTCTCTCGGCTGTACGCCTCGGTTGTCCACTGATTCCTGACCTATGCCGCTAGCGTTTTGTGAGGGGAATGCTTTGCCTACTTCCGTGAGTATGGCCTTCCGGAACTGCTGCATTTTGGTTGACCTCTCCTCCACGGGAATAAGAGACAAAAAGTTCTCCTTGTAGCGTGGGTCTAACAGTGTTACCAACCAGTAATGATTGTCGGCCAAGATGTTCTTAACGCGAGGGTCACGAGACAGGCAGCTTACCATAAAGTCAGCCATGTGCGCCAGACTCTTAACAGCCAGGACTTCAGTAGCCTGACCAACAAGATGACTGAACATGCTGTCCTCCTCCTCCTCCTCCTCCTCCTCCTCCTCATCTACCCTGTCCTCTGGCCAGCCACGCTGAACCGAGGATATGACTGGTGTGCATGTCATATCCTCAATTTGGCCGGAGAGTTGCTCCATGTCTTCATCCTCCTCCTCGTCATAGTCCTCCACTGCACGTTGTGATGAGACGAGGCTGGGCTGTGTGTTATCACCCACACCCACTACTGTTTCTTGCTGCAACTCATCGCGCTCCGCCTGCAATGCATCATGTTTGTTTTTCAACAGAGACCGTTTTAGAAGGCAGAGTAGCGGTATGGTGACGCTAATAATGGCGTCATCACCACTCACCATCTTGGTGGAGTCCTCAAAGTTTTGGAGGATGGTACATAGGTCTGACATCCATCTCCACTCCTCAGGTGTTATGTGTGGAGTTTGACCCATTTCCCGACGGCTTAGGTGATGCAGGTACTCAACAACTGCCCTCTTCTGCTCACATATCCTGACCAACATGTGCAGAGTTGAATTCCAACGCGTGGGGACATCACACACCAGTCTGTGAGCTGGAAGATGCAAACGGCGCTGAAAGCCGGCAAGGCCGGCTGAAGCAGTAGGTGACTTTCGAAAATGTGCAGACAGGCGGCGAACTTTTACCAGCAGATCAGACAGCTCTGGGTATGACTTTATAAACCGCTGAACCACGAGGTTGAGCACATGGGCCACGCATGGAACATGTGTCAGCTGGCCTCGCCTCAAAGCCGCCACCAGGTTCCGGCCATTGTCACACACGACCTTTCCTGGCTTTAGGTTCAGAGGTGTGAGCCAGTGATCTGCCTGCTGTTTCAGAGCTGTCCACAGCTCTTCTGCATTGTGGGGTTTGTCACCTATGCAGATTAGCTTCAGCACAGCCTGTTGCCGCTTCGCCGAGGCAGTGCTGCAGTGCTTCCAGCTTGTGACTGGTGTGGAGGGCACAGTGGATGAGGATGCGCAGGAGGAGGAGGAGGCTGAAGAGCATGACATTCCGGAGCTGTAGAGTGTGGGTGAAACACTGACTGAGGTAGGGCCTGCAAACCTTGGTGTGGGAAGGACGTGTTCCGTCCCTCGCTCAGACTGGGTCCCAGCTTCCACAATATTAACCCAGTGTGCCGTCAACGAGATGTAGCGGCCTTGCCCACAAGCACTTGTCCACGTGTCTGTGGTTAGGTGGACCTTGGGTGAAACAGCGTTGTTCAGGGCACGTGTGATGTTTTGTGACACGTGGTTATGCAACGCGGGGACGGCACACCGGGAGAAATAGTGGCGGCTGGGGACCGAGTAACGTGGGACAGCTGCCGCCATCAGGTCACGGAATGCTTCTGTCTCCACCAGCCTAAAAGGCAACATTTCCAGCGCAAGCAGTCGCGAAATGTTAGCATTTAGAACTGTGGCATGTGGGGTGTTGGCAGTGTATTTGCGCCTGCGTTCAAAGGTTTGCTGAATGGATAACTGAACGCTGCACTGGGACAAGGACGTGCTTGATGATGGTGTTCTTTCTGCGTAGGCAACTGCAGGTGCAGGAGTGGAGGAGGCTTGTTCGCAGGCAGCATGGACAGGGGATTGGCTCGCATGCACAACCAGCGAAGACGTAGCAGTGACATCAGCAAGCACTGATCCTCGACTCTGTTGTACTTCCCACAAAGTCGGGTGCTTGGCTGACATGTGCCTGATCATGCTGGTGGTGGTCAGGCTGCTAGTTTTGGTACCCCTGCTGATGCTGGCACGGCAGGTGTTGCAAATGGCCTTTTTTGAATCATCTGGATCCAACTTAAAAAACTGCCAGACTCGGGAAGACCTAACATTTGTACAGGCACCTTGTGTCGTCGTGTTGTTCCGGGGAACGGTTGCCTGACTTCTGCCTGGGGCCACCACCCTGCTTCTTACTGCCTGTTGTGATGCTACGCCTCCCTCCCCCTGTGCACTGCTGTCCTCGCTCTGCATATCTTCCTGCCAGGTTGGGTCAGTTACTGGATCATCCACCACGTCGTCTTCCTCTTCCGCACCCTGCTCCTCCTCCTGACTTCCTGACAATTGTGTCTCATCATCGTCCACCACTTGTTGAGACACGTTGCCAACTTCGTGAGAACGTGGCTGCTCAAATATTTGGCCATCTGTACAGACGATCTCCTCATGACCCACTTCAATATGAGCTGGCGAGAGGCCAGAATGTGTGAATGGAAACGTGAACAGCTCTTCCGAGTGTCCAAGTGTGGGATCATTAATGTCCGAGGAGGACGTGTACTCAGCCTGGTGGTAGGAAGGAGGATAAGGTTCAGAAATGTGCGGTGCAGTATCACGGCTACTGACACTTGACCGTGTGGAAGACAGAGTGTTTGTGGTGGTGCCAATCTGACTGGAAGCATTATCTGCTATCCAACTAACAACCTGTTGACACTGGTCTTGGTTCAAGAGTGGTGTACTGCTGCGGTCCCCAAGAATTTGGGACAGGACGTGCGAGCGACTAGATGTGGCCCTTTGTTGTGGCGAAATTAGAGCTTGCCCACGACCTCGGCCTCTGCCTGCACCACCATCACGTCCACTTCCTTGTTCCTTGCCAATGCCCTTGCGCATTTTGCAATGCTGTGCACTGCTGACGTGTATATTCACTACTTGTGCGTTATATTAAAGTTTCTGGAAATTGCACACAAGTGCACCTGTACGCTGCCACCAACAGGCACACACGTGCGGTTTTAAAAACCAAGCACGGACGCAATAAGAACCTAACAGGTTTTTTTGGGGAGCGACAATTACAGACAAGTCAGACACTATCTGGACTGTTTTACACTGTGTACACCAGCCCCAGATATGATGAAGGCTGGTATACGGTCACCACTACCCTGCCTGCCTGCCTGCCTGTATACTGGTACAATAGTCCTGACAAGGACTCTTTTGGTCACTAGCCTGTATTCATACCTGGCTATACCCTGCCTGTATATAGCAACAGTAGTCCTGAGAAGGACTCTGCTACTGTACTCCGACCTGGCTATACCCTGCCTGCCTGTATACAACTAGAATAGTCCTGAGAAGGACTTTTGGTCACACTGTTTGCAGCCCTGCAACTGAAAAAGCTATAAAGGGCCGCAAAGCTTTCCCTGAATCAGCGACACTCTCCCTGCACTGACAGTCTGGATAGCTGTGAGCAGAGCACAGCGCGCCGGCCGATATAAAGGCTCGGTCACGCTGTGCAGGCCGGCCAATCACTGCAATTCCACAACTAACAGGGCTGTGGCATTGCAGTGGTCTGCCAGCCAATCCCTGCATGAGGGCTGGCTCTCAAAAGAGCGCCAACATGCAGAAATGAAGACCACGAGTACAGCACGAGTATCGCGAGATTACTCGGTCCCCGCCGAGCAGCCCGAGTACAGCGATACTCGTGCGAGTACCGAGTAGTGACAAGCATGCTCGCTCATCACTAGTCAGCATCGGTATCAGCTGTCTGGGCAGTACTATAAAACGGAGGTCACAATTGGCCTCCTTTGCCTCTGGCAAGCATATTAGTGTGTAGGAAGTAGAGGGCGTTCTGGAATATATAGCACATAATTGCACTACATTTTGGTCTCAACAGTGTAATGTTATTTCTGACAGCAACATTGTCAGTTTCAGTCAATGTTCTGCATAAAATATTTATCGGCAAAAGTCTATCAGTGACCACAGCTACAACCGGTTACCATCCATTTATCTGATGAAGTCACTTTGACATTACTTAGACTGTGTTCACTGTGAATCAAAGTCTTTGGAAAAAATTTATAAATCTGGAAAATTTGAATTTGAAAAAATGTGATCATTTCTATATGCAAGCATAATAAATAATAATTACATAATAATATTGTTTATGCTTTCCTATATCATCTGATTTTACAGCATAGGAGATTTCTTTCCTTAGTCCGCATTGATCATATCCATGGTTCGCCCATCAGCCACAAACTAACAAGATTGTAACTACTATTGCAGAGGCCATATTCCATATAAACAGGCTGGAATTCATAAAAGGTAATGATTTACATTATATACTGTAACTGCAATACAGTGGTCAAAGAACAGCTTGTCGTGTCCTCTAATAGAACTAAAAAAAAATAAAAAAAAAGTACAAATTTTGAAAAACTCCTTTATCTTACTTTAAGAAAGAAAAATGCAGCCCTGCCTTTCTGCTCCATTTCATCCTACTTAGGAGTTTCAGTACATTGTAGGGTAAAGTGAATGGTGCTATTAAAAATTACAACTCACCTCAGAATAAAATATGCCCTCATATGGATACATTGATGGAAAGTGAAGTTATAGCTCTTAAACGAAAGGGAGGAAAACATGAAAGCAAAAAAACAACAACTAGTCCTTAAGGGGTTATTGTATATTATGTGCAAATGTAGAATTCACGCCAGGGATAAAATTCATAGCTGCTATGGAGCTCAATAGTGTAAAGACGGCCAGAGAGCCCCATAGGGGTGAACAGGCCCATGACGATCGGGAGGGTTAGGGTAGGAAAGAGTTAAGTGCTAAGGTTGGAGGCACATAGGGGCTGCCTGATTGGTGGGAGAGTCGGGAAAAGGGATTGGGTGAGGGACAGGATATGGGAGGGTTGGTGTGTGGGTATAAAGGGGGCTGTGCAGAGGTCACTGCCCCTTTTGACCTACAGACAGTGTGTCCCCCCTGCGCTGCTGCCTCCCTGACTGAAGAATGGTGGCGGTGCTGGAGCTGGGGGGGGGGGGGAGCATTTGAGGACATCGGCGAGGACGCGTCTGCAGGGCTGGAGCGGCTTCTCTGCTCCTGCGCCCGGAGCTGCGCTGCACGCTCGGCGGGCGCGACCGCCGGAGCGTTACTCCCCCGTCGGGGGGGGAGAAGACAGATTTAGGAGCCCCTTCGGGGACCCTCCGGGGCAGCGGAGTGCACCTCACCTTTGGACGTGTCTCCGGCCGCCGGGAGGAATCCTCGTCGGAGATTCCGCGGGCCGGGGGTGGGCGGAGCTTATGCGAGGCCTACTTCCGGTCTGCGGCCTGCACGGCCACGGACCAGAGCAGCGGCAGCCCCCAGTGAGGTGCGGGCTGGGGGTGGCGCCCGGCACCACAGAGCGGACGGGGAGACTCCCTGCAGACGGCAGGGGAGAGAGCATGGATGGAGGGACGGATCGGAGCGGTAGTCGGAGGGTGCTGGTGGCAGGGTCTTGCGGTCGGCAGGGCCCTTGCGGCGGTCGGTTATTACGGTACCTCCCAGCAGGGATCAGGCTGGGGGGTGTTCCTGGCATCCGGACGGAGAGGCACGGCCTTCCTGCAGTCGGCAGGGAGGGGGACCACCGGGGGCTACAGAGATTACAGCGGTGCAGCAGGAGGGGGCAGCAAAGAAGGATGGCGGCAGGACGCCGCTCCGCGGCAGGAAACAGAGGACAAATAGGAGGTGCACGGAGGAGCAGGGTGCGGTGACCGTGGGGGTTGACGGCCGCAAGGTGCGGGCTGTCCCCTCGCTGGTCCCCCCAGCGGACTTCAGCAGCTCCTCTTATTCGGGCGAGGAAGAAGGACCGGAGGAGGCGGCAGGACGGATGAACGGCAGCAGGATGTTCGCGGTACGGCTGCTCCGGATTCGGTTCAGAGGCAGCCCGGTGAGAGAACAATCAATATGTTTAATGTTGTGGGTAGTGTTAGCGGGGACGGGGGTTCCACCGCGGGGAGTGGTTTGCCGGGGGTTTAGTGCGGTCGGTCAGTCGGGGTTACCCGGGGCGGATTTTTTGGGGCAGCTGCTAAGGGTGTTGTAGGGATCGTCGGCTGGGCGGTCAGGTCGAAGCGGGCCTGGGTCCCTGGCGGGGGGCGTGGGTGGGTCCCACGGTCAGGGTGGCTGCCGGTGGTACCGGTGCGCGAGGTAGAGACTTAGGAGGTTGTGCCGGCGGTCGTTGCGGGTCAGGCGGACGGCGCGGCGGCCGTGGCGTGGGTTAGCGAGGAAGTGGAAAAGGATGATGAGGTGGTGCGTTTGGATGATAGGGCACGGAGCGAAGTTACGGGTGTTTTGGGAGTCCGTTAGGGGGGCATTTAAAAAAGGAGGTGAGGGAGTAGATAAGAAAAAGGGAGTATGGGGAAATATTTTCACTGCTTCCCTTGGAAAGTTTAATTTGGATACGGTGAAGGCAAGTGAATCTAAGAGATAAGGAGGTTCAAAAAAAAAAAAAAAAAGGGGGAGGTGTAGGTTGATCCCGAGGACGCTTACTAGCTGGCATTGGAAGGCTGCGCGGCCGGGCATCTGGTGGGAACACAAAAAGATATGTTGGGGGATGCGCTTGATAACGGCTCCGGCGCAGCCCCCTTTTTGAGGTGGTGCCAGGGGCCCGGGTGCAGGGGCACGGGGCCCGGGTGCAGGGGCGTGTTGTAAATTTAGTGAGGGGCAATGTAAGTTTGGGGGCAGCGTGTCGGTTAAAACACGAGTGTTCCGGTTGTGGAAATTTTTCCCACTCTTTGGACAGGTGTTTCAAAGGGGGAATAAAAAGTCGGGGGAAGGTTTTTTGGTAACGGGAAGGACGCTAGTGAGGGTCGAGGGATGCGTCCCTATTTAAATAGATATCCGGATGACCGGGCGGCGGAGCTGTTTGCTACGGGTTTTATGGTAGGTTTCCGGGTTCCGCTTGATTTTGGGGCGCCGGTGTTTCGCCCGGGTAATTCGGGGTCCACAAAAGGTCATCCGGAGGTGGTGACGGAAAGGCTGCAGAAGGAGGTGGAGCGGGATGGATGGCGGGTCTGGTCCAGGACCCGTCACCCCCCAACTTGAGGGTTTTCGCTGCTGGGAGTGGTACCCACGAAGGAGTCGAACGAGTACCGGCTCCTTCATCATCTCTCTTACCCGGCTGGGTTGTTGGTGAACGGCGGGATTTCACCCGAGTGCCGGCGGTCTGTTATGTATCATTTGACAAGGCGTGGGAGTTAGTGTGGGTAGTGGGCAAGGGGCCCCGATGACCAAGGCGGACGTGGAAGCAGCTTTACGGTTACTTCCGGTGCACCCGGAGAGTTTTTTGCACCTTTGGGTGCAGGTGGGATGGGCAATACTATGTGGATCAGTGCCTGCCCATGGGTTGTTCTATTTCGTGCGCTTAGTTTGAAGCGTCAGTTCGTTTGTGGAATGGGTAGTCAGGGATGTGGCGGGTGTCCACTCAGTGATACACTATTTGGATGATTTCTTTTGCGTGGGCCCAGTGGGCTCCTCGGTTTGTTCCTTGCTGTTATTTACATGAGAACGCATTGCAGGAAGCCTGGGGATTCGGTGGCACGGGGGGAAGACAGAAGGGCCAGTGACGTCCTTGTGTTTCTTGGGCTTTGAAAGTGACACGGTGGCTATGGTATGCCGATTGCCGGAGGACGAGCTGCGTGTTTGAAGGTGTCGGTGCAGTTGTTGCACTGGGCTAAGAAGGTGCGGTTACAGGAGTTCAGTCGGTCCTTGGGAAGTTGAATTTTTGCCGGTCGCACTAGGCCTATGGGGCGAATATTTAGCAGGCGTCTGGCGAGCGCAATGGCACGGGTGATTGCTACAAATTATGTGTCAGAGTGTCAATGACAATGAAAGAAGGTTTGCTGGTGTGGGGCTGCATTCCTTGAATGATACAACGGACGGACGTTATGGGTGAGCAGGGCAGTATCAGATAGCCAGCCGGAGCTGTTATTGATGCGGCGGGGGCATCAGGTTTTGGGGCAATTTTAGGATGCATCGGTGTGTGGGCTAATGGCCACGGCTTTGGGTGGAAAAAGGGGTTTGTGACATATTTGGCGCTGGTGGAAATGTTCCCCCAGCATAGTGGTATTGGAGTTTTGGGGCCCAGAATTTGCGGGCAAGAAGCTTGGTGTGCATTGTACTGACATGGTGGTGGTGTATTTCGATCAATTCATGGTCTTCAAAATCGCTCCCGGTGGTGTGCTACTTGAGACATCTGGGTTGGGTTGTTTAGAACCCAACAGGTGCGGGGTGGCGCAGCATGTGCCCGGAGTGCAAAGTGAAGTGGCTGATGCGCTCTCGGTTTTTCAGTTCAACAGGTTCAGGCGAATGGTGCCTGGAGCGGACAAGGTGGGAGAACTATGCCCGGCATGGCTGTGTGACCTGGCGTCGGGTAGCATTTGAGGGAATCAGGAGACCGGTGACTGAAGCTACTTGTGCCGATGTCAGGCTGTGTGGCGAGAATGGGAGGAATTGGAGAAGGCGGCTTTTATGGAGCTTGGTTAGACAGGCTGAGTGCTGGGGGTTTTTTGTCATTGATCAGCTGGGATTTTTTCAGCAGGCCGGTCCGTTTCGGTGATGATTACAAGTTGGGCGGTGTTGGCCTTCTTGTTAAAATGCAAGGGGTTCGGGACGTGGCAAAGGATTTTCTGGTGCGGTGGGGGATAAAGGGTTTTCAAAGGACGCGTGGTCGCGAGACAGGAGACGGCCACTATTGTTTCCGTCGTTGATTGGTTGGTGATGTGGTTGGGGGATATATGCTCGTCCGATTAGGTACGAGGCTGTTTAAGGTTGCCTTCGTATTGGCATTTTGGGGTTTTCTGCATCAGAGAATTTGGTAGCCCTGCCAGGCATGCGGTAGGCGGGCTGTTATTAGAGGTTGTTACGCTTGGTAAGGATGGCGTGAGTGCCGGTATGGTTTTCGATAGACAGACCAATTAGGTGGGGGACGTCTGGTGACATTGTTTGAATTGCCAGGGCACCACCTATGCCCAGTGGGTCAGGTGGTGGAATTCTTGCAGGCGTGGGGTGGCTACCCCGGTGTTTCTTTAGACATGTGGATGGATATGCCTTATCGTGAGTCCAGTATGGCAGTGTTGAAGAAGGCTTTAGTAAAGGCCGGGGGAGTAGCCAAGGGTTATGGGTCCCACTCCTTTCGGATTGGGGCAGCGACCGAAGCGGCTAAGTGGGGGGGCTGAGTGAGGATGGGACCCGGTGGATTGGGAGCTGGGATTCCTCCGGGTTTCGTTTGTATATTAGACCACATCTGATTAGGTGATGTTTGGTGACAGGGGGGGGTCCTTTATTGAGGACGGTTTGGTGGGCAGTCTCTTTGCACGGAGCGGCGATGTAGGAAGCCCGTGTAAAAAATGGCTCGGAGTTCGGGGCATGACTTGGAGTAGAGTTCGCCCTGAATTGGTGTATTATAGCCGGATTGACAAGGAACCTGTGGTTTTAATGCTGCAGGTGGGGGGGGAAGACTTTGGAGCGGGGATGGTGTGGGAGTTAAAAGGGAGAGCAAGGTGGATTTACTTCATTTGTGGAGGGCGTTCCATGGCATGGTGATTGTGAGGTCCGATATGGTAGCCCGAAGGCAGTGGCGTTTTAGGAGTGGACCGGATTAACAGGGCCTGGGAAAAATGGAACCGGGCGATGGGCAGGTTTGGAGCGTGGAACGGAGGTTGGTGGTTCGACTCGAGGAGTTGGAGAAGTACACCGAGCAGTATTTGAGGCGTGATGGGGTCCATTCTCACGGATGGCGGTTGGATTTGTGGAAGTTGGGTTTGAAGGATGGAAAGGAACGAGCATTGGTGGTGTGGGGGGCCCGGGCCAAGTAAGGTGTCACTTGGCCGGTCTGTGGCGGGGTGATAGGTCCGTTCAGAGAGGTTTGGTGTACCGACAGTAGGTTTGTTGGTATGAAGCCACTCAGGGGGAGTGGCTTTGAGTTGGATGGGAACTTGTAGGCGGAGGTCCTGCAGGTTCTGGGGAGGGGTAATTAACGATGGAACGTTAATTACCCTACACCTCGGGTCGGTTTGGTCACGGCCGAGGTGGTCCCCTGGGCCGGTTGGAGGTTACGGCCGGGGGATAGGAATGATGGTTTGGCTCTCGGATGGACCTATCAGGTGTCATTTTGTGGAGAATATGTATATATGTACAGGTTCAGGTGTTAATGGGGTGGCATGTTGAGCCACAGGTTTGGTACATATATACTGTTGAATAAAGCTGTGGCCATTCGGCAATAAAGTTGGAGTCTGTGTCGTTACTAATATGTTTAAATTAAGGGGAAGTTTGTCACTGGAGACCCGTTTATCCCTTATAGATACGTCAAGACGGCCAGAGAGCCCCATAGGGGTGAACAGGCCCATGACGATCGGGAGGGTTAGGGTAGGAAAGAGTTAAGTGCTAAGGTTGGAGGCACATAGGGGCTGCCTGATTGGTGGGAGAGTCGGGAAAAGGGATTGGGTGAGGGACAGGATATGGGAGGGTTGGTGTGTGGGTATAAAGGGGGCTGTGCAGAGGTCACTGCCCCTTTTGACCTACAGACAGTGTGTCCCGCCCACCCGCCCTGCAATAATATAAAAAACAAAAAAAAATATATATATATATAAATGAATAAATGAATAAAAAGGATAATAATAATAATAAAATGAATAACGAGTATATATAAAAAAAAAAAAGAAAAAAATTAATAAAAAATGGAAAATAAATGTGAAATATATAAAAAAAAAAAAAAAAAAAAAAAAAAGGAATGTTGTTTCTTTTGAGTTGTTGTCACAGCGGGGTGATAGGTCCGTTCAGAGAGGTTTGGTGTACCGACAGTAGGTTTGTTGGTATGAAGCCACTCAGGGGGAGTGGCTTTGAGTTGGATGGGAACTTGTAGGCGGAGGTCCTGCAGGTTCTGGGGAGGGGTAATTAACGATGGAACGTTAATTACCCTACACCTCGGGTCGGTTTGGTCACGGCCGAGGTGGTCCCCTGGGCCGGTTGGAGGTTACGGCCGGGGGATAGGAATGATGGTTTGGCTCTCGGATGGACCTATCAGGTGTCATTTTGTGGAGAATATGTATATATGTACAGGTTCAGGTGTTAATGGGGTGGCATGTTGAGCCACAGGTTTGGTACATATATACTGTTGAATAAAGCTGTGGCCATTCGGCAATAAAGTTGGAGTCTGTGTCGTTACTAATATGTTTAAATTAAGGGGAAGTTTGTCACTGGAGACCCGTTTATCCCTTATAGATACGTCATGAAACCACTTCCACATAAGACCACAAAGAGCACAGATAATCTCCATTTGTGGAAGGGTGTTTGTTACAGAATAGCACCCTATCTTCCTATGTTCTTGCTTGGAGGCAACAGATCCAGATGGCTTACAAGTAACAAAGGGTGATATGTTTTAGCTTTAACTAATATACAGGTCTCCTGCCAATGTGGTAAGGCCCAATTCTACCTCTAAGGGTAAGCTCTCACGAGTGTATTATTTGGATGAGTGCAATATGAGAAAATTTGGCATTGCACTCGGCCCCATGTTAGACAATGCTGCAGCTCAGATAAGCAATTTCTTCTGTCAGCCCTAAACGGACTGCCGAAAAAATCGCAGCATGCTGCGATTGTCTGTGAGAGCCATATCACTCGCACCCATTCAAGTTTATGAGAAACATCGGACTGCACTCAGATGTTATCCAAGTGCAGTGTGATATATGCACAGGCTGACAATGGAGGAGATGGGGGATTAACCCCTCCGTCTCCTCCACAGCGGCCACCCTCCGCTTCACAGCTGTGACCCAATCGCAAGATCCAGTCACAGTTGCATGACACTCGGACCATGCTCGCAGCAGAGCCTGAGCCGAGAGTCATTAGCATATTGTATCCGTTGCTTTTGCATCGGATGCCATACGCTAATGTGTCTGCAGCCTAAAGTAACAAATCACAGACAAATTATTGCACTGCGAAAGGCCAACATACTATTCTTGCACAGGAGCCTTCTTCTGTCTTTGTCCTCCTCGAGTACAAAGTCCCTAATTGTCCTGAAAAATAATAATGACACTATTCTATATTCCTCAAACTCTAGTCTTCTTCATTGCTGTGCTGTTACACACTTTCTATACAGTTTTCTTCAGTGTTTTATGATTATTTCTATGGCTAAGCTGTGAACTTTGACTCAGAGCCATATTGACCACAAAGTAGCTGCTACATTTCCTGCTTCTGTTTTTATATAGTCCCTCTTGATTAGCTGTGCTATACCATGTGATAGTATGGGGAACTCGTCGGAGAAGATGTGATCCTTCTCTACCTTATGCAATCTTCTGTAGTCTCCAAAATAATACCAACCAATTTAGCCAATTTGCACAAACCGAATTGCATCTCTCTTATGTTCCCTATGTCATACTGTATGTTGACTAGAGATGGTGAAAACTGATTGTGAAGACCCAGTCCAGTTGCAATATCGGTAATCTGCACATCTTCTCAACCTCTTCTTCCTTGTCAACATCCACAGTAGAGATGAGCGATGTTTGAGGTTCGAGGTTCACCAATTTCATGTTCGAGTGATTTTGGGGGGAGTTCGAGTCATTCGACGAACTTGAACGATTTGCTAAAAGTTCGGCAGTTCGAGTTACGTTCGAGAACGGTTCATCACAAATCTCCAGCGGCATTTCCTCTTTTGAAAATGGCTGCCACTTCATTATTCAATTAGTTATTCCGTGCTTTCCCCGTCCACCGGCGCCCATGATTGGTTGCAGTCAGACACGCCCCCACGATGAGTGACAGCTGTCTCACTGCAACCAATCACAGCCGCTGGCGGGCGGGTCTATATCGTGCAGTAAAGTAATTAAATAAATAAAAAAAAAAAATGCGGTTCCCCCCATATTTGATTCCAGCCAGGATAAAGCCACACGGCTGGAGGCTGGTATTGTCAGGATGGAGAGCACCACATTATGGGGAGAGCACCACATTATGGGGAGCCCACCACCCTAACAATATCAGCAGGCAGCCGCCCAGAATTGCCGCATCCATTAGATGCCGCAGTCCCGGGACTCTACCCAGCTCATCCCGAATTGCCCTGGTGCGGTGGCAATTGGGGTAATAAGGAGTTAATCATGACAGGCGTCTCCCTGAGATACCTTCCATGATTAAACTGTAAGTGAAAGTAAAGAAACACACACAGCAAAAAATCCTTTATTTGGAATAAAAGACAAAAAACACCTCATTTACCTTTGTATTAATCCCCAAACAACAATCCAGGTCCGAAGTAATCAACACGACACTGTCAGCTCTGCTGCAGGAAGACGACAGGGAGCGATCTGTGTCCTCTCCATGTAGCACCTGAAGTAAGCCACGCTGTCACAAGACTTCACTCTGCAATGTAGACGTCAAGATTACCAAATCTGCGCATGTTTCTTATTAGAGCAAGTGGCTCAATGGTTAGAGCTCCCGTCTAAGAAGCATTAAATGCTTAAGTTAAAGTTCAAGTCCTGGCTGTCCCAGTAAAAAATTAATTATTATTTATTTATAATTATAATTTAATTTAATTATGCACTGAGGGGAGGAGCCGGACATCAGCTATGAGCTGCGGGACACACCTCTAAAATTGGAGCAGTTCATGGAATGAGGCTGCATTGCTCTCTCCTCTCTCTCTCTTTCTCTCTCTTTCTCTCTCTCTCTTTCGCTCTCTCTCTTTCTCTCTTTCTCTCTATTTTTCTCTCTTTCTCTCTCACTCTCTTTCTCTCTTTCTCTCTCTCTTTCTCTCTCTTTTTCTCTCTTTCTCTCTCTCTCTCTCTCTCCCTCTCTCTCTCCTCTCTCTCTTTCTCCCTCTCTCTCTTTCTCTCCCTCACTCTCTCTCTTTGTCTCTTTTTCTCTCTCTCTCTCTTTTTCTTAGTCTCTCTTTTCCTCTTTTTCCCTCTCTATCTCTCTCTCCTCTCTATTCTCTCTGTCCCTTTTTCTCTCTCTCTTTCTCTCTATTTCCCTCTCTCTCTTCTCTCTCTCTCTTTTTCTCTTTTTCCCTCTCTCTCTTTTTCTCTCTCTCTTTTTTTTTTCTCTTTTTCTCTCTCTCTTTTTCTCAGTCTCTTTTTCTTTCTCCCTCTCTTCTCTCTCTCTTTCTCTCTTTTTCTCTCTCTCTCTCTTTCTCTCTCTCTTTCTCTCTCTTTCTCTCTCCTTTTCTCTCTTTTTCTCTCTCTCTCCCTCTCTCTCTTTTTCTCTCTTTCTCTCTCTTTTTCTCTCTTTCTCTTTTTCTTAGTCTCTTTTTCTCTTTTTCCCTCTCTCTCTCCTTTCTCTCTTCTCTCTCTCTTCTCTCTCCATCTCTCTCTTCTCTTTTATCTCTCTCTTTAATCTCTCTTTTCTCTCTCTCTTTTCTCTATCTTCTCTGTCTCTCTCTTTAATCTCTCTTCTCTCTCTCTCTCTCTCTCTCTCTCTCTCTCAGACCTGGCAATGATCAGCTGATGCGGTCATCTGACGGAATCAGCTGACACTATAAGTCGAGCGGTGAGGCCGGCTTTTTACCTATAAATATTTAAACTATCAGCTGATGCTGTCGGACAGGAGTCTGCACAGAAGTGTGTAGTTTCTTGGGGTTTTTTTGCACTGATGCATCAGCTGATTGTATAAAAGCCGTTTATACAATCAGTGGCTGTGTCATGTGATTCAGGCTTTTGAACCTGACACATCATCTGATCGCTTTGCCTTCCAGAAAACCGATCAGATGATATTGGATCTGGATTGGATGGCGCGGGACATTTGACCAAGGATTACTGCGGAGGGGGTTTCTTTATTTCAATAAAGATGGAGTCACTAATTGTGTTGTGTTTTATTTCTAATAAAAATATTTTTCTGTGTTGTGTTTTTTTTTATCTGTACTAGAAATTCATGGTGGCCATGTCTAATATTGGCGTGACACCATGAATTTTGGGCTTAGGGCCAGTTGATAATATACAACTAGCCCTAACCCCATTATTACCCAGTGAGCCACCTGTCACCAGGTCAGCTGGAAGAGTTGGATACAGCACCAGAAGATGGCGCTACTATGAAAGCATCATTTTCTGGAGCGGCTGCGGACTGCAATTCACAGCAGGGGTGCCCAGAAAGCTTAAGCACCTTGAGCTGCAGATTCCAATCCCCAGCTGCCTAGTTGTACCTGGCTGGACACAAAAATTGGGCGAAGCCCGCATCATTTTTTTTTAATTATTTCATGAAATTCATGAAATAATTAAAAAAAAAAAGGGCTTCCCTATATTTTTGGTTCCTAGCCGGGTACAAATAGGCAGCTGGGGGTTGGGGGAAGCCTGTAGCTGCCTGCTGTACCTGGCTAGCATACAAAAACATGGCGAAGCCCACGGAATTTTTTTGGGGGGCAAAAAACTCCTGCATACAGTCCTGGATGGAGTATGCTGAGCCTTGAAGTTCTGCAGCTGCTGTCTGTCTGTATGGAGGAGAGCAGACAGCAGCTGCAGAACTACAAGGCTCAGCATGCTCCATTCACTAGTGTATGCAGGATAGCAGACAACAGCTGCAGAACTACAAGACTCAGCATACTCCATCCAGGACTGTATGCAGGAGTTTTTTGCCCCCCCAAGAAAATGACGTGGGCTTCGCCATATTTTTGTATGGTAGCCAGGTACAGCAGGCAGGTACGGCTGCCCCCAACCCCCAGCTGCCTATTTGTACCCGGCTGGGAACTAAAAAAATAGGGAAGCCCTTTTTTTAATTATTTCATGAAATAATTTAAAAAAAAATCGACATAGGCTTCGCCCCATTTTTGTGTCCAGCCAGGTACAACTAGGCAGCTGGGAATTGGAATCCGCAACACAGGTTGGCCCGAGCTTTCTGGGTGCCTCTGCTGGGAATTGCAGTCTGCAGCCGCCCCAGAAAATGGCGCTTTCATAGAAGCGCCATCATCTGGCGCTGTATCCAACTCTTCCAGCAGCCCTGTAGCCAGGTGGCTTGCTGGGTAATAATGAGTTAATACTAGCTTTGTTTTACTAGCTAGTATTAAGACAGAGATTCTTAATGTCAGGCAAGTTTGACCTGGCCATTAAGAATCTCCAATAAAGGGTTAAAAAAAAGACACCACACAGAGAAAAAATACTTTAATAGAAATAAATACACAGACACACTTAGAGACTCTATGTTTATTACTCCCTGTTATCCCTCCACGATCCATGGTCTTCTGTCTTCTTTCTCCTTCAACCCATGCAGCTCTGCTACATCAGACAGCACTGCATGGGAGAAGACGCTGCAGCTCCCGTGCAGTCTATTCACTCAGTGAGTGAGCAGAAGCTGCGTGCTGTAAGCGGTGTTGTCACCGCTGACAGGCGGGTTGCTATAGCAACGGTGATCTCCATTATTCACCGGATGTGGCATCCAGTCCTTGCATGTGGGCTGACTCTGTAAAGAGCGCCGACATGCATGAACGGGGAAGCTGTGCCAGAGCATTTCGCCGGTACAAGGAGATGCTGGAATGATCACCGCGTACCGGAGAGATGCACTGACAGGACCAAGCATGACGTCTAGTCATGTGACCAGTCTGTAGCCAATGAGATAATAGACACATGACTGGTCACATGCTATTTTGACATCACATCACGATAGGTCCTATCATCAGTGCTGGTTACCGGGAGGACGCAGTGATTATCGGAAGGAAAAGCGGCAGGAGACAGAGTGCAGGACGCATCGCGGGGACCTGTAAGAGTTATGGCAATGTTTATTAACTGTATGTGTACATGTATAATGTGTTTTTATGTGTTTATGTTTGCCTCCCATTGTTTTCAATGGGGTTCGAGTGGTTGGTCGAACGGTTCGTCGAACGTTCGTCGAAGGGAGCCTCCGTTCGACGAACCGAACCGAACTCGAACGCTAGGGGGGTGGCTCATCTCTAATCCACAGCTCCTTTTTTGATTAGCTGGTCTGGTGAGATGTCATCAGACTGGCTAATGAAAAGAAGAGTTGTGGATACTGGCATGTTTGAGGCAGATTTCAAGGCTCCTCACTGATGGCTACATATTTTGATGTGATCACTGGATTGGGTTTTGTGAATTGACTATCTCTAATATTGACCCAAATAAAATTAAGACAATTATTTAATGTTCACTGACAGCAATTAATTCAAAAATCTTTGCCAGAAATAGTGATATTGGAAGTGAAAATGCGACTAGGTCTGTCAGAAAACAATTTGACACATTTATTAGGGTGTTAAACTGTGGCGGGCGGGGAGGGACGCTGCTGCGCTCGCTACCGCTCGGGTCTGGCACTGCTGCGATGGCTGCTCGGTGGCTCGAGTGGTGGGCCGGATCCGGGGACTCGAGCGGTGCTCCTCGCCCGTGAGTGAAAGGGGGGTTTGGTTTGGGGATTTGGTCCGTGACGCCACCCACAGGTTATGGTGAGGTTGGACACCACCGCTGCTGATGACGGGGATCCCGGGAGCGATGGCAGGGAGCAGCTGGGATGTTGTTTTCCCCCCTCCGTGGGTAGGGGTTGGTGGTCCCGGGGCCCGGTGAGGTGACGGGGAGGCAGGGTTGGCAAGGTGCAGGGTCGCCTGGACTGCGCAGCGCGGTGCCAGACAGCATGGTGGTATTCACTCAGCCAAAAATGTACGCAAAGTCTCTGGTAAACCAAACGGCTGGATGGACGGGTCCCGCAGCCGGCTGCTGTGACTTCTCCTGGACGGTTGGTGGTGTCTGCCTTTCCCTGCATCTTTGTGTATGTTCGGTCCCGATGGCTTCCCACCGGTAACCCGCTCCCCAGCGTGTATGTGTGCCGGAGGAGCCCTTTTGCCCGCAGGCTCTGGCCCTTGGAACTCTAGCTGTGGCGGTAGCTATATTTCCTTTTGCTGGTCGGACGGTTGCCTTCAATCGGGTCTTGGCTGTTAGGAAACCACTGGGGTTCCGGTCACTGACGGATTTGACCTCTAATGGCGACTCCAAGCCTGGTCAGGGTCCGCAGGCCCTGCCTGTGTGTGCTTGCTTCCCTTCGCTCCCCGGTTCGGTACCGGTGGGCCACCGCCCGTCCCCGGTCCTACGGTTCCGCGTTGATCTGCCTCTCCTGCAGACGGCCACCACCGTCTGCCAACCTTGCTCTAAGTGCCCGGGCCACACACCCGGACACTGTCAGTTCGCTCCTCTACTACCACTTCACTCCTCTCACTTTTCCTAACTGTTCTTCACTGACTTCCTTTTCCCGCCTCCAGGACTGTGAACTCCTCAGTGGGTGGGGCCAACCGTATGGCTCCACCCACCTTGTGTGGACATCAGCCCCTGGAGGGAGGCAACAAGAATTTTGTGTCTGGCTGATGTGCCTGTCTCAGGGTGGGGGTGTGTGTTGTAGTACCTGTGACGACCTGGCTAGTCCAGGGTGCCACAAAACAAAAACAATATTTTCCCAACTTTTTACTTATTGACCAATTTAGATACAAATTCAACTCTTCTTCATGTAAGATATAATAGTACATCCTACATCAGGTCTACATGTATGGAGCAGACCCAGTAGCTGAGTCTGCACCATGCCTGGTAGATGCCAGATGTGTTACACAGTTGGCATCTGAGTTTAACAGCAACAACCAGAGCTTATTACAATCTCTGCTATTTAACCATTTAAATGCAGCTATCAATACTGACAGAAGCATTTAAATAACTGTCATAGGTCCCCATAATATGACCACATGGTGCCAAAAGGTTGTTGTGGCAGCCAGGGGGGAGATGTCATAGCTGCTATCTCAGTCTTTTCATGACTAAGCTTCTTCAGAAAATTTAATTTTCCCAATATACATTGGACACTAAGTACACCTCCGATACACATTATGGGTGTCAGGTCTGAGCATTCCTACATTAACAGTGTCCTGGAAAGTGGATTGGTCGTCGTGGGACAGTTGAATGGCCACCAAGGTCTCCCAATCTGACTCCTAAGCCTTTTATCGTTGGGATCATCTGAAGGCAATGGTCTATGCAGTGAAGATACAAGTTGTGCAGCATCTGAAACAACAGATACTGGAAGCCTGTGCTGGCATTTCTTCTGCGGTGTTACTATCAGTGTGTCAAGAGTGAGAGAAGAGGGTTGCATTGACAATCCAACACAATAGGCAGCACATTGAACACATTTTATAAGTGGTCATAAAATTGTAAATAACTAATGAACGAATAAAGTTATGTTAAAACCAAGCACACCATCTCCATCGTTGGATTTTTTCTGCCTTTACAAGCACACCATTAATTTTCTTGTGAAATTCTCAATAAGTTTAATGTGTTACATGACCTTCTTCCCATTGGAAGAAATAAAGTTAGATCCAAAATTGCCGACTTCAAAATAGCCACCATGATCATCACCCAACTTGAAAAGTTCCCCCCTCCCATATACTAAGGAGCCACAAATAGGAAGTTGATGTCACCAACCATTCCATTTTATTTAGGTGTGTGTGTGTGTGTGTGTGTGTGTGTGTGTGTGTGTGCGTGTGTGCGTGCATATATATATATATATTGTGATGTGATCACTGGTGATGTACACGAGGGGAGATATGTGTCGCAGTGACTGCTGCAATCAGTGATGTGAACGCGGATGTAGTACTCCAGCACATTACATGCTGAGAGGGTTAATTTGTGTTATCTGGGCCAGGTTTGTTGTGGACAGCTAAAGAGATGGGTGGGATGGCTTTTCACCATATCTCCACCTCGGGGTGTGGTCTCAGAGGTAAAAGCCAGGCCTCTGGACACACTCAGTGCGCTCTGTAACTTCCTGTGCTGAAGGAAGTAGTTCTGTTTTTGTAAATGGATTGTGGCTGCTGATAATAGACCAGGTGAAAATCGACACGTGAGGTGTTCCTGCATCCATCTCCTACTGCTGAGTGAGTGGCTCTACCACAAGTGGTGGAGAATGCGGGCAACGATCCCGGGGCCGTTTATACCTGCTACAGAGGAGCTGGATGTCCTGGGTGAAGGCAGCCATGAGCCAGGGAACACAGTCAGACACCATAGAGAACCTGATTAAACACCTGGTGCAGGCCCAACAACAACAGCAGCAGCAGGCCCAGCAAGAGATGAACAGGTTGTTTATACAGCAGCAGCAGCTAGCCCAGCAAGAGACGAACAAGCTGTTGATACAGCAGCTGCAGCAGTAATGGGAGCAACAGCAGAAGCAGATAGACGTCCTGGCAGAGGTAATCCGTGGCAGAACGACCAGTCCAGGTGATGACGCTAACGTCAGGAAGGCGGTAAGGCGAGCTATGCAAAAGATGACTCCGGGGTATGATGTTGAGGCCTTCTTGACTGTGTTTGAGAGAGTTGCTGAACGAGAACAACTCCCGCCGGAGCAGTGGGCACAGGTATTGGCGCCATATTTAAGTGGAGAGCCACAAAAGGCCTATTATGATCTTGCTTTACAGGATGCTAAGGAGTATGACAAACTAAAGGCTGAAATTGTGGCACGCCTGGGTGTGACTATGACTGTTAGTGCACAACGGGTCCACCAGTGGGCATATCATGGAGACAAACCCCCTCGCTCGCAAATGTTTGATTTATTGCATCTGGTACAAAAATGGTTGCAGCCAGAGTCCTCCACCTCAGCGCAGATGGTGGAGCGGGTCGTAATGGACAGGTTTATTCACTCCCTTCCGAAGCCAGTGCAGACTTGGGTTGCCCAGGGAAACCCCTTGAATGCTGACTACCTGGTTGGACTGGTGGAGAGGTACCAGGTGGTAGAGAGGACTTACCATTTCCCTATTGAGGGGTTTCTTCAGGGAGCGACACCCAACAGAAGGGTACAAGAGCCACAGGGGGGGAATCCAAGGTCCCAAGTGGCAAGTGGAGGCATGCAAAAACCCCCAGTCAGTAATATTATCTGTTTGAGGTGCCAGGGACTGGGTCACATTGCTGCCCGTTGTCCCTTGACCACTGAGCCGATGGACTGCAGCATGGGTCGGCGCTCTTCCTATTATGCGTACCCAGCCTGCAGTGTGGACAGTCAACCCAGTGAGGTTGGAGTGGTAAAAGATCTGTTGCACCCAGTAATAATAGGGCGAGACTTTGCTTTGTTCTGGGAGTTGTGGCATAAAGGGGTGGAACCCTGTGTCTCAGATAAAGGACAGTAAAGCCTGCTTTACACGTTGCAATTTCGCATACGATAGCGTATGCGATTTGCAACGCACCATCGTATGTGTGGCACGTTCAATTTGTTGAATGTACCGCACAAACGATTAACCCCCGTCACACGTACTTACCCGTCCATACGACCTCACTGTGGGTGGCGAATGTCCACTTCCTGGAGTGGGAAGGACGTTCGGCGTCACAGCGACGTCACGCGGCAGCCGGCCAATAGAAGCGGAGGGGCGGAGCTGAGCGTGACGTAAACACCCCGCCCACCTCCTTCCTTCCGCATTGTGGGCCGGGAGCCACAGGACGCTGGTAAGATCTGTTCATCGTTCCCGGGGTGTCACACACTGCAATGTGTGCTACCCCGGGTACGATGAACAATCTGACATGCAATTCTAGACAAAGGTACGATGTGTATGCGATGAACGTTTTACCGTTCAATCGCAATCGCACGTACCTGTCACACACTGCAATGTACCTTACGATGCCGGATGTGCGTCACTTACGACGTGACCCCGCCGACACATTGTAAGATACATTGCAGCGTGTAAAGCAGGCTTTAGTCCTCAATGATAAGACTTCATTTCAGTCAGAGGCGGATGAATTCCCCCTATGTGTGTTGGTGGGCGATGAGGATGAGGCCGAGTCCCAGGAGGTTGACATTCCGGAGTTGGCCATTTCCAAAGGGAACTTTGGGACTCTGCAAATGAGGGACCTGACACTAAAGGGGGCATTTGAAAATGTGACTGTCATAAACGGGGTTGCTCAAGAGCCAGGGGCTGACACCAAATTCCCTCACTTTGCAGTAAATGGGGAATTATTATATCGGGTTACCCAGTTGAGAGGTGAGATAATTGAACAACTCTTGGTACCAGGGCCTTATAGACGCCGGGTGTTAGACATGGCCCATTCTCATATCCTAGGTGGTCACCTGGGGGAAAAAAACACAGGAGCGGATTCTTCAGAGGTTCTACTGGCCGGGGTGACATCAAGAGATTCTAAATTATTGTAGATCCTGTCCCACCTGCCAGCTAACTGCACCAGTTTCACACTTTCGAAGTCCCCTTGTGCCATTACCTATAATAGAGGTCCCATTTGACCGTATTGCCATGGACCTTGTGGGCCCCCTGGTAAAATCCACTAGAGGGCACCAGTATATCTTAGGGGTTTTGGACTATGCGACTCGATACCCTGAGGCGGAACCATTGAGAAATTGTTCCTCTAAGAATATAGCCAGGGAGTTTGTCCATCATATCTTCTCTCAGACCGGATTGCCAAAGAGATCCTGACAGACCAAGGGACCACTTTTATGTCGAAAGTCATGAAGAAACTGTGTAAGGTGCTGCGGATTACACAACTGAAGACTTCAGTCTATCACCCGCAGACAGACGGCCTTGGGGAGGGATTCAATAAGACCTTAAAGTCCAGGCTTAAGAAGGTCGTGGAGAAGGATGGCCGAGATTGGGATTGCCTGCTTCAATACTTGCTCTTTTCTATCAGGGAAGTTCCACAAGCCTCTACCGGGTTCTCTCCCTTTGAACTTTTATATGGTCAACATCCCCGAGGGTTGCTTGACATAGCCAAAGAAACCTGGGAAGCAGAGGTTACCCCCCCATTGGAGTGTCAATGAGCATGTGGCCCAGATGCAAGAGAGGATGGCTGATGGCTGAGGTGATACCTATCGTGAAAGAGAGTCTTTTCCGGGCTCAAGAGGCACAGGCGAGAGTATATAATCGCTCTGCCAGGGTGAGACAGTTCAGCCCTGGCGACCGTGTGTTGGTGTTGATCCATACTGTGGAAAGTAAATTTCTGGCCAAGTGGCAGGGACCCTATGAAGTAGTCAAGAAACTTGGAGAGGTGAATTATAAGATCCACCAACCAGGTAGAAGGAAGCCCTACCAGGTGTACCATATTAATCTTATTAAGCCATGGCGAGATAGGGAAGCGGTGGAAGCTCTATGTCTAGCTGCCAAGGTGGACGCTGAAATCAAGGACGTCACAGTTGCAGAGATGCTGTCAAGGGCCCAAAAGCAGCAGTGTCGGGAGTTGCTTTATCAAAATTGAGATCTCTTTTCAGAATTGCCGGGGTCTACACAAGTTGTGGAACATGAAGTTCTGATGGAACCACACGTGAGAGTACATCTGAAGCCGTACCGGATCCCCGAAGCCCGTCGAGAAGTGATCTCAAAAGAGGTGAAGAGGATGCTGAGCCTCGGCGTGATTGAGGAATCAAGAAGTGGCTGGTCTAGTCTTATCGTCCTTGTGCCAAAACCGAATGGAGAATGGCGATTTTCCAATGACTACTGCAAGTTAAATGAAGTCTCAAAATTTGACGCTTATCCGATGCCTCGAGTCGATGAGCTCATTGAAAGGCTTGGGCCAGCCAGGTATATTACCACCCTTGACCTGACAAAAGGGTACTGGCAAATACCACTGTCTCAAGTGACCAAGGAGAAGATGGCTTTCTCTACACCTGACGGATGTTTCCAATACACCAGGATGCCGTTTGGGTTGCAGGGAGCCCCAGCCACCTTCCAGAGGGCCATGGACCGGATCCTAGTTTCTCATGATACTGTGATTTTCACCTCTGATTGGGGGAGTCATCTACAGAGGGTCAGGGCGGTGCTGGATGCATTGAGGAAGGCGGGGTTTACCATAAACCTGAAGAAGTGTGCCATAGGAAAGGAGGAGGCCAGGTATCTGGGCTATGTTGTCGGTAGGGGCCTAATCAAGCTACAAGTGAATAAAGTGGAGGCGATCCAGAATTGGCCACGACGACTCTCTAAAAAGCAGGTTAGGGCATTTATGGGAATCGTCAGATACTACTGCCGGTTTGTACCAAAGTTTGCTGTGAGGGCCGCTCCGCTGACTGATCTCCTCAGGGCTGTGAAGCCATCGGTGGCCAAGTGGACCTCTGAGGCGGAGGTGGCGTTCCAGGACTTGAAGTCTGCTCTGTGTCGGCAGCCAGTCCTGGTGGCACCTGACTTTACAAAGGAGTTTGTGCTTCAGACTGATGCTTCGGAGGTCAGGTTGGGAGCTGTGCTGTCGCAGGAAATAAATGGAGAGGAACATCCAGTGCTTTACCTGAGTAGGAAACTCTCCGCTTGTGAGAAAAACTATGCCATTGTGGAAAAGGAATGCCTGGCCATTAGGTGGGCAGTAGACTCTCTAAAATACTACCTGCTAGGCCGTAAATTCAGGCTAGTGTCTGATCATGCGCCACTGACATGGTTGAGAAGTAGACAGCAAAAGAATACTAGGGTGACCAGGTGGTTTCTAGCCCTTCAAGACTTTGCCTTCCATGTAGAGCACCGGCCGGGGAAGTTACATGGGAATGCAGATGCCCTGTCGCTGCTCCCCTGTTTAGTGGTTGATGGTGCCCATGCCCCCGGCTTTGGGCAGAGGTGGGGAATATGTGATGTGATCACTGGTGATGTACACGAGGGGAGATATGTGTCGCTGTGACTGTTGCAATCAGTGATGTGAACCCGGATGTAGTACTCCAGCACATTTTGTGCTGAAAGGGTTAATTTGTATTACCTGGGCCGGGTTTGTTGTGGACAGCTAAAGAGATGGGTGGTATGGCTGTTCACCATATCTCCACCTCGGGGTGTGGTCCCAGAAGTAAAAGCCAGGCCTCTGGACACACTCAGTGCGCTCTGTAACTTCCTGTGCTGAAGGAAGTAGTTCTGTTTTTGTAAATGGATTGTGGCTGCTGATAATAAACCAGGTGAAAATCGACACGTGAGGTGTTCCTGCATCCATCTCCTACTGCTGAGAGAGTGGCTCTACCACAATATATATATATATATATATATATATATTTATTTTTTGTCCTAATATTAAATTATTTATACTCTTTTAAATTGCTTAAAAAATTATCATTATATTATTTAGCCTTGCACCTCCTCAATATTTTGATATTCATGACAGTAGTCCGATGCTCAATTTGGCCATTTTTACTTAGAGGTGTACTTACTTCTGTTGCCAGCAGTTTAAACATTAATGGCTGTGTATTGAGTTATTTAGAGGGCTTTACATTGTATCAAAGAGTCATATCTTCAGTGTTGTCCCATGAAAAGATACAATGAAACTACAGATGAACGAGCACTAAAAGGCTCGAGTACTTGTAACTTTAGTCAAGCAGGTCAGATGCTCTGATGGGCTCAACTCGAGTAACGAATATTATGGAAGTCAATGATTGGGGAGTTCAGCTCTCCACCTACATACTGCCAGCCATATGCAGAGCATTTCTGTTGGGAGAGAGGGAGGGTTTTTTGTCTTCTCTTCACACAGTACATCCAAAAACCTTCTTATCCCACAGAAGAGCCATTTAGGCCTAAAACACACTTCCGCAAAAAAAAGTACGTGTCTTACGGTCCGTTTTTCGGGTCCGTGTTCCGTTTTTTAGGGCCGTTTCTCCGGTACGTATGACATCCGTGTTGATGGCGTATGCTGTCCGTGTGTGCGTGTGGAATGACCGTGTGTGCGTGTGGCATGAACGTGTATGTGTACGTGGAATGTCCGTGTTTGTGATGCACAATGTCGTTTATTGACAGCAGACAGAGTTGCGCGATGAAAATGAACTCGGGTGAACTTCACCCGACTTCATTGTCATGCCGCGGCTCTGTCTGTGTCGCGTCCTGATTAGCGGTCACCTATGCAGGATTCACCGGTGACCGCTAATCCCCTGAGTGACTGAAGTGAGCAGCCCTCTCTCATACTCACCGATCGCCGATCTCCGTTGCAGCACTGCTCAGCTGTTATTAAAACTACGGCGGCTTTAACTATTTTGAAAAAGCCGGCCACTCATTAATCAATCTCGTATTTCCTGCTTTCCCCGCCCACAGGCTCCTGTGATTGGTTGCAGTCAGACACGCCCCCCACACTGAGTGACAGCTGTGTCACTGCACCCAATCACAGCAGCCGGTGGGCGTGTCTATACTGTGCAGTGAAATAAATAAATAAATAATTAAAAAAAAACGGCGTGCGGTCCCCCCAAATTTTAATACCAGCCAGATAAAGCCATACGGCTGAAGGCTGGTATTCTCAGGATGGGGAGCTCCACGTTATGGGGAGCCCCCCAGCCTAACAATATCAGTCAGTAGCCGCCCAGAATGGCCGCATCCATTAGATGCGACTGTTCTGGGACTGTACCCGGCTCTTCCCGATTTGCCCTGGTGCGTTGGCAAATCGGGGTAATAAGGTGTTAATGGCAGCCCCGGACACACGTTCTGTGTGATTTTACGTGTGTGTGCCATCTACCATTGAATAACATGGGTCTCCGTATCTCCGTGTCTCCGGTACGTGCAAATACGTACCGCACACGTACAAAAAAAACGGATGTGTGTTGCGGGTCTTAGACACTGCAAATGGGTTGCACAGTAGTGCCGGCTCCCATCATTCAGTGAAGAAAGCCAGCTCTTTGTGATCTTGTTTCATGGATGACATATCTGTGCACCCACAATACTTGGCCGATCATCGCAAATACCTGAGCATCCCAATGCTTGCTCACTCATCACTAAATAAAGCATTTACAAAAATGTGAGGGGTGTATTCACTTTTGTGACATACTGTATATATAGAGAGAGCGAGAGAGACAGAGAGAGAGAGCGAGAGTGTGTATGTTCTGGTATACTTTATAGCGCCAAAGGTTCTCTTTTGATGATACTTCAAATGATTTCAAAAAACAGAATTGCATGTGCTCTTTTTTTGTTAGGCAAAGCTCAGTTGAACTTAGATTGCTCTTTACTTTCCTATTCCAAACCTGTATTATTTCAGCAAGAAAGAATCCTGCTAAACTCATTCTAGTGTTTTCAGAGAAGTCAAATGAGCCAAGTGGCAGATGAATAATGGGTTACTTGTTTCCTTCTGTGAAATGCCTTTTCCCACTGCTAAAAGAAGCTTTATTCCTTCAGAAACGGCGCTTGTTTCGTCTACGACAAAAGCCTATATACAGAAAATCACCCCAAAGATCATTTAATATCAAAATTATGCAAATTTTATTCTTATGAGAGAACTGCTATTTAAACTGCAATGACATAGGTCACGCTAAGCCCAAGTTCTTAAACCTCTGAGCCTCTTCTCTTCCCCTTCCTCCATCACATGCATCTTCTTCGACCTCTTTACTCCAGGTCATGGCTGTTGGCCCCAGTGGGTCTCAGACATCACAGCTCTGTGTCATCACTCATATGAAATATATTGTAAAGTCAAGAAGTCGCGATGTGCATCATGGCGGCACAGAGAGCAGTAACATCGGAGGCCTAGTCGAGCAGGAAGCTATGGTCTGGAGTGAAGATGCCATACATAATGTGTGCAAATGGAAAAGAAAGAGAAGAATGGGCATTGAACTGCAATGGCGATGGGACAGGTGAGCGGTGAGATGAGTATTATTACTATTTTTAACTGTTTGTTGGGCTTTCCATAGTCTGCAAAATGATGCTCGCAATTTAAGTAAATTGCTATAACTCTGTATTCTGGAAAAGACACATTTAAAAAAAAAAATCACAAAAATTCAGTTCCACTCAAATTAATTTGCTCATCTCTGGTCCCAATGTATTTCAATTGAAAATAATACTTTGCAAGTACTCCGCCAATACATGTCCTCCAGTATACTTGTGAATATTGCACCAAGTACAAATACTACATCTTTTAACACCAAGCAGCACCAGACCAAAAATATGAATAGAAACACAAAGCACAAATGTGCAAATTGGATTCAACAAACAATTGTTAAACCTCCTAATAGAAAAAGACAAGGCATATCAAACCCCAAAACATATCATTCTCAATGCAAATACATAATGCGTTAGGGATGAGTACAGTGTATCACATTAATAATATTACTAATTCCATAGAAAGCGAGTGTTAAGGGTATACTGCCAGAAGTAAATGTTTTTCCAAAGGCTTTGTCCAACTTTGCAAATAGTTCTAGTTAATAGCTATGCAACTGTATTGTATCAGATACAAGCAAACGCTGTATAATCTGATCCTTTAGTTATATTCACTTCCTTCTGTCCCATTTTTCTTGCTAATTGACCAAATGAAGATTATCCCCCACACAGAGAATCATCTAAGGACAATTTCTTTTTTATTCTCTTTTTTTGACAAATATGTTTCTTTTTAAAATCTTTTAATTTCTTTATTTTCGAAGAGGGAAAGTGTTTAATTTTAATTTAAACTAATTTTTACTGTATAGTATTGGGTTTTTTTTTAGTTCTTCGTGTAGACTTGAGTTTGGGATCATTTCATCACTTTCACTACATACTGCAATATACCATGTTATTGCAATATATACCGTATTTTTCGCTTTATAAGACGCACCTGATTATAAGACGCACCCCCAAATTTGGTGAAGGAAAAGAGAATTATTTTTTTTTAATGTTAAATGGGGTCCGTCTTATAATGCCAGTGTCCATCTAACAAATTATATAGGGTATATGTCCCTCATAGCCCCCCAATCCTAAAATTAGCCCTCTTAATCTGGATATGGCCCCCTTATATTGAATATAGCCCCCTTGTGCTGGCACACGTCCCCAAGTGATGCCACATGTCCCCCATTGATGACACACATCCCCTATTGCTGGCACACGTCCCCTATTGCTGGCACATGTCTCCTATTGATGGAACACGTCCCCCTGTGCTGGCACACGTCCCCTATTGCTGGCACATATCCCATACAGCTGGCACAGGTCTCCTATAGATGGCACACATCTCCTACAGCTGGCACAGGTCTCCTATGGATGGGACATGTCCCCCTGTGCTGCTCATTGTGCCCTATGAATGGCACACGTCCCCCTGTGCTGCCCATGGCCCCCTATGGATGGCACACGGCCCCCTGTGTTTGATATGGCCCCTTATGGATGGCACACGTCCCCCTGTGTTTGATATGGCCCCCTATGGATGGCACACGTCCCCCTGTGTTTGATATGGCCCCCTATGAATGTCACACCTTCCCGTGTTTGATATGGCCCCCTATGGATGGTCCACCTCCCCCTGTGTTAGATATGGCCCCCTATGGATGGCACACCTCCCCCTGTGTTAGATATGGCCCCCATGCTGCTGCCCATAGTAAAATAAACTCTTTCCTTACCTTCTCCAGTGCTGTCCTCCCTCCTGTCTCCCTCCGTGCTGCTAAGATCCTGCACTTCCTGATTCTCGGTGCTGGTCATGTGATCGGCACAGCAGAGTGATATCATCTCTGCGTGCCTGATCACAGCGGCAGCAGAGAGACCGGGGAGACTCGCTGGAGGAGGTAAGTAAAGAGTTTTTAATTTTACTATGGGCAGCAGCATGGAGGCCATAACAAACACAGGGGGGGCATGTGCCATCAAAGGGGGGCACAGGCAGATATAATATGCGCCGCTGCCCCAGCTCATCACCGCGGTGCGGTTTCAGCACCACGGTGATGGACAGCGGCAATGCATATTATATGAGCGGGAGCAGGAGATCTCTCGCTGCCTCCTGCAGCTTTCACCAGCCCCCAGCGCCACCACAGAGCTGCCCCCACCTCCCACCTCCCCTGGACTGTGTAGTATATATATATATATATATATATATATCCCCATATATTCAGATTATAAGACGCACCCCCTACTTTCCCCTAAAATTTGGGGGAACAAAAGTGCGTCTTATAAAGCGAAAAAAAACAGACACACATAGTGACAGAGACACACACAGAAATAGAGACACAAAAAGACAGACACAGAGACAGCAACCGAGACACACTGGGGCAAACACAGAGACACACACAGACCCACAGAGACAGAGACACAAACAGAAACAGAGACACACAGAGACAGAGACACACACAGAGACGGGTAGAGAGGGAGAGTGAGAGAGACAGAGAGACACTTAGTTACTAAATGGACAATGCCGAATACTACAGCTAGTATATATATAAATGCTGACTAAATAAGAAATGTGTACTAATAAAAAAAAATATTTATTATACAGACCCAAAAATTTCAAAAATTCTACAGTTATTACATTACTAATAGTGATGAGTGAACCCGCAGATACCCGGGATTGGCGGGTCCAACCAGGTTAAAAATAAACCAAAACTGATCTCGGATATTTGCCCAGATATCAATCCCCATATAAGTCTGTGGGGGACCCAAATCCAGCTTTTTAAAATAGTGGTACAAGGGATAGGGCGATTAGAGCAGGCACATTATACTTACCAGTTTCCTGAGTGTCTGTAATGCTACTTCTGGGGTTGCTCATTAACCTCATGCATATACACTACTTCCCCTGCCACTGGGACAGTTAGTGAGTCTGAGATTGGTTGCAGGCTGCGCCCCCACCCTGTGCGACAGCATATCTGACTGCTTGCAAATACACATGCCATGTGTGTCTCTATTGTGTTGTAAAAATAAATAAATAAATAAATAAATTGGCTTAGGGTCAGACCACAGGCTGCAGCCCCCAGCTGGGGAGTGGTATTCTCAGGCTGGGGAGAGCCATGGTTATTGCCCTCCAGCCTACAAATAGCATCCTGCAGCCACCCAAAATTGTTGCATCCATTACATGGATCCCGGAACTTTACCTAGCTCTGCCCGATACCCCTGATGTGATGGCAATTGGGGTAGAAAGTGGTTATTACAGCTCACAGCTGCCACTAAGCCCTAGATTAGTAATGCAGAGGGTCTATGAGACCCCCCCCCATTACTAATCTGTAAGTGAAAAGAAATAAAACACAAATACCAAAAAATCCTTTTTGTCAAATAAAATTAAAAAACTACCCTCTTTCTCCAATTTATTTACCCTCAGAACAACCAATTCCAACATAATCCACAAGAGGTCCAACGATGATTCCAGCTTTGCTACATACTGAAGTCACAGCGGTCCGGCACAGACCATGTCCGAATGCTGTGGCTTTAGGCAGACTATAACTGAGCTGTAGCCATGGGTGGTGATGTCACATAGTTTATTTGCAAATTCCAGCACCTAATCTGCATCTTCTGGCAAAAAAACGCATCAAAAAAGTTGTGGTTTTCATACGTTATTTTGCCAGGAGATGCAGATTTAGTGCAGGAATATGGTGTATAAGTTTCAGCACAAAATCGGTATCTCTTTGTCAAAAAATGCACAAAAAACTGTTTTGATGCCATTTCGGTGAAGTTTTCTGCCAGGAGGTGCAAATTTGGTGCTCAAATCTGGTGCAGACCTTTCAGCACTAAATTTGCACCTCCTGGCAGAAAACAGCACCAAAAAGGCGTCAAAACCGTTTTTGTGCATTTTTTGGCTGAGAGATGCAGAATTGGTGCTGAAAACTTTAGGCTATGCGCACATGCTGCATTTTTATCGCATTTTTTCATGCAGATTTTAATCAATACTGCAAGGAAAAACGCATCCAAGCAAAGTCTATGAGAATCGTGACTTGCTGTGTACCTGCTGCTTCTTTTTTCCTTACAGATTTTGGTGCTGAAAAAAGAAGCAGCATGTCAATTCTTTCTGTGTTTTTTTTCTTGTAGATATAATCACTACAATGGATTTTATCTGTCAGTGATGTACTCACAGCACTGACACTTCACCTCAAACCATGCATCTGGCATGGTGTGTGAGGCTCTCTGTAGCTCAGTAACCCGGGGTGATCATGATGATGACCCAGGGTTGCAATGTCAGTGATCTGATCCCTGTGATTGCATTACTGGGACATGATCGATAGGGAGAGGTAAGAGATCCCTCCTCCTCCCTGCCTCCTGAATTCTGCGATCATATTGATCACAGCATTCATGGGGTTAAACTGCTGGGAACGGTGTGTGCACATCTCCAAGCAGTGAGATCTGGGTCCTGGCTGTAACATTAGCCCGAGACTCAGCAGTGTTTACAAGGGTACAGCGCAGGAACCCCTATAATCGCCATGACTAAAAAAAAGAAGAGAAAAACGCATGGAAAAAACATGCAAATGCGATAAAAATTGCATATTTTTTCTGCTGCATTTTTGCTGCCAAAACAGGAAATTTTGTGTGCAGACAATCTGCACTCTATACTGCTACGTGGGCACATACTCTAAGGGGTACTTTGCACACTACGACATCGCAGGTGCGATGTCGGTGGGGTCAAATTGAAAGTGACGCACATCCGGCATTGCAGGCGACACCTTAGTGTGTAAAGCCTAGATGATACGATTAACGAGCGCAAAAGCGACGTAATCGTATCATCGGTGTAGCGTTGGCGTAATCCATAATTACGCTGACGTGATGGTCCGATGTTGTTCCTCGCTCCAGCAGCAGCACACATCGCTGTGTGTGAAGCTGCAGGAGCGAAGAACATCTCCTACTGGCGTCACCGTGTCTCCCGTTGGATATGCGGAAGGGAGAAGGTGGGCGGGATGTTTACACCCCGCTCATCTCCGCCCCTCCGCTCCTATTGGCCGCCTGCCGTGTGATGTCGCTGTGACGCCGTACGACCCGCCCCCTTAATAAGGAGGCGGGTCGTCGGCCAGAGCGACGTCCCAGGACAGGTGAGTCTATGTGAAGCTGCCGTAGCGATAATGTTCGCTACGGCAGCTATCACAAGGATATCGCAGCTGCGACGGAGGCGGGGACTATCGCCCTCGGCATCGCAGCATCGGCTTGCAATGTCGCAGCGTGCAAAGCCCGCCTTAAGGCCCTGTCACACACACAGATAAATCTGCGGCAGATCTGTGGTTGCAGTGGACAATCAATGCCAGGTTTGTGGCTGTGTACAAATGGAACAATATGTCCATGATTTCACTGCAACCACAGATCTGCCAAAGATTTATCTCTGTGTGTGACAGGGCCTTTACACCATATAACTGTACCAAATCTTCATCTCCTGGCAAAACATTGCATCAGTATTGCATCAAAACTGCATCGTGTTTTGATGTGATTTTTTTGACAGAAGATTCAGATTTGGTGCAGGAATATGGTGAATAAATTTCAGCACCAAATCTGCAGATCTTGGCAAAAAAACCCATGGTTTTCTGACAGGAGATGCAGACATATCCACGATTTGGAGTAATCCAGAGGTGAGGGATCGCCTGAGGTCCCATAGCGTAAGGGACAGCATAGGAGACCCCTGTCTCTCACTATCCCGAGGAGCATCATGACACTACCTCTACGCAGGTCCTCATACAATCCAGGAGACTTTCACAGGGGATTGATGGACACATATTCAGTTTTCTTATTCAACAGTCTTTTACTAACAGTTACAGACAGTACATCAGTCACATCATTACTGTGGGCACAACACCTGAACATTGTAGAAACAGAACACTTTACTTCAAAGCCCACTTGTTCTGTAAACTGCTCCTTAGCTCTTGGTACTACTGCTGTTGATACACTGTCCTCTCATTCACTTTCTGGCACCACGGTTCCACTCAGTAGTCATAGAGTCCCGTCCGGCTATAATCGCGTCCAGCCCGTAGATCACTGTTCCTACTAACTGTCTTTCTGACCTGCACTGCCGTCGGACAAATTCGTTCTGTTATCTTCTCTATGCCAACCTGTTTGCCCAAGTCTATGCAAGCCCTACGCTATAGGACTAGTACTACTGGACACAGTTGTGACACAGGCTACCTGGGTAAAGGTTTGGTACTTACTACGGCGAGATAGAGTACTCCACTATTCAGTCCTACTTTGCAGTTCCTTTTACTGGTTTAGAGCCTTGCCACCAAGACCAACTCTCCGATACTAAGGTATTTGGCTGGCTTGCACAATACAAGTTTTCTCTCTCCTTTACTTTACACTACTCCTACTAAACCTCTATCTCTGCCCATCTAAGTACTGTCCGTAACGGCTCCCAGTGTCCTTAACTACTTAATACTTAACACATAACACTGTCTTGCTACTCCTTTCTTGAGGCAACCTCCAATATCTTACCAAGGAGCAGCACCTAAAACCGGCCACTGGATGGCCACATGTGCAATATAAACACATCAACATTATTTTCTACCTCGATTGAGGTCTTGAGGGGCAAGGCGTATGAATCCAGCACCCCCTTACAATTGGGCAAAACAAGCGAGAAAACGCACCCATCTGAATACAAGTGAAACAGGAAGGCAGAACATTAGATATAAAGACAGGAGATCCTTCAGAAGTTGGACCAACACAAAGCAGGATGCGGTCCAACTAGCAAGGAACGAACAACCAGAGATCACCGGTTTGAACCCTGGAGTGGTGAAATGACAGAATTTTATTATACAGCATGTTACAAAAGTGGATAGAGCTTAAAGATACATATTTAACAATTTACATTTACAAAAGGTATCAGACAAGCCCTTCAATGCAGACTAATAGTGCAGTATCTGCCATGCCACATGGTCAATGCAGACTCATCACAGACACAGTGAGTTATTAGCTCATTTTAAGATTACCTGTCAGTAGTGTGTATTATTTTATGTGATATAAATGCCGCTGTTCTTGAGAATATGGCATTGTAACTTTTTTTTTGCTTGCGTCTCTCCATTCCCGAGATATGGCCCTATTTTTAAATCTAGTTTTGCAAGACAACTGGAAAGGTTCTTCAACAATATTCCCATAGAGGTTTTTAGGGCCACAACCACTGGTTTACTGAGCAGATAAAAAACAAACAAGAAAACAATGTCAGATTAAGGAGGAGAGCTGCATTGCATACAGTATGTTTTTGAACTGTATTTTAAGTCTTTTTTTTTATACAATTATAATTATAAGTGAATCATTTTCAAACAATACAACAAGGTTGGGCACAGAACGTTTATCGCCAGCAGTCCCAGTCAATTTTACATGACACATTTTGCTTTATCAATGCTTTAAACTAGATTTCAACATATGGTTTTGATATGTAATGAAACTGTAAAAATAATTTCCCATCTTGTTTTCCAGGAAGGAACACAAAATTCATAGTATAAAATTTAGCTGGATTCTAATTCCAATGTCTCATAAAGAGTATGGCCTTTAGCAACGGTTTATTAGGTTTTGTGCACATGATCAAACAGATTAAGCAACCATAGATAGGGTTAATGTAAAATGAATAGCATATTATGAGACTTTATGGTGGTCTGTTATCCATCTGTTCAGGCATAAAAACATATTTGTTAACTAAATGAAGCCTTAAAAAATTATATAAGCCACTACACTATGTAGCTGGCCGTGAGTCTAAGGAAGTGCAGGTTTGCCTGCTTAAAGCATTCTGTAAAATTTCTCAGTGCTGTTTTATACCAATTTAATCATCCTCTTATAAAAAAATAACTTAAAGGGGTTATCCGGCTTATTTTGCCTTTTTTAGTCATTTCACTATTAAGCTGCAGACACGCTCCAGGGCTTTGGGGTACTTGGTCCCGGGCAGTTTATTTACTGGGACAGTAAACTGGGTGGTCGTTGACCAGTTCCGTGACCCTGGGGGGTCACTTGAACGGGGTTACTTACAGGGGAATGATGAGAAACTTTTTGTTGTGACGCCACCTGTGGTGCGCTTGCCAGGTAGGGGGCCGCAGCTGCAGGGTTCTTCTCACCGGGGGTCGATGTTGATTACAGCCAAGATGGAGTCACTCCCCACAGGCGGAGTGGGTGCCCCGGGAGGTTGGCTGGCTGGCTGGTAGTGGGCCGTGGGCGCCGGAGCGCGGGACGTCATCGCCAGTAAATAATAGAAATGAGGCAAGAGCTCCGGATCAGGTGGTTTACTCACTGGTTAGGAGATTGCTCGAGAGTGTCCTGGTTCAGTGCTGGTAAGTCTCTGATTATCCAGTACAAGTTCCAGGAGGTTACCGGTGGCAGTGTAAATGTCCTGTTTGTCCAGCGACTGGCAGAAGGAACCTGGGCTGAGCTCCTGCTCACAAGCCCCAGGCTGTGCAGCAGAAAGATAAGCTGTGTCTTGTCCCACCAGCACTGGTGCTCTCCTGCACCCAGTCTGGTCTCATGGGGCGTCCCTCCAGGAAAGCTCACTATGTGTCATGGCTACCTCCTCTTGTACCCCATGTGGCACCCACCCCCCAGTGGTTGTCCTGGTGACCGGTAAGTCCCATACTACTGGATGGCTAACTCTCCCTGTCCACCTCAGTCCACTTTCCTCAATGGGGAAGGCACCTAACATGTAATGTGTCTGGTATGAGCACCGGCAAATAACCTGTCATTTACCCCAGAGAGATACTGCTCCTTAACTCAGTTGTAGTACCCTGTAGTGACCAGAGCCTCAGGGGCATTACACTACATAGGGACAGGTAAGTAGATAGTGATTACCTACCTGCCCTGCTGTCAGCACCTCTCCCAGGATCAGAGCGGTGATGTGACTGCTCCTGCCATGATTTTGCTGCTTCTTGTGACGTCACGTCGACAGGGGCAGGACCTTGTTGATGTGCAACACAGCAGACTTCATGTTGCTGCACTGCTGGGCGGGTACAGTGTGTGGAGTCTCCGCCCCCCTTCACCACACCCTCCCACATATACCATAGTGCAGTGGTGTCAAAGACTCTGCCCATAGGCCGCATGTGGCTTGCGGTGTGATGGCCCGTGACCCCCCTTGCTGATCGCTGCCTGTGCTTGGGCTGTGCAGTCAGCGCTTTATATCAGAGGACAGATTCCTGGTCGCTGCGCAGATGCGAGCTCTGTATTCAGCTACTGCAATGATCAGCCGCCGGCCAATCAGAAGTCAGCAGCTGATTACTGGAGAAGCTGTATAGAGAGCTCGTCCCTACACATCGCCCAGGAATCTGTCCTCTGGTATAAAGCGCTGTCAGCAGTGGCCCTGATGTTGCTTGTGGCGCTGAGGCCCATGGCCCCCTTGCTGATTGCTGCCTGTGCAGGGGCCACAGAGCTTTATACCAGAGGACAAATTTCCAGGAGCTGTGTAGGGACGAGCTCTCTATAAAGCTACTGCCAATCAGAGGTGAGCAGCTGATCACTGGAGAAGCTGTATAGAGAGCTTGTCCCTGCGCAGTGCCCGAGAATCTGTCCTCTGATGTAGAGTTCTGTCAGTGGTGGTCAATGCACCAGCAGCGTTCAAGAAGCCGGAAACAGTCACCGAGGGAACGAGGACAGGTGAGAAGAATTTGTCTTTGTTTTGTTTTTTTTGCATGTGAAGAATGACACTATAGGGGACACTACTACAGGATGGAGTATTACTACAAGAAGAGCACCAGGAAAGGGGACATTACTACAGGATGAGACACATTACAATAGGATGGGCACAAGGTTGGGGCATATTACTATTGGATGGACACAAGGATGGGGCTCATTGCTATAGGATGGGCACAAGGATGGGACACATTACTACAGGATGGGCACATGGATGGGGCACATTACTACATGTGCGGTGGATGTGAGGTGAGGTGATTGTGCTGTCACAGATGAGAGATAGTGTCACTGCTCTGTATTTCCAATGCTGGAATAATCAGTGCTAAGCAGAATACTGACAGCCAGTGAGTGTGCAGAGGGCAGGGTTGGACAGTAAGGCCAGGCGGTGCCAGCTGTGACTGTGAGCTTTGGCAACCAAGGACAGGAAAAAGTCAAGTTTGCTTGAGCTGCAGGTAAATAAAGTGTCTACAGTGAATAAAGTGATAATTCAAGAGGACCAAAAGTCAGAAACAAAAAAAAAATATTTTTTAGATGACAATACACCATAGATTAGCTTAAAAAAAAATTGGAGTTTATATCAGACAACTTCTTTAAGAATATGAAGCTGTAGTCAATTCATACTAAACCATACACAGATATAGTTATTTGACTTCTGCACAGACCAACACTACATGCAGGGGTATACATTGAAATCAAGGAGCAAAAATTCTAATTGCACCCTCCTGCCCCTACACATAGTATGATTCCCCAAAAATTCCCACTCAGTGATACATTCCACAGCCCTCCCACACAGTATGATGCCTCTCACAGCCTCCCAGACTGATAAAATAAAACAACTGCTCACGTAGCTTAGTTCCCCAAATGCGTTGCTCCAGTCTGTTCACTGCAGTGTGTTGACTGAGGCTCTATCTAGAGATGTAATCTCACCTACTGCATTTGTCGCGGGCGGAGGAGGGGACGCTGCGCTCTCCCACTGCTCGGGTCCGGCCGCTGCTGCTGCGGCTGCCGCTACTCGGTGGTGGCTCGAGCGGTGGGCCGGATCCCGGGGACTCGAGCGGCGTTCCTCGCCCGTGAGTGAAAAGGGAGATTGTTTGGATGGTGGGGGATTTGGTGATTGTCCGTGACGCCACCCACGGTTGTGGTGAAGTTGGTGACATCACCGCTGCTCTGGACGGGGATCCCAGGAGCGGTGACAGGGAGCAGCTTTGTTGTTAGTTCTCCCCTCCATGGGTAGGGGGGTTCGTGGTCCCGGGGCCCGGTGATGGGGTAGGGATGGATAGCAGGTGGGTTACGGGGCCTGGTGAGGTGCAGGGTCACGGGGGCAGCGCTGTGCCGCACGGCATGGTGGTACTCACTCAGTCAATGATGAGGACACAGTTCTCGGTAAAACACACGGCTGGATGGACGGGTCCCACAGACGGCTGCGGTGTTGTTTCTCCTGGCAGGTTGGTGGTGACTGCCTTTCCCTGCACCTATGTTCTGTAAACGGTTCCAATGGGTTCCCACCGGTAACCCGCTCCCCAGCTTGGATATGGGCTGGAGGAGCCCCTTTTGCCCGCAGGCTCTGGCCCCGGGAACGGTAGCCTTGGCGGTGGCTGTGTTTCCCTCTCACGGTTGGACTGTTGCCTTCTGTTGGGACTTGGCTGCTGGGAAACCCAGGAGGTTCCATTCGCTGACGGATTTGGCAAATTCACGGCGACTCCTAGCCTTGCCGGGGTCCGTAAGCCCCTGCCAGATGGTGCTGACTTCTCTTTGTGTACCGGTCCGGTACCACCGGGCCACCGCCCGTCCACGGTCCTTATGGTAGTCTCCGATAGGCCACTCCTGCAGACGGTCACCACCGTCTGCCAACCTTGCTGATCCGTCCGGACCACACACCCGGACCAACTTCAGTCTGCTCCACTACCACTTCACTTCCTCTCACTTCCACTATCAAACTGATCTCCACTGTCTACTTTTCCCGCCTCCAGGACTGTGAACTCCTCGGTGGGCGGGGCCAACCGCCTGGCCCACCCCCTTGTGTGAACATCAGCCCCTGGAGGAAGGCAACAAGGGTTTGTGTCTGACTTCGGTGTGCCTGACCGGGAGTGTGGAGTGTGTGTGTTGTTCTCTGTGGCCCCTGGCTTGTCCAGGGTGCCACATTCCCCCTTAGTAAAATGCAGACCATCCACGGGCTGCCTGTCCATCACCGGTTTTATTTTCACAACTGAAAGATAGAAAAACGGTAACACATTGCAAGTAAAATAACATCTTCCCACATCGGGAGGTACTCTTATTTAAACGTTGCTTAACGGTTACGGCTTCCGCTCTCTCCCACCCAAGTAACCTGGCCCTGATGCTGCCCCTAAGCAAACAGGCAGCACCCCTTGACCCTAGTCCAGCACAAGTTGCCCGAGCGGGTTCTATCCTTTTCAGGGGACCCACGTCCATGGGGAACCCCTGAAACCCCCAGAGGATCGCCACCGGTTCCGGTGGTGGCTGGGCCCCAGCCTGCTTCACTGCGGGCCCTTCCTCCAATCTGCCTCTCTGGAGGCGGTAACGGTGAAAGCCACAACAACATTATTTACATGCCACAAGTTTGTGGTTGCCCTGCCAGTTCTCGGGCTTGTCCGTAGTAGTTTCTACGCATAATTTGAAAAGGGGGTCCCAACGGGGACCAGTTGCCGGCCACGACCGGTTCCAATCAAGCAGCAAATCAGGTGACTCTTTGGTAAATCATTCACTTATCATTCATTTTCAAACGGTACTTTTGTGGCCCCAACGGGGGCAGCTTGCAGCGGTACTCCGCTGCCATCACTCGGATTCTTCGGCGTCGGCCTCATCCTCCACCACCAGCATATCAAACATGAAGTGACAGGCCTGCTGTGACAGGGGTGCCCGGTATCCGTTCCCACCATTGCGTGCGGTGTAATAAACTACCGGTTCTCCCACATAACGGAGACGCTCACTTGCCTCCTTACTTTCAGGGGTGAGCTCAGCACCGAAGCTGGAGTCACCGGAGTCACTATCACTTGTCTCTGCGTCAGGCGGGTTGCCACCAGCTGCCGCAGCCTCCTGGCTTCCAGTATCCAGCACCTCAGATTCTTCTGCGGTAGTGTGGGGCAGTAGGTCAGGTGGGTTCACGCTGAGGCACCCCATAAGTGATGGTAAGGGCGACGCGTGAGTCGAGACTGGGCCGGGCCCCTCAGCCGCAGTGACTGGTCCTGGTAGGACATAGGGATGTGGGTCACCTGTCGGCTCCGTCACATCTGTTCCCATCCCGTACATCGGGGAAGTCGCAATCAGAATCTCCACCTCATTGGTCCACTACTCCATCATAAGGCATATCTGGTTCTGCTGGCGTTGGTTAAACTCAATTATTCTGGCCTTCATCCACTCCACGATCCCGAGCTCGGGCACAGCGCCTGGTGCCATCCCGGCCGGGGCCTCCGATACATCTTCACTAAGGGGCTGCAATCCTGGTGGTTCCCACAGGGGCGATTCAGGCCGGCTCCGCGTGTCTGCAGTCAGTCGGTCCGTCGAGGCGGATTGGCAGGGTATCGCTACCGGTTGAATAGGTAGCGGGCCTAGTGGCGGGGCGGCAGCAGCTAACACGGGTAGTGGGGGAGGAGGCAGGGCGAGCAGGGATGGACCGGGTCCCTCGGCCGCGATGACCAACCCGCTAGGGGTACAGGGGCGTGGGTCACTCACCCTCCCTTTCAAATCCTCTTCCACCTCGCGTCTCCGCATAGCCGCCACCACGTCCGCCATGTCGGTCTCCCACTCCTCCAGGAGGAGCTGCATGTGGGCTTGCAGACGGTTGTTCAGCGGGGCGGTCCGGTCTCTCAGCCACATCGCCGTGCCGGGTGCGGGAGCATCACCGCTGGTAGTCGGATTGTGCATCTTGGCAATGAGGTCTTCCAGGAACCCAGTATCGCCGCAGAGTCCTGGCGTCTCTGCTTTTATAGCCGCGGGCTACATGCAGCCAGACGCCATCAGTCCCCCTTAGTCTCTTTCCGGCTCCTCCTCTACAGGGGTGGGGTTTTGGCCTTCGCGTCTCCACTACTCGAGGAGACGCTCAAGCGGGAATTCTTCGCGCCCAAGATGGCGGCTTCACAAATTTTTCGGCCGGACACCTCCGGCGGTCACACAAGGCGCACTTCCACCAGTTGGTAGAACGGTAGGATCCTGTTCATGATGCCAAGTTGTCGCGGGCGGAGGAGGGGACGCTGCGCTCTCCCACTGCTCGGGTCCGGCCGCTGCTGCTGCTGCCGCTACTCGGTGGTGGCTCGAGCGGTGGGCCTGATCCCGGGGACTCGAGCGGCGTTCCTCGCCCGTGAGTGAAAAGGGAGATTGTTTGGATGGTGGGGGATTTGGTGATTGTCCGTGACGCCACCCACGGTTGTGGTGAAGTTGGTGACACCACCGCTGCTCTGGACAGGGATCCCGGGAGTGGTGACAGGGGGCAGCTTTGTTGTTAGTTCTCCCCTCCGTGTGTAGGGGGGTTGGTTGTCCCGGGTCCCGGTGATGGGGTAGGGATGGATGGCAGGCGGGTTACGGGGCCTGGTGAGGTGCAGGGTCGCGGGGGCAGCGCTGTGCCGCAGGGCACCGTGGTACTCACTCAGCCAATGATGAGGACACAGTTCTCGGTAAAACACACGGCTGGATGGACGGGTCCCACAGATGGCTGCGGTGTTGTTTCCCTCCCGGCAGGTTGATGGTGACTGCCTTTCCATGCATCTATGTTCTGTAAACGGTTCCAATGGGTTCCCACCGGTAACCCGCTCCCCAGCTTGGATATGGGCTGGAGGAGCCCCTTTTGCCTGCAGGCTCTGGCCCTGGGAACGGTAGCCTTGGCGGTGGCTGTGTTTCCCTCCCACGGTTGGACTGTTGCCTTCTGTCGGGACTTGGCTGCTGGGAAACCCAGGAGGTTCCCTTCGCTGATGGATTTGGCAAATTCACGGCGACTCCTAGCCTTGCCGGGGTCCGTAAGCCCCTGCCAGATGGTGCTGACTTCTCTTTGTGTACCGGTTTGGTACCGCTGGGCCACCGCTCGTCCATGGTCCTTACGGTAAACTCCGATAGGCCACTCCTGCAGACGGTCACCACCGTCTGCCAACCTTGCTGATCCGTCCGGGCCACACACCCGGACCAACTTCAGTCTGCTCCACTACCACTTCACTTCCTCTCACTTCCACTATCAAACTGATCTCCACTGTCTACTTTTCCCGCCTCCAGGACTGTGAACTCCTCGGTGGGCGGGGCCAACCGCCTGGCCCACCCCCTTGTGTGAACATCAGCCACTGGAGGAAGGCAACAAGGGTTTGTGTCTGACTTCGGTGTGCCTGACCGGGAGTGTGGGGTGTGTGTGTGTTATTCTCTGTGGCCCCTGGCTTGTCCAGGGCGCCACACATTGAGCCTTAGATGCAGAGACTGAAAGATGGACTTGGGAGCTGACAGCTCTCTGATTCACCCTGTATTCAAATGTATCTGCCTTTTGAGGATGCAGCAGGGGCAGACATATTATTTTTTGCTCTGTCCAGTTGCGCAGGGGCCCAAGAATAAAGAAAAAAACATTTCCACTTCTAAAGTAACAAACAGCTTGTGTCACAGATCAAATTATGAAGACGTAAGGAGGGGGAGATCGGGTGTATGCCACTCTATCACCAGAGGAAAGAATGTTGATTATTTCATCTCTTTATTCTTTGTTCAGGTCAACGCATTTCAGAGAGCACTGTCTCCATTCTTTGTTGTCCTGATGAAGTAGACAGTGCTCTCTGAAACGCGTTGACATGAACAAAGAATAAAGAGATGAAATAATCAATATCGTTTCCTCTGGTGATAACGCGGCATACAGTTAGGTCCAGAAATATTTGGACAGTGACACAATTTTCGCGAGTTGGGCTCTGCATGCCACCACATTGGATTTGAAATGAAACCTCTACAACAGAATTCAAGTGCAGATTGTAACGTTTAATTTGAAGGTTTGAACAAAAATATCTGACAGAAATTGTAGGAATTGTACACATTTCTTTACAAACACTCTACATTTTAGGAGGTCAAAAGTAATTGGACAAATAAACCAAACCCAAACAAAATATTTTTATTTTCAATATTTTGTTGCGAATCCTTTGGAGGCAATCACTGCCTTAAGTCTGGAACCCATGGACATCACCAAACGCTGGGTTTCCTCCTTCTTAATGCTTTGCCAGGCCTTTACAGCCGCAGCCTTCAGGTCTTGCTTGTTTGTGGGTCTTTACGTCTTAAGTCTGGATTTGAGCAAGTGAAATGCATGCTCAATTGGGTTAAGATCTGGTGATTGACTTGGCCATTGCAGAATGTTCCACTTTTTTGCACTCATGAACTCCTGGGTAGCTTTGGCTGTATGCTTGGGGTCATTGTCCATCTGTACTATGAAGCGCCGGCCGATCAACTTTGCGGCACTTGGCTGAATCTGGGCTGAAAGTATATCCCGGTACACTTCAGAATTCATCCGGCTACTCTTGTCTGCTGTTATGTCATCAATAAACACAAGTAACCCAGTGCCATTGAAAGCCATGCATGCCCATGCCATCACGTTGCCTCCATCATGTTTTACAGAGGATGTGGTGTGCCTTGGATCATGTGCCGTTCCCTTTCTTCTCCAAACTTTTTTCTTCCAATCCTTCTGGTACAGGTTGATCTTTGTCTCATCTGTCCATAGAATACTTTTCCAGAACTGAGCTGGCTTCATGAGGTGTTTTTCAGCAAATTTAACTCTGGCCTGTCTATTTTTGGAATTGATGAATGGTTTGCATCTAGATGTGAAACCTTTGTATTTACTTTCATGGAGTCTTCTCTTTACTGTTGACTTAGAGACAGATACACCTACTTCACTGAGAGTGTTCTGGACTTCAGTTGATGTTGTGAATGGGTTCTTCTTCACCAAAGAAAGTATGCGGCGATCATCCACCACTGTTGTCATCCGTGGACGCCCAGGCCTTTTTGAGTTCCCAAGCTCACCAGTCAATTCCTTTTTTCTCAGAATGTACCCGACTGTTGATTTTGCTACTCCAAGCATGTCTGCTATCTCTCTGATGGATTTTTTCTTTTTTTTCAGCCTCAGGATGTTCTGCTTCACCTCAATTGAGAGTTCCTTAGACCGCATGTTGTCTGGTCACAGCAACAGCTTCCAAATGCAAAACCACACACCTGTAATCAACCCCAGACCTTTTAACTACTTCATTGATTACAGGTTAACGAGGGAGACGCCTTCAGAGTTAATTGCAGCCCTTAGAGTCCCTTGTCCAATTACTTTTGGTCCCTTTAAAAAGAGGAGGCTATGCATTACAGAGCTATGATTCCTAAACCCTTTCTCCGATTTGGATGTGAAAACTCTCATATTGCAGCTGGGAGTGTGCACTTTCAGCCCATATTATATATATAATTGTATTTCTGAACATGTTTTTGTAAACAGATAAAATAACAAAACTTGTGTCACTGTCCAAATATTTCTGGACCTAACTGTAGCTTTAGCGCCAAGCGATACCGGTCTTGTTGGTGAATCTGTTGATAATGATCTTTGTTGCGATATTGAGTGGTGTGAACGTTCCCCTGTTGTGCGTTACTTCATTCCTTTTTTCTTTGCTCCCCTGTACACATATTGTCTCACATGTGTGTTTTGAGTGCAATGTATACTTGTTTCCATTCTCCCTTGTCCATGTCGTTTTGTGGGGTTTTGTTATTGGGTTTTCCGGCTTGCCCTGAGGATGAGTGAATAAGATCAGGACTCAAACAGGAGTCAGGGTCACACTGAGGGCACAGACCTAGCTACCATCAAGCCTACTCCTGAGATAAGGGACAGTGCAGGGTCTCGAGTCTGAGGGCCAGCCTAGGGACCCCTGACCTGTCATTACATACTCTGTTATACTATGGGGATCAGATGTTATCAGCTGGTAAGTCTAATTGCCAAACATTTCAAAAGTAGTATTGAATACAAGACATTCGAATGCATAGCTTATTAGCTGCTTTCAATTCAGCTTATCAGAGAGGAGTCCTATGTCTATATAATAAGGTCAGTTAGGGCATATTGTAAGAAGTCAATCAATTTAAATAGATGCTACTGGCTACCTTGATATTTATTTGGGTATTAAGTAGTGAATGCAGATATTCTTTCTAAAAAGCATGAAGATATACCAAAAGGTCGTAATTAGGGATCATGAAATTCACACTGCAAAGTGATGAATATTTGTGGGTGGTTTTAAAAAATAGTACAATGTATCACAGCTTTCATGCTGTACTAGATAATTACTGTTGGAATACTTAAAGTACACATTTTTCCATGGCGGGCATATTTTTACCAACAAATGTATATATAAACCAGTATACTAAAATCAATGAACAAATAGGTCTTGATAAAAGCTGGTAAATTAACATTGCTTCACAACTCATCTGAACAAGCAATACTCATTACAGATCAAATATTTATAGATAAACAGGATATTTTATTCCAACACCCTAAAAATTAAAGTATATAAAATATTGCTTGATAGAGGGTAACAACACTGGCCACTGAGAAGATGTGAGAGACCAACTGTTTGACTATTTTCTCATTTTTGTAGTTTTTATATAGTTCTGTGCTTAATAGATGTCTCTGATCACTATGTTCTGGTCATACTGGAGAAGTGTTTTGTCCTTTTGTACATCTACATAGTGTATTCATTCATTACAGCATAACATCCATGTTTACAATAATGTGCCCCTCGAAATTACTACCAGATGTTGGTCAGTTTTCCCAAAGTGTTGTGTTTGGTAATACATGTTTGATCTCCTATTATTAGGCACCAAAACTATTTTATCTCTAAAAAATAAACTGTTGAAATGTTTACAAGAATCTAATCTTCACAAGAAGACACTCAAGCTCCTGCTCGTGAAGAATAAGAATATACAAGTCCTCTCCAGACAATGCTTCCAAACTGCCTCTCTATTAATTGGCCAGAGTCCCAAATGATTAAGGCACAGAAATGTCTTTCTTTACTTACTTCTGTGTATTAATTGCTACCCGTGAAGCAGCTACAAAAATGTTAGCCACAAAATGTCACATTTGCATTTTGTGACCTTTTGTTGTTAGATATATTCCATGTTCCTGCTGTCCAGGGCAACTAAGAGAGCAGGTCACACGGAGAGCAGGAAAGGCTAGCAAGGCACAAACAAAGTCTGTAAACTTCTCAAGAATGCAAGTAACAATGACTTGAGTAGCTGGAGACAAGATGAAGAGAGGTCAATGAGAATGTAAGTGGAAACAGACAAAAATATTAAAAACAAGAAATTAATCTAAGTTAAATTTACTAATATAGATCTACTGAAAAATTCATGGCTTTAACAGATAGCTTCCATCATCTGTTTCAAAATGTATAAACGGTGGAAATTTCAAATCATCTGTTTCAAAATGCATAAACAGTAGAAAACTCCAAACTGTAACATTGTACAATCAGTTTGTTGTAATGCTATGGATGTATGGCATCAAAGAAGGTCAACAAAGAGGTCACATTGTTGGTGTCAATGTGAAGCTATGGTCGAGGGTCCACGGTGGTGCAGAGTACAATTATGGTACACAAGATGAGGTTGCAGAAACAAGGGTGCAGCTTTATTTACAAGCAGGAGATTATGCAAGCAAACAGGTATGCAATACGGCAACAGTAAAGTTTAACAAGCTTCAAGTTAAGGTAGCCCCAACTATTACAAACACTGGTGGGCAACATGCAAGACAGGCAAAGTCTGTTAGCAAATGTGCTGCACTATGACCTGGGACACGCAGATACCACGCTTTGGCTACCGAGGCCAACACTATGCCCCACTAAGTGTGCACAATGATAGAGACTCACAATATCGCTGAGGGCGGATTAGTCCAATTCTCGGAGTTCGACGATGTGCACTTCTTCCAGCAGGGTATTTTATTAAATAAATACCAGCAGTACAGAAACAGGTGATGAGAAACCGTTCCTTAATTACCTCTCTTTACCTTACCAACCCTAGAGCCTGACCACTTGTATTTTGGGGTCTCTATACATGCATCTTTAGCCCTTCACCTATAGCATCTCCCCTGATAAATCCTGGCGGAAGAAACGCGTCGGGAGGTTCCATAGTGATTAATTTTTAGGGCCAATCTATTCAGGGTCACTTTTGGACGTCCCTTGTAAGGGCTGGAGCTAATGGGGTTTGAGGGTTTAGCTAGTTCCTGCCAGGGAGAGAGCTCCTGCCCGGCCATGGACAGCCACCCGATCTATCTATCCTGATGACCCCCTTCTAACAACTGACCTGTACCTACAACTGGGTGAGACCAATCCATTTCTTATGCACAATTGCATGATGTATTAATGAACCGGATATAATAAGCAAAAGGCAATAATTATACCTATATGTTTACTTCTGTAACTATACCTTGAACTAAATCCAGGAAACACCACTGTGATCTTGGATGGCTTTTTGTTAGGTTACGGCTGGCAATTTTTGTGTGTACATGTATGGTCAAAAGCCTGTTTCTTGGAGGATTTATTAACCCCACACTGTAAATTACATTGGTGAGTCATTTTTGGAGGTTTTGGTTCCCACTGGAATATATCCTCCTATGACCCTAACCTAACTAACAAATAGGATTATAGGTTTATGCTATGCTTACCCGGCTCATAGCAGTCATCATTTTACAGTGTCTATGAATTTTGGACACTGATTTGGTGTTGAAGCCCTTCGATGTCCATCTGGTGAATACAATATATTACTGACGGACACCATTGGGAGGGCTCCAACACTATATATGTTGGTCCTTTTGGACATGAATGTTGTTTAATTTGTTTGCACAAAAATTATTTTATAAATTGCAGCACTACGCAATTTTTTAAACGATAATTCTATTAAAAGTTATGTATTATCCCCTTCTCACTGCTGATATTTATCAGGGTATTTTATTCTAACACAGACCCGGAATCTCTGAACTCTTTCAGACGATATCTTTTTCTCAATTCAGATTTTTCAGCTTGGAAACATCTTTTCCTCAGTTCGAATTTACCCAACAGTGACCTTAGCACTCTCACAGTCTGGCTTGCGGTAAGTCTCTCCCAGCTGGCACCGTACCTTTTCCAACACCATAGTTCTTGGATTCCACACAGGCAGTGTCTCTCTCTTGTATAGGTCACTGGAGAAGTCAGTATTTATTCACCGTAGAATGGAGACACAGAGTTGGAAAGAGTTGCACCCTCCTCAGATTGAAGGCAAGGATACATGTGGCCAAGAGACAATTTAGCTTTTGGGTGTAAGTACTGAGACTGATATATAAACCGCCTTTACAGTAATATCATTTTTTAAATACAGTTTAACTAAAGTAGTGAGTAATATGGACAATTTTTTTTTACAGGTAAGCTTGTAAAATGAGGCAGCAGGTGACATGGCTTCCAAAATATTGTCCTCACCCACAGTATAAGAAGGGCAATGATTGACTTGCTTAACTCGCTTCATTAGTGGTATAAACCGGAACCAATGATTTTATAATTATCTATGATTATGACAGAAACATCTAATTATAATCCTTTAACAAAAAGGTTTTTGGCTGTCAAGATGACCATAGTACCGCCAAAGATAAATGATCTCAATCGTGCAAAAATACAGACATACACCACATTTATTGATAATTTGGGACTAGGCTGAAAAAAAATGTCTCATTAACACTCAAAGAACTGGAACTTACATTACTAGAAAAGGAAATAACATTCCCATTGAAACAGTTCAGGGCTTCCAAGTTCACTTTGCAAACAGGATGCATTAAAAGGATGTGGAAACACAACACCATATTAATGACTTTTAAAGTAATGGTATTCTATTACTTTGTCTGCTCTCAATTCTGTATCCAAGGAAAGAATAAAAAGTATCATTTTTACATAATTCAAATACAAATTTTCCAAAACTTAATCTATATACATGGTATCATGGCAAAAAGAGAAGTGAGTACAAAGTACCGAACAGTTGGGTCTACCGAGTGGTGAGAAAATGAAAGATGTGTCCTTGGGCTGACTATGGATAGTAGTATTGGGTGCTGCTTTTTGTGACAGAATCAGTATGCAATTATATTTTATGGGTTTGCCAGCTCTTAGATTTTTGTCATAAATTATATATCTATTTCTTCTTCTTTTTTAATATCAAATTACAAAACCAGAGGAAGTATTTGAGGAAATTGTTGATGTTAAAATAAATAAATCTGAGATAATGGGTAGCCTAACCTAGTCATGGGTGCTGAAAGCGCCCTTACATCTAATTTGCTCTTTACCTTCTCAATAGCTTTTAGATCCTGAAATCAAAACATTCATTAATAGGAAACTACAATTATGCCCATAGACACTATCAAGAGCTACTTTGACTGCAAATAAAAGTGGATTCAGCAATTCCTTCTTCTTCTGCCTCTGAGGTAGAGATGAGGGAATGCAAACTAAAGAAAACTTCATAATTTAGATTTTTGTAAAATGCCAGTAGAATTTAATTCCGCTCTAATTGCACCTGCTTTCTCCTAGGCCTTTCCAACAATCTTGACAGCGTGGAATACAGACAAAGTGAGATCATCTATACTGACTCCTGTATCTTCCCTACTTTGAAATGAGACCAAGAAACTCACCATAAGTTAAAGCTTGTTTAGAGGTCCTAGTTCTCAAATCAAATGATGGCCATGCTGATTGTGAACTTAATTTATTTATTTATATTTATTTATTTATAAAGCACCAATAATTCCATGGTGCTGTACATGAGAAGGGGTTACATACAGAAAACATTTGCAAGTTACAATAGGCAGACTGGAACAGAGGGAAGAGGACCCTGCCCTTTCGGGCTTATAATCTATAGGATATTGGGGAGGAGATAGTAGGTGGGGTGATGGTCAGGCAGCAGTTCTGGCACAGTGGTGAGCCAACAGCTCGGGTGGTGGTGAGGCAGCATGAGGAGTGAATGAGTGATGAGGAGAGAAGGAGATCTTGGGAGGACCGGAGATTACGTGTGGGAGTGTAGTGGGAGATTAGTTTGGAGATATATGGAGGAGACAGATTATGGACGGCTTTGTAGGTTAGTGTTAGTAGTTTGAATTAGATACGGGGGAGGATAGGGAGCCAATGGAGGGATTTGCAAAGGGGAGAAGTGAAGTGGTATTGAGGAGAGAGGTGGATCAATTCTGCAGCAGAGTTAAGGATGGACTGGAGTGGTGTGAGAGTGTTAGCAGGGAGGCCACAGAGGAGGATGTTGCAGTAATCGAGGCAGGAGATTATGAGGGCATGCAATAGCATTTTTGTAGAATAAGAATTGAGGAACGGATGGATTCTGTAAATATTTTTGAGTTGAAGACGGCAGGAGGTGGTGAGGGATTGGATATGTGGTATGAAGGAGAAGACAGAGTCAAAGGTCACTCCAAGGCACCGAACTTTGGGTACTGAAGAGAGCATGATGTTATTTATTGTAATAGATAGATCAGGTAGAGAGTGTAGGTGAGATGGAGGAAATATGATTAGTTTGGTTTTGGCCACATTGAGCTTTAGGAAGCAAAACTTAATAATGTATGCCCCCCATTTTAAAACAATCTGAAAAACAGGCTGCACTTCTGAAAAGGGCTATTGATCACCTCAACTTCATGATTTTGATATTAATAACCAAGACATGCAACAGCAGCAGAAATCCCACTAACACTTCCAAGAACAATTGTAACACCCATGCCGGAGTCCTGCTCCTCTCCCCCAATGAGGACGTTGGTTTCCTCACCTCTCTAGGCGTCCTGCGGTGGCAGTCCCATCTCCGTCCCATGCTGCTGCTTCTTGGAGCATCTGTACAACTTGCAGGCTTCCAGCCTCTGCCCATAGGGAGCGCAGCAGGCACACCCTCTTTCTTAAGGGGTCAGCGTCCTCCTAACCCAAAGGTGCTTTCCAGGTCAGCTGGGAGGCTGCAGGTACTTAAGGCACCTCTGCCTTATGAGAGGTACCTGGGTAATGAGTTTGTTTCATTGATATTTGCCAGGTCACTTAGTGCGGCTACTGATATAGTTCTGTCTGCTGCTGCTGACACTTGTTTATATTTCAGTGCTGTGCTACTTCTCTTTTCCACTGCTACCGCTACCATCCACGCCAGTCGGCTTACATGATATCCATCTCTACAAATATCCACGCCGGTTGCTGCTGCTGTGTCATCAATCTGTCCATCCATCCATCCTGTATGGAACCCCGACACTGACTGCTACTGTAGTCTAATTCTAGAGACTATCGCTCCTGTACCACTGGGACCAGCCTGCGCAGCACCAGTCTTACCAAGTGGCACCCGGACTCACACTTGCAGCGTAACACCCTCACCATCAGGAGCTCTGGAGAAAACCAAGTGTAGGTTTGTAGTCAAGCCCCTCTGAGTTTTCTGTGTGCTGTGGCCCAATGGGTTCACTAACATCCTGCTCGCCCGGCGAGCATAACAACAATAATATCAATACCAGGGAAATTCAATGCTAATCTTATCAGTCCCAGTGGTTTGATCTAAGGTGCAAGAGGGCCCTAATTCTCTGGCATTTCCCATTGAGGTAACCAGTGATATCCATAAATTGTAGAGGGTGGTTGCTCTCCTTGTAAGATTGTGCCTCACACAACCTTTAACAAAGTTGTCAGTGCAGAATCTATGGGTCCTAACAGCAAAACAATGTACAAGAACAAGAACAGTATGGATATCTCTGCGCTCCTGAAGAACGAAAAAAAGCCAATACGCTAGATATGGATGAAGGGTGGTTTATTTCAACTCGTTTCAAACTGAACTTTACTTCTTCAGGAAAGTCACCAAATAACCCATTATTTGGTGGCTTTCCATAATCCATAAGAAGAAGTGAGATTCACTTCAAAATGCATTGAAATAAACCATCCTTCATCCATATCCAGCGTATTGGCCTTTTTTTGTTCTTCAGGAGCGCAGAGATATGCACGCCGTTCTTCTGGTTCCTGCACATCTTTAAATTTCGGTATATTTTCATTCCAAAAAAATGTATCGCTTTTTAAACATAAAAGTGAACATATCACATTTCACAGGGCTCACTCAAAGGACAAACCTCATTAGTTTAGGGATTAAAGGACAGCAGTTAGCAGAGATAAACTATTACAAATAATTAGAAAAATATGGTCTTTTTCATCCAAGTTTCCCACATTCTACAACATCATGGGAATAACTTGTGTTGTATGGTATAAATCTTTTAATAACATTTCTGTATATTTGTTACTTTAATTAAGATTTGATTATTTCTTCCTTTTTACATCGTTACACAGAGTAAACATGCACAGATGACGCCGACATTTCTTCCTATGATCTCCGCGTACATTCTCTCCTATTGCATGATTTGGAGCTCAGTTCTTTAATTTTGTTTTTATGTTTTTGTGTTTTCTCCATATTTTAATATAATAATAATAATAATAATAATAATAATAATAATAATAGCAGCAATAACTGATAACCAGCATGGATTAATGAAAGACAAGTCATATCAAACCAACATGCTGGATTTCTATGAGGATATAACTATAAATCTGGATGTTGGCCATGTGGCTGCTGTGATATATCTGGACTTTGCAAAGGCATTTAATACTGTACCACATAACACTCTTGTACTGCTGTGCTCTTGAAGCAGGGACTAGGGGACACTATACTGTATGTAGATGATAGAAAACTGATTAAGGGAATTGAACCAAGTAATTGTAAATGGTAAATTCTCTAAATAGGATAAAGGTAGCATCAAGTATCAAGGATCTGTGCTAGGACAATATAATATTACTAAAGGATCTACAATGGGTACGGAAAGTATTCAGACCCCTTTAAATTTTTCACTCTGTTTCATTGCAGCCATTTGGTAAATTCAAAGAAGTTCATTTTTTTTCTCATTAATGTACACTCTACTCCCCATCTTGACAGAAAAAAACAGAAATGTAAAATTTTTTGCAAATTTATTAAACAAGGAAAACTGAAATATCACATGAAGTATTTAGACCATTTGCTCAGTATTGAGTAGAAGCACCCTTTTGAGCTAGTACAGCCATGAGTCTTTTAGGAAATGATACAACAAGTTTTTCACACCTGGATTTGGGGATCCTCTGCCATTATTCCTTTCAGATCCTCTCCAGTTCCGTCAGGTAGGATGGTGAACGTTGGTGGACAGCCATTTTTAGGTCTCTCCAGAGATGCTCAATTAGGTTTAGGTCAGGGCTCTAGCTGGGCCAGTCAAGAATGGTCACAGAGTTGTTCTGAAGCTTCTTCTTTGTTATTTTATCCGTGCGCTTAGGGTCATTGTCTTGTTGGAAGGTGAACTTTTAGCCAAGTCTGAGGTCCAGAGCACTCTGGGAGTCTCTGTATTTGGCCACATTCATCTTTACTGCAGTCGTCCTGTGCCTGCATCTGAAAAACACTCCCATAGCATGATGCTGCCACCACCATGTTTCACTGTTGGGATTGTATTGGGCAGGTGATGAGCAGTGCCTTATTTTCCCCACACATAATGCTTAGAATTATCACCAAAAAGTTCTATCTTTGTCTCATCAGACGAGAGAATCTTATTTCTCATAGTCTGGGAGTTTTTCATGTGTTTTTGCAAACTTTATGCGTGCTTTCATATGTCTTGCACTGAAAAAAGGCTTCCATTGGGTCACTCTGCCAAAGAGGCCCGACTGGTTGAGGCTACAGTGATAGTTGACTTTGTGGAACTTTCTCTCATCTCCCTACTGCTTCTCTGGAGCTCAACCACAGTGATCTTGGGGTTCTTCTTTACCAGTATCACCAAGGCTCTTCTCCTACGATCGTTCAGATTGGCTGGATGGCAAGGTCTAGGTGGTCCCAAACTTCTTCCATTTAAGGATTATGGAGGTCACTGTGCTTTTAGGAACCTTGAGTACTGCAAAAATTATTTTGTAACCTTGGCTAGATCTGTGCCTTGTCACAATTCTGTCTCTGAGCTCCTTGGGCAGTTCCTTTGACCTCATGATTCTTATTTGGTCTGACATGCACAGTGAGTTCTTATATACTTGGTGTGTGCCTTTCCAAGTCAAGTCCTATCAGTTTAATTAAACATAGCTGGAGTCCAATGAAGGAGTAAAACCATCTCAAGGAGGATCACAAGGAAATAGATAGCACGTGACTTAAATATACAGTGATATGAAAAAGTTTGGGCACCCCTATTAATGTTAACATTTTTTATTTATAACAATTTGGGTTTTTGCAATAGCTATTTCAGTTTCATCTATCTAATAAATGATGGACTCAGTAATATTTCTGAATTGAAATAAGGTTTATTGTACGAATAGAAAATGTGCAATCTGCATTTAAACTAAATTTGACAGGTGCATAAGTATGGGCACCTCAACATAAAAGTGACATTAATATTTTGTAGATCCTCCTTTTGCAAAAATAACAGCCTCTAGCCACTTTCTGTAGATTTTAATGAGTTCCTGGATGAAGGTATATTTGACTATTCCTGTTTGCAAAACAATTCCAGTTCAGTTAAGTTTGATGGTCGCCGAGCATGGACAGCACGCTTCAAATCATCCCACAGATTTTCAATGATATTCAGGTCTGGGGACTGGGATGGCCATTCCAGAACATTGTAATTGTTCCTCTGCATGAATGCCTGAGTAGATTTGGAGCGGTGTTTTGGTTCATTGCCTTGCTGAAATATCCATCCCCTGCGTAACTTCAACTTCGTCACTGATTCTTGCACATTATTGTCAAGAATCTGCTGATACTGAGTTGAATCCATGCGACCCTCAACTTTAACAAGATTCCCAGTGCCGGCATTGGCCACACAGCCCCAAAGCATGATGGAACCTCCACCAAATTTTACTGTGGGTAGCAAGTGCTTTTCTTGGAATGTCGTGTTTTTTTGCCTCCATGCATAATGCCTTTTTGTATGACCAAACAACTCAATCTTTGTTTCATCAGTCCACCTTCAGACCTTCTTCCAAAATGTAACTGGCTTGTCCAAATGTGCTTTTGCATCCCTCAGGCGACTCTGTTTGTGGCGTGCTTGCAGAAACGGCTTCTTTCGCATCACTCTCCCATACAGTTTCTCCTTGTGCAAAGTGCGCTGTATTGTTGACCAATGCACAGTGACACCATCTGCAGCAAGATGATGCTGCAGGTCTTTGGAGGTGGTTTGTGGATTGTCCTTGACTGTTCCCACCATTCTTCTTCTCTGCCTTTCTGATATTTTTCTTGGCCTGCCACTTCTGGGCTTAACAACAATGTACCTGTGTTCTTCCATTTCCTTACTATGTTCCTCACAGTGGAAACTGACAGTTTAAATCTCTGAGACAACTTTTTGTATCCTTCCCCTGAACAACTATGTTGAATAATCTTTGTTTTCAGATCATTTGAGAGTTGTTTTGAGGCGCCCATGATGCCACTTTTCATGGGACATTCAAATAGGAGAACTACTTGCAAGTGGCCACCTTAAATACCTTTTCTCATGACTGGATACACCTGCCTATGAAGTTCAAAGCTCAATGAGGTTACAAAACCAATTTAGTGTTTCAGTAAGTCAGTAAAAAGTAGTTAGGAGTGTTCCAAACAAGAAATTGATAAGGGTGCCCATACTTATGCACCTGTCAAATTTAGTTTAAATGCGGATTGCACATTTTCTGTTAGTACAATAAACCTCATTTCAATTCAGAAAGATTACTGAGTCCATCAGTTATTAGATATATGAAACTGAAATAGCTGTTGCAAAAACCCAAATTGTTATAAATAAAAAAGGTTAACATTAATAGGGGTGCAAAAACTTTTTCATATGACTGTAAGTGTCCGAGCAAAGGGTCTGAATACTTATTTGCAAACATTTCTACATTTCTGTTTGTTTTTTTTTTGTGAAGATAGGGTGCAGAGTGTACATTAACACTAGAAGTCCCTGAGAGGGGTCATTTAACATTTCTACCTTTGGAAACCAAAGACCCAGAAATTTCTGGTACTTCTAGTGTTAATGGGAAAAAAATGAACTTTTTTGAATTTACCAAATGGCTGCAATGAAACAAAGAATGAAAAATTTAAAAGGGTCTGAATTCTTTCCGTAGCCACTGTATTTAAGATGTCTGCAGGGGCAAACACATGAGATTTAGTGCTAATAAATATAGAGTAATGCACCTAAGCCAGAGTAATCCTATTACATTAAATGGAAATATACTAATGATCACAGAACGAGAAAAGGACTTGGGTTTTCTGGTTACAAGTAAGCTAAGTAGTAGTACACAATAACACTACAGACAGCAAGAGCAAACAAGGTTTTAGCGTTTTTAAATGAGATAAAATCCTCTGACTTTTTAGCAGTTTTTTGCTATGTAATGTATGATGGCATGATGTAAGGAAAATGACCCTGATTCCAGTGATGAGCCACTTACTTTGATGCTTATTGTAGCTTCAATAAAATTAACGTTTTATCAGCAGGAGATTATCACTAATGGACTAGTTGTCCTCCTCCTGCTCTGTGTAACCACACCCCCATCACTGAATAACAGTTTTCTGCTCATAAGCAAAAGGTTACCAATCAGTGGTGTGGACAGAGTTATACAGAGCTCAGCATTCAGAAAACTAGTAGATAAGCAATGAGAAATCAGTGATTTTATCAAAACCACACTAAGCAGGGCAGTAAATAATTGCTGGAATCAGGCTTCCTGTACCTGCATCGTGTTGCTCTCAGATTACATAGCAAAAACTTGGTGACAAATTTCCTTTAATAATGCCTGTATTAACCATAAAATGCAAAGAGTACTGGTTGAAAAATCAGGGCCGCCATCCAGGCATTTCTACCATCACTGCTGTATGGGGCTCAATGAAGAAGGGGACCCAGGCCATGAGGTAAGCATTTTATGCTATAATATGTTAAGCCCCCAGGCCTTGCCACCTACCTCTTCACCGGGCCTCACTCAGGCCTACACCGCTCCCAGGGATCTGCCCTGCCACCTCTTCACTGGGCACCATTCCAGCCACCGTCGTGGCTGCATAAAGCAGAAGGGGCCAGCTGAGTCTGACATCTTCAGTTACATTACACGCTGCTGACTCACCCTCTGCTCTTCTTGAGGTAATGCACATACACTGTACAAAACCAGAAGTCCCTGAAGAGTGCACCAGAATTTGAGCTTCGGAGCCACCAGTGGTCAGTGAGTATACTCTGTGTGCCTATCTTTCGGATTCTGTTCCCTACTCATACACAGCACCATACTGTATATACAGGTCCACACTATATCATATATTACAATGTGTCTGTATATACAATATGTCTATAGTGTGGATGTATGTACAGTATAGTGCTGTGTATATACTATATACAGCATGCAGCCTCAATTTTATATACAGCCTGTATCCTGTCTTATATACAATCCGCAACCCCTGTTATATATACAGCCTACATCCTCTGTTTTATATACAGCCCACAGCCTCTATTCTATACATAGCCAGCAGCTTATATTATACTAGAAGGTGGCCCGATTCTACGCATCGGGTATTCTAGAATTTACGTATTGTGTAGTTCATGTATGATTTTTGTTATATATATATATATATATATATAGATGTTGTTGTGTGTAGTTACCAAGTGTTTGTGTAGGGCGCTGTACATGTTCTGGGTGTGGCGGGGGGTGAGAGCGGTGTTGTATGTGTGTTGCGTGTGTTGCGTTGTTTGTGGAGCGCTGTGTGTCTGTAGCGTTGTGTGTGTGTGTGTGTGTGTTGTGCGGTTTGTGTGTGTGTGGTGTGTTTTGGGGGAGGTATGTTTTGAGCAATGTGTGTGTTGTGCGGTATGTGCGTATATTTGTGTGTGCTGCGGTGTTTGTGTGTTGGGTGTTGTGTGTGTGCAGCGTTGTCTGTGTGTGTGGGTGTCTGTGTAGGGCGTTGTTTGTGGTTCCCAGTGTGTGTGTGTTGTGCAGTGCGCGTGTGTGTGTGTTGGGGGGAGGTGTGCACCTCCCATCGTGCTCCATCCCCCATGCTGCGCACCCCCCATCGTGCTCCATCCCCCATGCAGCGCACTCCCCATCGTGCTGCATCCCCCATGCTGCGCACTCCCAAACGTGCTCCATCCGCCATGCTGCGCACTCCCAAACGTGGTCCATCCGCCATGCTGCGCACTCCCAAACGTGCTCCATCCGCCATACTGCGCACTCCCCATCGTGCTGCATCCCCCATGCTGCGCACTCCCAAACGTGCTCCATCCGCCATGCTGCGCACTCCCCATCGTGCTCTATCCGCCATGCTGCGCACTCCCAAACGTGCTCCATCCCCCATGCTGCGCACCCCCCATCGTGCTCCATCCCCCATGCAGCGCACTCCCCATCGTGCTGCATCCCCCATGCTGCGCATTCCCAAACGTGCTCCATCCGCCATGCTGCGCACTCACAAACGTGGTCCATCCGCCATGCTGCGCACTCCCAAACGTGCTCCATACGCCATACTGCGCACTCCCCATCGTGCTGCATCCCCCATGCTGCGCACTCCCAAACGTGCTCCATCCCCCATGCTGCGCACCCCCCATCGTGCTCCATCCCCCATGCAGCGCACTCCCCATCGTGCTGCATCCCCCATGCTGCGCATTCCCAAACGTGCTCCATCCGCCATGCTGCGCACTCCCAAACATGGTCCATCCGCCATGCTGCGCACTCCCAAACGTGCTCCATCCGCCATACTGCTCACTTCCCATCGTGCTGCATCCCCCATGCTGCGCACTCCCAAACGTGCTCCATCCGCCATGCTGCGCACTCCCCATCGTGCTCTATCCGCCATGCTGCACACTCCCAAACGTGCTCCATCCGCCATGCTGCGCACTCCCAAACGTGCTCCATCCGCCATGCTGTGCACCCCCCATCATGCTCCATCCGCCATGCTGCGCACTCCCAAACGTGCTCCACCCGCCATGCTGCGCACTCCCAAACGTGCTCCATCCGCCATGCTGCGCACTCCCAAACGTGCTCCATCCGCCATGCTGCGGACTCCCAAACGTGGTCCATCCGCCATGCTGCGCACTCCCAAACGTGCTCCATCCGCCATGCTGCGCACTCCCAAACGTGCTCCATCCGCCATACTGCGCACTCCCAAACGTGCTCCATCCGCCATACTGCGCACTCCCCATCGTGCACGATCCGGCATGCTGCTCACTCCCAAACGTGCTCCATCCGCCATGCTGCGCACTCCCAAACGTGCTCCATCCTCCATGCTGCGCACTCCCAAACGTGGTCCATCCGCCATGCTGCGCACTCCCAAACGTGCTCCATCCCCCATGCTGTGCACTCCCCATCGTGCTCCATCCCCCATGCTGCGCACCCCCCATCGTGCTCCATTCCCCATGCTGCACCAGCATCAGCCTCTCTGCCCGCAGCATCAGCCTCTCTGCCCGCAGCATCAGCCTCTCTGCACACAGCATCAGCCTCTCTCCACACAGCATCAGCCTCTCTCCTCCCAGCATCAGCCTCTCTCCTCCCAGCATCAGCCTCTCTCCTCACAGCATCAGCCTTTTCTGTCCCTAGCATCAGCCTCTCTCCTCCCAGCCTACCCCAGCCTCAGCCTCCCTCAGCATCAGCCTCTCTTCTCTCAGCCTCCCCCTCCCAGCCTTCCCCAGGATCAGCCTCTCTCATCCCAGCATCAGCCTCTCTCCTCCCAGCATCAGCCTCTCCTCTCTGTCCCCAGCATCAGCCTCTCTCCTCCCAGCCTTCCCCAGCATCAGCCTCTCTCCTCCCAGCCTCTCTCTCTTCCCAGCCTCCCCCAGCATCAGCCTCCCCCAGCATCAGCCTCTCTCCTTCTAGCCTCCCCCAGCATCAGCCTCTCTCCTTCCAGCCTCCTCCAGCATCAGCCTCCCTCTCCCAGCCTTCCCCAGGATCAGCCTCTCTCCTCCTAGCCTCCGTTCTCCCAGCCTCCCCCAGAATCAGCCTCCCCCAGCATCAGCCTCTCTCCTTCCAGCCTCCCCCAGCATCACCCTCTCTCCTTCCAGCCTCCCCCAGCATCAGCCTCCCTCTCCCAGCCTTCCCCAGGATCAGCCTCTCTCCTCCCAGCCTCCGTCCTCCCAGCCTTCCCCAGCATCAGCTTTCCCCTCCCAGCCTCCCTCAGCATTAGCCTTCCCCAGCATCAGCCTCTCTCCTCCCAGCCTCAGCCTCTCTCCTTCCAGCCTTCCCCAGCATCAGCCTCTCTCCTCCCAGCCTCAGCCTCTCTCCTTCCAGCCTCCCTCAGCATCAGCCTCCCCTTCCCAGCCTTCCCCAGGATCAGCCTCTCTCCTCCCAGCCTCCTTCAGCATCAGCCTTCCCCTCCCAGTCTCCCCCAGCATCAGCCTCCCCCTCCCAGCCTTCCTCAAGATCAGCCTCTCTGCTCCCAGCCTCCTCCAGCACGCCGTGCTCCTCTGCCGACACTCACACACACCCGATCGCATACACTCACACACACAACCGATCGCATACACTCACACACACAACCGATCGCATACACTCACCCACACCCGATCGCATACACTCACACACACAACCGATCGCATACACTCACCCACACCCGATCGCATACACTCACACACACCCGATCGCATACACTCACACACACCCGATCGCATACACTCACACACACCCGATCGCATACACTCACACACACAGACACTGACGAAATCGCACATACGCGCTGATACTCACAACATCCGGAGATATCACATGCTTCTGGCCATGTGATCCTCCGTCAGGTCCTGGAAGCTCACAGCACAGTATCGCCGCCGAGAAGCAAGCGATATCTCAGGATGTTGTGAGTATGTGGATGCGATGTGATGTGTGTGTGAGAGTGAGTGTCAGGTTTCCAGGTTTTCCAGTCCTCTTTTGAAAGAGCTTGCCCTCGGTTAACATGGAGTTTTATGTTCTGTTGCCCTACTTCCTGTCCAGCTGCTTAAAAGGCCGCCTCTAAGCCTAGTCCAGTGCCTGAGTATACTGCTTGCTGTGTGCTCCTGCTTTGCTGCTGCTGCTACTTGATTACCTTTGGATCCTCCTGAAAATCTACCGACCGACTCTGGACCACACCCGGTTTCTTCAAACTGTGCCCGGACTCCGTCTGCCGTCTTTTGTCAGCACGTCTGCCCGGTTTCTTCCGGTTCATAACCATTCTGGACTTTCATCCCGTACGGACACTTCTGGACTTTACCGCTTGCCCCTTGTGTCCCGGCTGCGGCGCATTTAGGCCTTCCGGGGTTGATTGCCGGACAGTCCCTGTATAGGGGTTCGCTCTGGTGGTCTTCCTGGGGGAGTCCGGTGCGTGGCCCCGGGAATCCCCTTCGCTCCGTTTCGGAAAGGTATTTTTATGTGTTTGTTATACTGTGTATTTCCGTTGTGTATCTACCGTGGTTACATATCATAAACATCTTGTACCACAAACTCGTCTCTGGCTGTCATTGCCCTAACGCTATCGAAATCCTCAAAACATACAATAGTATTACATTATACTCAGGCCATAAGAGGATTTCGCTGGGGCAATGACTGAGACACGAGGAGTAGATCAGCTCTTTTCTATGATTAACTCCTTGCAGCAGGAGATGGATGTGGTGCAGACTAAACTTAGAGATGTGGAGGCACAGCTGGGCCATGATCACCAGGTACTGGGTCCGGCTATACAGGACTTGCAAGTCAGAGTGGAGGCTCAGGAAGCCGGCCCCACTACGTCCGTATCAGCTGCCGGTATGCCTAGGTTACCCCCATTCCGTTTCAATGGTGACCGTAGTCAGTTTCGTGGATTTGTGAACCAATGTATACTGTTTTTTGATGTACATGCTGATTATTACCATTCTGACCGGTCCAAAGTGTTATGTATAATCATGTTACTAACCTCACGAGCACTGGCTTGGGCTAATCCTATGATAGAGAACCGGGACATCCGTTTAAATCACCTAGATGATTTTCTGACCGCAATGGCGCAGATGTTTGATGATCCGAATCGCCGTGCTACCGCTGAATCGGCTCTCCTTTCCTTACGTCAGGGAAAGCGTTCTGTCGTTGAATACGCCACTGAATTTAAGAGGTTAGTGGTAGACACCGACTGGGGAAACAATGCATTATTGTCTGTTTTCAGAAAGGGGTTGTCCGGTACCATCAAGGACGAGTTAGCTCGTTCTGAATCTCCAGGGGATTTTGAACTGTTTCTCCAGCACTGTGTGCGTATTGATACCCGCTTGACGGAACGTAGACAGGAAAAATGGGCAGCTGTAAACCGTGTAAACAACTTTGCATTTCCTTCCAGAGAACCCGCTCTCAGGACGCCACGGGAGGCCGAGGACGTTCCTATGCAAGTGGACTCTCTGCAAAAGCGAGAGACCAATGAACGTCGCGAACACCGGCTCCGTGAGCGTTTGTGTTTCTATTGCGGTCAATCGGACCATTTCTTGATCGACTGCCCGAAACGTCCGAATCACCCAAATAAGGTATTGGCAGCCTTGGCAGAGTGTGACAACACGGACGCAGAGTCCGATATCTCTGAGGCAAGTGGACACTTGGATGCGGTATTTCCCTTGACTGTAATGTCAACCTCACCGAAGGACTCGGAAGGGAAATATACCCATTGCTCGCTCCCCATTCAGATCCGGTGGGAGGGACAGCTAATACCTACCTCTGCAATGATAGATTCTGGGGCAGGGGGAAATTTCATGGACTCCTCTTTTGCCAGGAAACACGGTATCCGGACTCAGCAAAGAGCCTCACCGGTTACCATGGAGACGGTAGACGGATCTCCGTTAATCTCTGGACCAGTTGATCGGGAAACCGTACCGCTAGAATGCGTCATGAAGCCAGGTCAGCAGGAGACCCTTGTTTTCATGCTAATTTCTTCTCCTCATTTTCCGATTATTTTAGGTATTCCGTGGCTACGGTCTACAAATCCGGTCATCGATTGGGAAACTAAGGAAATATCCTTCCCACCGCAGAGTATTCCGACCATTAGTCCAACTGTTCCGGTTCCAGTAACACCGAATGCGGAGGGCACTGTACAGGTACCTGTTCTACCCCCGGTGTATAACGACTTTGCGGACATATGCGACAAAAGAAAAGCCGATCGGCTTCCCCCGCATAGACCGTATGATTGCCCCATAGACTTACTCCCAGGGGCGGAGATCCCGTTTGGTCATGTCTACCCGTTGGCGGCACCTGAGCTAGAAGCACTAAAAAACTACATTGATGAAAGTCTAGCTAAGGGATTTATTCGTCCGTCTACCTCACCAGCAGGGGCACCCATCTTTTTTGTGAAAAAGAAAGAGGGGACTCTAAGACCCTGTATTGACTACCGGGAACTGAATAAAATAACCATCCGGAACCGGTATCCGTTACCATTGATTCCTGAGCTATTGGAGAGGGTCCAACAGGCAAAAATATTCACCAAATTGGACCTCCGTGGGGCATACAATCTACTCCGCATACGTCCCGGAGATGAGTGGAAGACCGCGTTCCGATGTCGGTATGGACATTTTGAGTACCTAGTGATGCCTTTTGGACTTTGTAACGCTCCCGCGGCTTTCCAACATCTAGTTAACGATATTTTTAGGGATATCATGGACCAATTCATGGTGATTTATCTGGACGACATCCTAATCTTTTCTGATTCCCTACAGGAACACCAGGAGCCCGTCAAGACCGTACTTACCCGGCTGAGGGAAAACCACCTGTACATCAAACTGGAGAAATGCGAATTCCATTGCTCACAGATACAATTCTTAGGTTATGTCATCTCTCCTCAGGGACTGAACATGGAGTCTGGCAAAATACAAGCAATTCTAGACTGGCCGGAACCGGAAAACATCAAAGAGGTACAACGCTTTGTCGGTTTTGCCAACTTTTACCGACGTTTTATCCGTAATTTTTCAGAGATCGTTCGTCCCATCACTCTGTTAACCAAGAAAGGACAGAAGTTTGTGTGGTCCGCCTAGGCCCAGGAAGCCTTCCATCGTCTCAAGGTTTGTTTTACCTCAGCGCCTATATTGGTACATCCGAATCCCGCACTTCCCTTTATCGTGGAAGTCGACGCTTCCGACTACGCATTAGGGGCCATCCTTTCTCAAAGGACTGGGGACAAGAGTCTCTTACATCCGTGTGCTTTCTTTTCCCGCCGGTTGTCCCCTGCAGAAAGGAACTATGACATTGCGGACAAAGAATTGTTAGCGATTATTTCCGCTTTCAAGGAATGGAGACACCACTTACAGGGAGCCGCACAGCAAGTGATAGTACTCACAGATCATCGTAATCTGGAATTTCTTAAGTCTGCCAGGTGCCTGTCTCCACGGCAAGCCCGTTGGAGCCTATTCCTTAACCAGTTCAATTTTGTCGTTACATACCGTCCAGGTTCACGTAATGGGAAAGCCGATGCCTTGTCCCGAATCCACGCCGTGGACTCCGTGCCTGGAACCCCATCTCAGACCGTGTTATCGGATGCCAATTTCGTTGGAGTAATCCAGGACCAGGACTTGTGGAAGGACATCAAGCTGGCCTATGATGGTGACGTATTTCTTGCTGCCCCCCCGAATGATGTAACTCTTGTTCTTCGGAATGGTGTGTGGTTGAGAGAGCGACGCATTTATGTCCCGGAGGCCGTAAGACTTCGGGTTCTCAAGTTGGTCCATGACTCCGTGTTGGCTGGTCATAGGGGGGTACAGAAGACGCAGGAGTTTCTGAACCGTTTTTTCTGGTGGCCTACCTGTTTAAAGGACGTAAAGGACTATGTCCACTCATGTGTGGTTTGTGCCCGGTGCAAGGTCCCTCGTGTGGCTCCTACAGGACTCCTCCAACCGTTACCCGTGCCATCTCGCCCTTGGGGGTCTATCTCAATGGATTTTATTGTGGAGTTGCCCGTCTCAGACGGTCACAGTACCATTTTAGTGGTGGTGGATCGGTTGACTAAAGCTGCTCACTTTATTCCGTGTGCCGGTCTTCCCTCAGCCGCAGAGACAGTGGATCTGGTTATCCAGAACGTATTCCGATTGCATGGGGTACCAGACGAGATCATCTCTGACCGGGGCGTGCAGTTCACGTCTAGGTTCTGGAAGGGGTTTTGTATGGCACTCCAGATTGATGTCTGTTTGTCTTCTGCATACCATCCTCAGACAAATGGGCAAACCGAACGGACCAATCAAACCCTGGAACAATACCTTCGCTGTTATGTCAGCCATCTGCAGGACGATTGGTTGAAGATGCTTCCGTTGGCGGAGTTCTCGTATAACAACACTCAGAGCAGCTCCACTAAGGTAACGCCCTTCTTTGCTAACTTGGGTTACCATCCGACTATTTTGCCTAGGTCACCGGTTGCGGTCTCAGTGCCTGCGGTGGAGGACAGATTGACAGAGCTACGACAAAATCTGGAGGTTCTGAAGGACACTGTGGCTACAGCTCAGGAGCGTTACAAGAGGTCGGCAGACGCTCACCGGAAACCGGCACCCATGTATAAGGTAGGGGACTCTGTATGGTTATCCACCAAGAACCTGAGATTGGGTGTCCCTTCGCAGAAGCTGGGACAAAAATTCATCGGTCCGTTCAAGATCACCGGGATCGTGAGCCCTGTGGCCTGTCGGCTGCGGTTACCGCACCATCTAAAGGTACACCCGGTCTTTCATGTTTCTCTCCTCAAATCCGTCTCTCCCAATACGTTTCATGGTCGTGTCGTGCCTCCTCCTCCGCCTGTGATGGTCGACGGCGAGGAGCAGTTCGTGGTTGAGGACATTATTGACTCCCGGCTCCATCGTCGTCGGCTTCAGTATCTGGTACGTTGGCAGGGGTACGGCCCCGAGGACGATTCCTGGGAACCGGTGGGTAACATTCGAGCACCCCGGAAGATCGCTCAGTTTCATCGACGGTACCCGGACAAGCCGGGCCCTGACCCGTCCTGAGGCCGTTTCTGGGGGGGGGAGTAATGTCAGGTTTCCGGGTTTTCCAGTCCTCTTTTGAAAGAGCTTGCCCTCGGTTAACATGGAGTTTTATGTTCTGTTGCCCTACTTCCTGTCCAGCTGCTTAAAAGGCCGCCTCTAAGCCTAGTCCAGTGCCTGAGTATACTGCTTGCTGTGTGCTCCTGCTTTGCTGCTGCTGCTACTTGATTACCTTTGGATCCTCCTGAAAATCTACCGACCGACTCTGGACCACACCCGGTTTCTTCAAACTGTGCCCGGACTCCGTCTGCCGTCTTTTGTCAGCACGTCTGCCCGGTTTCTTCCGGTTCATAACCATTCTGGACTTTCATCCCGTACGGACACTTCTGGACTTTACTGCTTGCCCCTTGTGTCCCGGCTGCGGCGCATTTAGGCCTTCCGGGGTTGATTGCCGGACAGTCCCTGTATAGGGGTTCGCTCTGGTGGTCTCCCTGGGGGAGTCCGGTGCGTGGCCCCGGGAATCCCCTTCGCTCCGTTTCGGAAAGGTATTTTTATGTGTTTGTTATACTGTGTATTTCCGTTGTGTATCTACCGTGGTTACATATCATAAACATCTTGTACCACAAACTCGTCTCTGGCTGTCATTGCCCTAACGCTATCGAAATCCTCAAAACATACAATAGTATTACAGTGAGTGGGATCTGATGTGTGTGTATGTGTATGTGTGTGTGTGTGCGTGTGTGTATGTTCCGCCGCTGCAGGACCTTGATGTGTGGATGCGATGTGAGGTGTGTGTGAGAGTGAGTGTGAGCCGGTGTACACTGGTAACTATGATACACATCGGGTAACTAAGGGACCTTAGTTACCCGATGTGTATAATGATTACCAGCGTTCACGGCCTCCGTCAAGATCCCAGCATCGCAAGGTTATGTCTGGCGCTGCTGGGATCCTGACGGAGCCGGTGTAGAAGCAAGCGATATCCCAGGATGTTGTGATGTATGATGTGTGTGTGTGTACTCACCTGGGAGTCGGAGCTACGTGTCAGTTGGGCCAGAGCGAGCGTGCATTGCGTGAGGGGGGCGGGGCCTGCAGAGAGCCGGGGCGAGAGGCCAATCCGTGTGGGGGGGCGGGGCCATGGCGAGCCCAGCGGACAATCAGCTTTGTGTCACCGTAAGGACACAATGTCACCGGAAGGACACAATTTTGAAGCATGACAGACAGACAGACAGAATAAGGCAATTATATATATAGATGTACAACCAGTAGCAGCAGTCTCTATTCTGTATACAGCCAACAGCAGCATCCTGTATTGTGCATAGAGCCCGCAGCCTCTATTTTGTATACACCCAGCAACAGCAGCCTCTATTGGGTACACAGCCAATAGCAGCCTTTACTGTGTATACAACCAGCAGCAGCAGCCTCTATTCTGTATACAACCAGCAGCAGCCTTTATTCTGTATTCGAGGTGTGGAGGTAGGGCAGTATTGAAGCTTGGGTGCAGGTTCAAGAGGCCCCAAACTTTTTGCCAGTATGGGGCCCTGAAATTCCTTGTGGCAGCTTTATTACAAGTAACTGTCCTTGATCTCTATGCTGGCAGTCACCGGCCTAGTCCAGGACTTCTGTAAATTAAAGCTACTGAGCATTTTGGCGCATGCCCACAGCAGTGTAATTGGTGTCCCAATGAGTGAGGGAAGAGTTGGGAGGTGGAGAAGAAGCTTTCTCCTTCTCAATATTTTCCTCAAACATGCTGGAATGTCATTAACATTGCTATGGGCCTGTGGCTCACACAGTGGAGTGAGATTGACTACAGTCCTTGAGAGCAGAGACAATGAAACCGTTTATAAAATCTCCAATTAGAATGAATGGAGAGCCAGTGTGGAAGATCCACAACATTTAGCTATTTTCAGAGTCCTAGTCCTCGAGATTGATGGGACCTTGGCAGTCGGACCCGCAGCCATTGGAAAATTATCCCCTATCCTCTGGATAGGGGACAACGTTAAAATTTTAGAGCATTCTTTTAATAATAACTCACAGTTGCACCTTTAACTTATTCAGTAATAGTTAAGTTTTAGTCTTCTCACAAATTTTTGCTTTTAAATACATCCTCAATTATAATGTTAATTACAATTTTGAAACAATGGTTACGCTTTAGTGCTGTGTAGATGAGCAGTACATTTTCATTAAGCACTTATCTTCTAAACCTCTGAATAAACTTTATGTGTTAATATCTCATGAAAACAAATGAACATAACTATTATGTATCTTATTAGTAGATCATATAATTACTTAGGCAAACAGAATTCTTTTATATACTACTTGTCAATATTTAACTACAGTATAGGAACTATCTGCAGCACCTGAAATAGGACCTTTTTCAGAGATGAAGCAACAAGCCCAGGAAGGGGTTCATGTCAAGTTCGAGGAATCAAATAGGAAAAAATTGTAGATAATGATGAGTAGACAACGTCCCAATTAGGTGAAGAATCAGCTTCTTAATTCTGCCATGCAAGTAATGTTTCGACCTATTGTAGGTCTTTGAAAGCATGAAAAAAGGCCTACAATCAGAGGCGGATTATAATGAGGGCAGTCTGGGTTACCGCCCGGGGCCCGAGTCTCTAGAGGGCCCATGCTCGAAAAGTAAATTGCCAGTATTATAATCCCCATGAAACATTTAAAAGATGCTGGGTTCGTCTGGCCTAGTGCCCGCAGCATCAGAGGCGCATCTAGGGGGGACTGACGGGGCACATGCCTCGGGCAGAACTGTCTGGGGGGCACTGTACGGCCGCCTGATGCGGCAGTCACAGAGTCTCCTCGACAGCTGTGTTTTGTGTTGTGGGCTGTGTTTCCCCTCCATAGTGGGAGCCAGCTATTCTGAGTCCCAACTGTCAGCTGACATCCGAGACTCAGAGAGAGTGCGGGCGCCAGGTCTCACTGATCAATTGTACTGGTGTCTGTCAGATGACCACCGGCACTTACGGGTCAGAGCAACATCAACTCTGCTGACGTCATCCGTCCGCGCCGTAGCCCGCCCAGGCGGCAAACAACGGTAGCGGTGAGTGCTCCAGTTAGTGTGAGCTGAAGACACCGAAGAATAAAAAGAACAATAGCCAATGAGAAGTAAAGTATATAGGCTGGCAGGAAAAGGGAAATGGTTGTGCCCGAAACGAGGGCTCACCATTAGTGCACATAACACATTTTATTACAACAATCAAGAAATACAAAAACTGTACCAGAATCAGTTTAAAAACATAAAGATAATGTATAGACTGCTAATGGTCTGAACATATATAATTGAAAAAATACAACAATGCAACAATGACATTTCCATTCTTCCTGCTGTCAGTATTCATTGGTATAGGTATCATTCCTGCTGGATTAATTTCCCCTCTCTTGGACCCAGCAGGAGCTCAGCTTCCACTAAGTCTGCTCAATATTAAAGAATAAAATAATACAATATTAATATAACATAAAAATTATAATATGTTAATATTAATATAGAGCAGAATTAATTTCAGCCTTTTGGTTCAACCCACCAAACCAGTCATAGGCTCTCATGTGGCCCCTTGGGAAAATGTATTTCCTACCCATGCTCTATTATGTATAGTGTTGTACAAAAGAAAAACGTATGTACCGCATTATGCACATTGCTGTCTTCCTCACTTTATGTCTGCAGATGTGCACTTGTGACCTATCAAGGGGATTGCATGACATGTCACGTAATACATCACGGCTTGGGGGAAGTGGGGGCACAACTTCTAAACTGCCTGAGGCCATGGTTAGATGGTCGTTTTCTGGGATCTCCAGCAATCTCAACCCTGGGGCTCTGCAGTCCCTTCTTGAATGGAGCTGAATTGCACATGCTTTAACTCCTCTTCATTCATTGTCAACGGGACTGACGGAAATAGCCAATTACATTACTCAGGTTTCTCCAGCAGTCTCACATACAATGAATGGAGCTTAGGCCGAATATTCAAGACAGAGCTGAAGAGCCCTGTTTTTGGGGTTACAAACCCCCATCTCGTAATCAGAGGGGGTCCCAGTTATTCCTTATCTGTGAAGTGCTGGCTATAACTATTTTTTATTGCATATAAGGGCAATCTCAGAGACTGGGAAATCCCCAAAGCCCCCTAAATCCTGCCTAACAATATACTGAGAAATGTTTAAGTAATTTCTTAATATTACTCAATATTTAATTTTAAATACCTCCAAGTTATGGTTATCATTTAAATACCAAGAAAAATATCAATATGGTCAATTTTAATAATACTGTAATTTTCTTAATTATATTATTACATGTTATATTATTCCTATGACTCATTTTGCAATTGAATGCAATTTCTGAAGATTTTTTTTCTGCCCTACTTTCCAGGCCAAAGTGATTCTATATTTATATTGCTGCGCCATAAAAAAGAGGAAATGATCTTGTATATGCAAGGATTCCCTGATTATGTTATCTCTACATTACATATGGTAATTTGTACGGGAGAAATTGTCCTTTAAATGCATAATACACAGAACGTACCGTCTTCTTTATTCTGGGAAAAATGTGTAATGTAAGGGAAGTGCTGGCTGACACATTGTTCAGCGCTGATGATATGGCAGTGTCATTTGCACTTGTTACAAATAGGTTAAGAGCTGTGACAAGACACAAGCGAACCACTCATAGAAATAAGTACCTGTCATTTCACAAGGGTAAACCATCAATCAGATTTAAGCAGTTAGGCACAATGCTAAAATTCTGTCTGTACTGGGAAGTTCTTTTATTGTAAGTTATAGAAAGCAGGCTCTACAGGTCTTATTAAATGCTGCAGAGTTATTCATTTAAGGTAAATTTCAGGCTCATAGGCTCCAATGCAAACGATGAGGCTTCATTTATTATTGTGCATTCACACATTCATTGTTTTCCGACAATTTCTAAAGCGGACAGCCCACTGACCAATAGAGTTCAATGGAACCCTAGACATCTTATGGTTCCAAAAGCTTCAAAAGGAACCTGAAGACCCAACTCTTCCGACAAGCCTACAACCTGGCGTAACCCTCAGTCTAAGGCCTCTTTCACACGTCAATATTTTGCATCAGTGTTTCGTCAGTGTGTCATCAGTATTTGGATGCCAAAACCAGGAGTGGAACTTACTAGAACAACCATAATTGAAAGAATGACACGTGTTCTGTGTTTTGGAGACACTCCTGGTTTTGGCATCCAAATACTGATGACACACTGATGAAACACTGATGCAAAATACTGACGTGTGAAAGAGGCCTAATACAGCGCCGCACGACCAGCTCTATTCTCACCTACTGTATCCTTACCTATCCCTTGTAGACTGTGAGACCTCGTGGGCAGGGACCTCTCTCCTCCTGAATGAATATTGTACTTGTCCCTATTATGTATACCCCTTTCACATGTAAAGCGTCATAGAATAAATGGCGCTATAATAATAAATAATAATAATATTAATATTGCTTAATGGGTCCATGTGTCTGTTCCATCAAAATAAAACGTACGTACCATATTCATCCATTTTTTCGGATCAGACTCAACCCTTTAAGTCTATGTGGATCCATTGAAAACATGAAAAACGGAAGACATCCTCTTTTCATCTGTTTTTCGTCCGATCTTAACTGATCCATTGCTGAGTGTGAATGGGAAAAAGTTCAGTTTAACTCCTCATTTTAAAAAAGGATAAGACAAAAATGGAGTAAAAACAGATCACAAAGGGAAGACAAATGGTCTGTTTTTGACAATTGTAAAGATGGATGTGTGAATTTTGCCTAATGATATGTGCAAACAACGAATTTTTCAGGATTCCACCTGGAATCATGCTGCATATAGAGGAGCTGTATGTGGGAACATGCTGTATATAGGAGGGCTGTGTGTGTTCATTAGTAAAGAAAATTAATATTCACTACCCCCCCACACCCATAATCCCAGGCATTGGGGGCAGTAAACATTCATTTTGAATTAGCCAGCAGCTGACGTTACCGTGTAACTATGGTTGCATGGCAGGGATGTCATTCTCTGTCCTGCCTACATGCCAAAATCAATGGCCGGCATCAGAAGTGGATAGGGAGCAGAGAGTCACCTCAGCCGCCACACAATACAATGGTCATGCTAGCTCCTCACACAGTATGTTGGTAACCCCAGCCACTCACACAGTATGTCGGCTACCACAGCCACCCCAAACAATATGATAGTCACTACAGCCCCACATACATTGATTGCTACCACTGACTGCTACAAAGTATGGTGGTCCCTGAATATCATTATGATCTCCACAGCCCCCCATACAGTATGATGGTTCCCACACAATATAATGATTACCTCAGAGCCCATCAGAAAGTATTTTGTTACCATTTACAATACAATGATCCTCCCCCCAGCTCTCCACATAGTATGATGGTCACCCACAGCCCGATACAGTATGAAGGTCTGCCTCTAGCCACTCATATAGTACAATGGTACATAACACATTGATATATACCAGTGCTCCCCACACAGTATAATGGTTTCCCAACAGCATCATGGCCTCCACATCCCTCCACAAAGTATGATGGTCCCCCACAGCAACATGGTCTTTTCAGCCTCCCCAACACACTATGATGGTTCCCTCACTTTCCCCCACTCAGTTTGATAGTCCAATAGCTCCCTACAAAATATTATCATTCTCCCACAGTATGATGGCTCTGACATCACCTCACACAGTATGATGGTTCCCAAACATAGCATAATAGTCACCCACAGCACCAATACAGTATGATTGTCCCCCCACAGCTTCTCATATAGTATCATGGTTCCCCACATAAACATACAATATATTGGCCCCCAACAACCTCCCATATAGAAGAATGATGCCAACCACAATCTCAATAAAGTATGATGGGCTTCCTCACAGAGTATTACGGGCACTACAGCTTACAAATAATAAAAAAACAATAAACTCACCTAGTCCAGCCTCCAAATCCACCACAGATGCTTTCTTCTCTTCTATCCTATCTTGCAGTGGACATGGGCGTCGCAATAAGATGACGTCATTGTGCTGCCCGACATCCCCTGCGTGGTACTGACCTCAACAACCTTATTCACTTGAATCAAGCTCCAGAGAATTGCTATATGTCGTGAGATCACTGTTCGTTATGGATTACTTAGAACCTGTGGGATTTTTTGGGGGGAACTAATAAAGTGATGAACAATAGACTGTGTCTTGTTTTCATTTATTTAACCTTTCTCCTTTCACATCTTTCAGGTTCCCATTATTGGACTAAATCTTATTCCATGGATTACATCTGATCATGTTTTGTTTTATTTATTTTTTTTAATAAATTGGTGAAGGAGTCAGGGAGTGTTTTTTAAAATGAAATATTTTTTCTTGTATCTGTACTTGTTATTAATTTACACTTAATTTACAATGCTGGCAACAAAAGCTGAAATTAGCTCATGAGACGTCAAAGGAAACTGTTTAAATGAGGAGTCAAGATGGAGACGGGAGGCTCCAGTCCTAAGGCTGTCACTAGTCTCAAATCAGCAGAGAGGTGACCGTGACACTATGGTACTAATGTCACATGTAGTAATAGCACCTGCATAGATCCATTAATATCCCTATGGCCGGGGTCACACTTGCGATTGCCTTGCGTGTATTTCGCGTGAGTTTCTCGGTGCATCACCCGGCACGGACTCACACTCTGCTCACAGGAGCGGGTCGGCTGTATAGAGATGCATGTAACCGACCCGCTCCTGTCAGAAGAGTGTGAGTCCGTGACAGGTGATGCAACGCGAGACTTGCGCGAGATACACGTGAGGCACTCGCAAGTGTGACCCCGACCTATTAGTAATAATGTCCCTGGGATAATAATGTTACTGTTTGCACTATGAAATTTGGTGACATATCAAATGAATTCAAGAAATATAGTCATAAATAAAAAAATATTGAATAGTTGCAAGACTTATTCATAAAATTATGATAAAAGAATAGACAATATTTCACCTGCTGGTTTGTTAATTTTCTATAACTAAGCAAAGTGATGAGCCTCCTGGTGAAATGGTGAAAGGTTTAGGAGAATACAATACTTTGCTTCAGCAAAAAAATTACAATAGTAATTAATCATACTACAACAGATTATTTCTGCTGTGGTCTTTGTTGTGCACGCTTGTAGTGGCAAAGGTTTATTCTGCGTTCTGTAAAACACCTGGGGGAAGGAAGTTGTTATTCCATTAGGCACCTGGTAAAACATGAGCTGCTGCAGCCATCAGACAGATTTACTGCAGTAAAAGAATAGAAGGTCACCTCAAGGACAGCATAGCCATTTGGAGTTTTACTCTGCAACATTTTTACAATATTTTGCTGTTAAATAGAAAAAAATCATGCAAATAATTTAAATTATAAATTGTGTATTCAGCAATATAATTCTAATTCTAAATTTAATAGTAAACCTTGTAGTATAAAGCAGAAAGTATAGTGTCTTGTAGAAAAAAAATTGTATAAGACATATCCAGATAACCTAAGGTTTCATGCACAAGACTAAATTCTGGAAACATCCATTAAGGCACATGGAGAGTATATGAGTCTCCAATTTATGGTGCATTTGGGAGGAAACATCCCCTACTAGAAGTTGCGTTTCTGGGGAAAAATAGTTTTGTAAACTGGTAATCAATAGAGAGCTAAACATTTTCATATTACATACAATATCATAAAATCCTCAAAAATAAAAATAACACCTCCTGATTGCTTTCATGTAAAATCTTAGGTTCAATGAGGAGGGGATACAACAGGGTCCCATAAAATTGTAAGAGTGTTGTGTAACATGTATACAATATGTGTAAATTCACTAGTAAAGGAAAATGGACCAGCACATGTATAAAATAAAAGGTAAAACTTTATTCCATAAAATTTAACATTTCCAGATGCTGATAGTTGATAGAAAACACGCTGATGCGTTTCTAGCATTAGTAACACCAGCCATAGTGTATATGTGGCACCCCTGAGGCTTCAGGTGCCACAGGGTACTGCACCTCCATTAGGGTGCAGTACTTATCCTGGGTCCAGGGAAGGTCGGTACCGGTTTCTACTTACACATACATGCAGTAACACTGGGTTGCTCTCCCCAATGGGGACCGGGCCAGGGTCGGATGACAGTAGGGGGTCACTACAGCAGTGGGTTTACAGGATGCCATCGCACCAGGGATTCCCCGATCCACTGGAACCGGGGACTCAGGGTCAGGGAGAAGCAACCACCAGGGGGAGTCAGGAGCACACAGTGGGAAGAGCAGGTTGACCTATAGAGAGTAGTGAACCAGCAGATGGAAGTGGCCTGGGGCAACAGCTCAGAACACACAACACAACTACAACAAGGGAGAACAGCTTCAGACATAGAGCAGAGCGGACATGCCGTGAGCAGCTCTGTGGGCCAAGGCATTCAACACGATCGCTGGGGAGAAGCAGGCTGCTGCTTCCACAGGACCGATGCTGTCGGGATACAGAATCCTAGGGCAGATATATTTCACGTTATCTACTAATGCTGCAAGGGTCATGGGGAACGGCTAGAACAGTCACCAGACCTGTCCCAACAAGTCTGCAGCCAAAAAGCATATAGGATCTGGGGTTGAGGACCGGCCCCATAATGGAACCACGCTATCAGCTGTAGCGGGGTGGGGGTCCCCCAGGACTATAAAGACGCAGTGACCCAAATAGTCCGATCCAAACAGCTTTATTGTCCTCGTTGTACAGGTAAAGTCACCCGGAACACAGCTGGGTTATGCACCGCCCATACGGGTCCCCATCACACAGGCACCCCTTGCCGTAGGAGACGGTCTTACGATGCCCCGTTCGGCTGTTCCAGGAGGGTCCACAGACTTATAATCGCTCCACGCAGGCCTGGAGCTTTTCCAGGCTTCCTGCTCTGCAGCTTACAGAGCAGACACTATTACAAGTTAATAGTGGAAGTTTAACCACTTTCCCCACTCTCTGGCACCTGGTAGCAGACACCTCTAGCTGAGGTTCCTTCTCGGCCCCAGGGCCCTCTTCAGACCACTGGGTCTGTGTCTCCTCCAGGAGAGGTTCGGCCCTACAGCCCTGGTCTGGCTGCACTCACCTCAGTCTCGACTCAGACTTAATATTGGAGCCATGTGCTCAGCCTCCACACAGGTTGCTCCATCCAGAGATCTCAGCTCTGCTCTCACTCTGTTGAACACACACTGCCAGTCTCCTAAATCAAGCTGGCCACACCCACAGGTTGAGGTCTGTGATTCTCAGCCCTGCACAGCACCCTGGGATTATTAAAGGGAACCTGACCCTTATATGTAGCAAGAAGCCTTTGTGGACTACAAGTCCCATAGCAACCTCTTCCGTTTAGATATCGCAGGTACCTTCTCCACTGTGACATATAGTGACCATTTACCACATTGGTGGTCGCTACCTCACATATCCCCCCCTCTGTTCAAACTTGTAGGGTTGAACACTCGATACCCTACAGGGGCCCCGAGACAGAACATCAGGGCCACCGTGCGCTATGAGGCAAGAGGGCCCTTCAGGACACCCTCGAGCTTCCGTTCTCGCCAGACCGTCCGCCACCAAACCCTGCACAGGAAACCCACTTCTCAGACACGGTCCCCGGCCAGACCCATCCCTCCAAGGCTGTCGTCCAAGGTCTGAGCAAGAGGGAGATTCTCCCTTAGTTGGCACCATCGTCCTGTCAGTCCCTGAGCTAACCTGACCATTAGGGGCCTCACTATCGAGGGGCCTCCGCGGGGAGATGATAGAAGAGACGCCATAACTAGGACCTTCCCGGGCCTCTTCGTCTGGGTCTCGGATAGCGTACTTTCTTGTCAGCGTCTTTGACTAACGCTGCAGCACTCCTTTCATTCGGTCCTTTGGATTGTGTCTCGCAGGACGGAGACCCTTCAGAGTCCGTACTATAGCCCGAAAAATATCCGGGTCCTCTGTGACCCCGGCTCACTTTATCAACAGACTTTCTTTCGCTCTCTGAGGTAACCCGTTCATCGAGCGGGCTACCTTTCTCTTCTGGGCCATAGCCCTTATATGGTCGCCCTCCCAAACCAACCTGGCGGAGTTGGTTCGCAATTCTCTGTCTTTCTAAATTCAACTGTTTTAGGTCTTCCAAGTATCCCAGGCAGTATTCTAGGAGGACTCGTATATCTGCAATACACTCCGTCGTTCCAGCAATGGCACAGGGAACCATACCGACTTCACAGGGTATCCTGGCTTCATTATGAATATCAATTCTTACTCTCGTCACGCCGGTCTTATCAACCATCTCCTGCATGGCTCTTCCATGTCGTCCAATAAGCCCCATAACCATCTCTTTGGGCATTTGAATGCTCTCTTCAACAAACTCCAATAACCGTCGAGCTGTCTTCACCGCTTCTGCAGTGTTCCCATAGATACGGAAGGTTCCGCTGTCTTTTTCTAAGTGTACAGCTGTAACCCCTGGAACATCCCTGCCTTGCTTAATGTTATTTCTTAGCGTTCTCAATGTCAGCCCGATCAAGGCTGTCTTCACAACCACCACTTCCTGAAACCCTGTGGTCAGATGCGCCAAGCGTCTGGCGTCTTCATCCTTCTTGGTAGTGATGAGCCACTTCGTACGAAGACACCGGAGGTGTATGTCACTTAGGATGGCCACTCGCTTCTTTGTGATGTCACTAAAAGAGCACACCACCAACCAGGGGCGTAACTAGAGTTTGATGGGCCCCGGTGCAAAGTTCAGACCTGGGCCCCCCCTCCACGTACATCGACATTTAGGGTACAGGATAATGACACTGACACTCGGGGTACAGGATAATGATGCTGACACTTGGCTCTTACCCACAGCACCCAGATTTCCCATGATCTGAAATCCCTCTATCAGCACCCAGCTTTCCTATTTTCTGATATCCATCTTGTCCACGGCACACTGCTTCCCCAAGCTCTGCTATACATCTTTCCCTCAGCACCCAGCTTTCCCATATCAGAGCATGGGAAAGCTGGGTGCTGAGACATGATGTATAGCAGAGCATGGGAAAGCTGGGTGCTGAGAGAAGATGTATAGCAGAGCATGGGAAAGCTGGGTGCTGAGGGAAAGAGCCTTTTTCCCTCAGCACAAAACGTTCCCATCCCCTGCTTGTATCTTTGTCCCCCCTTGTATATAGTTCTCCAAATACAATAATGGCACCCACATAGCCTTCCAAATAGTATAAAGGGTCCCACATAACCCTTCATATATTAGAATACACTTCCATAGTCCTCCATGTATTATAATGCATTTCCCATAGTTCTCCATGCATTATAATTCACCCCATAGTACTCAATATATAATCCTCCATGTATAAAGTAGCCCTTCAATTATTATCTTGAATTTCTCATAGTTCTCTATGTATTATATTTCACCCCATAGTTCTCCATGTATTATACTGCACCACATAGGCCTCCATATATTATAATGCAGCCCTATAGTACTCCTTGTATAAAGTAGCCCTCCAATTATTATAATGAATTTCTCATAGTTCTCCATATATTATAATTCACCCCATAGTCCTCCATATATTACACTGCACCACATAGTCCCCAATGTTTTATAATGCACCCCCATAGTCCATGTATAAGGTAGCCTCCATAGTCCTCCATATATTATAATGTAGCCCCCATAGTCCTATATGTATTATAACGCAACCCCATAAAACTTCATATTGCATTATGCAGCCCCATACTCCTCCATGCATAAGGCACCCCTATATTCCATGTATAAGGTGTCCTTCATTTTGTATTATGCAGCCCTCCCAGACCTCCATATATAATAATGCAGCCAGCCTCTCCAGGCCTCCATGTATAATAATGCAGCCAGCCTCCTCAGGCCTCCATGTATAATGTAGCAGCCAGCTTCTCCAGGCCTCCATGTATAACAATGCACCCAGCCTCCTCAGGCCTCCATGTATAATATAGCACCCAGTCTCTCCAGACCACCTCCATGTATAACAATGCACCCAGCCTCCTCAGGCCTCCATGTATAATATAGCAGCCAGCCTCTCCAGGCCTCCATGTATAACAATGCACCCAGCCTCCTGTCCTGCACTCTGTGCACTCAGCACAGCAGTCGCTCGGGAGTGACGTCATCGCACAAGGGGAGAATGGTGATGCATAGCACGGCACCGGCACAGGAAACCCAAATTCCCATAGACTTTGCTTGAAAAGCAGAACGCATCCATTTTGGCATTAAACGCTGCAGTTGAAAAAGCAGCAAAAAAGCAGGTAAAAAGCAATGTGGACACATAGCCTTACAGCATCACCTTCTACCAGGGTGTAACGCCCTTCAGCATGGCACTCTGTTCTTCTTAGAACCTTGGCACCATTTTCAACATTCAGTATCTCAACACTGGGTAGTTTATCGGTCCACTCACCAGGACCTTTGTGGATTTGTACTCCACCAACACTGTCTAGGATTACTTCTCCTATATTACTCTGTAGTATGTCATCTCCTACAGCGCTTTCATCCGACAGACCACCAGCTTCATGCTTGGAAATTATAGAAGACACCGTCATTACTTCTTTGGTCGGTTCTTTCCCTGCAATTTCACCCTGCTGAATTCTGTTGTTACAATGTGTCAGTTCCAGCACAGACACATCTTTCTTTTGCATGATTTGGCTGTCCGACTCTACATTAGCGATTGCTATCGGTAACGTGCCTTTCTCAACCTTCTCTGCACACTCAGATTCTGGAAGGGAATCCGCACTGTGGGCAGAAATACACGATACTGTCTCAACCTGGTCCATATTTTCGGAGGTTGTAGCTAGCTCCGCCCCTCTGCGCCTGTTGCGCCTTCGGCGACGGGAGGAGGATTTCCGCTTTTTGCTCATCGGTATGTCACTGTACTCATTTGTCTCTTTAGTAACGTCAATGTCGATTCTGGAGTCGTCGTCACTCCCCCTGGTGTTCGGGACTACCACGTCCCCACCTAACCAGGTGTCGGACCCCTTGTCTGGAGCTCTCCCGTTTTTAACTGTCACACTATCATTTGTTACTTTAACGGTCATGTCACTAAGTTGGGCATGTCCCCCATTATCTTTGGTCACCCCTTAGTTAGGACTGTCCTTACGTGGAGGTACCTCCTCCTCCGTGTACCTCAATGTCCCACCAGGAACCTGTATAACCTCTTGCGGAAAAGATTCTTCCGTAGGCGGGAGCCGACTGATTCCTGTGCAATCGGTCCCGGCCTCTGTCTTCCATAAGTCCCGAAAGAACTCAAAGTCCTGTCCTATGATAACCGGACACCAGCAGATCTGGAGCTACACCCACATCAGGGCGCCCCATACGTTTGGCCGTCTGAATCATTACCCTGACTAGAAGATATTCTTTAGTGGTCCCATGCACACAACGTCCTTCTATTGTCCTACCCACCATAAAATGGAGATCGGACAAGGGTCTCACTAAAGTTAACTGGCTACCCGGGTCTAACAGACCAGACACACTTAGCCCATTCAAATCCACGGAGCACTTCTGTGGCCTCACATCGGATGGATAGCCTATACCGCAGGTAGGACATAGGTAAGGCGAATCCCATTGCCCCTTACTATAGTCCCTCTGTTCGGATTTTGAATGCTCCACCCCCTTGTGGGTCACCACCGCTTTCTGGGGTCCCGCCCCCTGTTGGGTAACTACCCCGTTCCGGGCCTCCGCCCCCTTTTTGGCAACCACCTCTTTTTGGGACTCCGCCCCTTTTTGGGCAACCACCCTGGTTTTGGACTCCGCCCCCTTTTGGGGTTTCCATGCAATGTCCTTAGCCCCAGTTCACACCGTTCGCCCTTATCTCCCTGGGCATCCAGTGTCCATACTGGCCTCCGAAGGGAACGCTCAAACTGGTTCATGGCTGCGACATCGCTACACTCTGACAGCTCCTGCTGTTCCACAATGTCCGCAGGGACCATTCCCTCTTTTTGGCTTTCAGCCCCCACTGCTGTCGCTGGACCTCCTGGCACATGCTGTTGGTGCTGCTGACTCTGTAGCAGCTGATTCAGGAGCTCCTCCATGCTGCAATGAGAAAAGGAACAGGAGGGGCGCTCCAATGGGTAATACCCGGTGGTCAAAGACAGGGGGGGGGTAGAGAACCACTAACCTTTCCGGGTTGTACCGCCCGTACAACCAGGGTCTCCAGCCTGTGGTGTATCACTGCTCACCAAGCAGGGCCTCGCAATTCCGGCTGGCCTGGAACCTCCAGTCATGGGTCTCTCGCCACTGCAGCACAGAACCCTGCAGACCCACTGAGTCACCGCCAGCAGCTGGAGCACGCTGTCCCTGTCCGTGGAACCGCCGATCCACCGCCAGCTGCTTGAGTGCGCAGACAAATTTTTCGTGGACCCGCCGATCCACCGCCAGCTGCTTGAGTGCGCCGTCACAATTTTCGTGGACCCGCCGAACCACAGCAATACGTCCTAGGCCGTTGCCCTTAGCAACCAGGCTGCGTTGCCCCTACCAACCAGACAGCGATGCCCGCATTCTCCACCATAATGTAGCGGGGTGGGGGTCCCCCAGGACTACAAAGACGCAGTGACCCAAATAGTCCGATCCAAACAGCTTTATTGTCCTCGCTGTACAGGTAAAGTCACCCGGAACACAGCCGGGTTAGGCACCGTCCATACGGGTCCCCATCACACAGGCACCCCTTGCCGTAGGAGACGGTCTTACGATGCCCCGTTCGGCTGTTCCAGGAGGGTCCACAGACTTATAATCGCTCCACGCAGGCCTGGAGCTTTTCCAGGCTTCCTGCTCTGCAGCTTACAGAGCAGACTCTATTACAAGTTCATAGTGGAAGTTTAACCACTTTCCCCACTCTCTGGCACCTGGTAGCAGACACCTCTAGCTGAGGTTCCTTCTCGGCCCCAGGGCCCTCTTCAGACCACTGGGTCTGTGTCTCCTCCAGGAGAGGTTCGGCCCTACAGCCCTGGTCTGGCTGCACTTACCTCAGTCTCGACTCAGACTTAATATTGGAGCCCTATGCTCAGCCTCCACACATGTTGCTCCATCCAGAGCTCTCGGCTCTGCTCTCACTCTCCCGAACACACACTGCCAGTCTCCTAAATCAAACTGGCCACACCCACAGGTGGAGGTCTGTGATTCTCAGCCCTGCACAGCACCAACATGTATACAATATGTGTAAATTCACTAGTAAAGGAAAATGGACCAGCACATGTATAAAATAAAAGGTAAAACTTTATTCCATAAAATTTAACATTTCCAGATGCTGATAGTTGATAGAAAACACGCTGATGCGTTTCCAGCATTAGTAACACCAGCCATAGTGTATATGTGGCACCCCTGAGGCTTCAGGTGCCACAGGGTACTGCACCTCCATTAGGGTGCAGTACTTATCCTGGGTCCAGGGAAGGTCGGTACCGGTTTCTACTTACACATACATGCAGTAACACTGGGTTGCTCTCCCCAATGGGGACCGGGCCAGGGTCGGATGACAGTAGGGGGTCACTACAGCAGTGGGTTTACAGGATGCCATCGCACCAGGGATTCCCCGATCCACTGGAACCGGGGACTCAGGGTCAGGGAGAAGCAACCACCAGGGGGAGTCAGGAGCACACAGTGGGAAGAGCAGGTCGACCTATAGAGAGTAGTGAACCAGCAGATGGAAGTGGCCTGGGGCAACAGCTCAGAACACACAACACAACTACAACAAGGGAGAACAGCTTCAGACATAGAGCAGAGCGGACATGCCGTGAGCAGCTCCGTGGGCCAAGGCATTCAACACGATCGCTGGGGAGAAGCAGGCTGCTGCTTCCACAGGACCGATGCTGTCGGGATACAGAATCCTAGGGCAGATATACTTCACGTTATCTACTAATGCTGCAAGGGTCATGGGGAACGGCTAGAACAGTCACCAGACCTGTCCCAACAAGTCTGCAGCCAAAAAGCATATAGGATCTGGGGTTGAGGACCGGCCCCATAATGGAACCACGCTATCAGCTGTAGCGGGGTGGGGGTCCCCCAGGACTACAAAGACGCAGTGACCCAAATAGTCCGATCCAAACAGCTTTATTGTCCTCGTTGTACAGGTAAAGTCACCCGGAACACAGCCGGGTTATGCACCGCCCATACGGGTCCCCATCACACAGGCACCCCTTGCCGTAGGAGACGGTCTTACGATGCCCCGTTCGGCTGTTCCAGGAGGGTCCACAGACTTATAATCGCTCCACGCAGGCCTGGAGCTATTCCAGGCTTCCTGCTCTGCAGCTTACAGAGCAGACACTATTACAAGTTCATAGTGGAAGTTTAACCACTTTCCCCACTCTCTGGCACCTGGTAGCAGACACCTCTAGCTGAGGTTCCTTCTCGGCCCCAGGGCCCTCTTCAGACCACTGGGTCTGTGTCTCCTCCAGGAGAGGTTCGGCCCTACAGCCCTGGTCTGGCTGCACTCACCTCAGTCTCGACTCAGACTTAATATCGGAGCCATGTGCTCAGCCTCCACACAGGTTGCTCCATCCAGAGATCTCAGCTCTGCTCTCACTCTGTTGAACACACACTGCCAGTCTCCTAAATCAAGCTGGTCACACCCACAGGTTGAGGTCTGTGATTCTCAGCCCTGCACAGCACCCTGGGATTATTAAAGGGAACCTGACCCTTATATGTAGCAAGAAGCCTTTGTGGACTAAAAGTCCCATAGCAACCTCTTCCGTTTAGATATCGCAGGTACCTTCTCCACTGTGACATATAGTAACCATTTACCACATTGGTGGTCGCTACCTCACACAGCATACAGAATGGGACACTTTTCTGACACTGGGATCCCCAAGTGCTTCATGCCACGTGGGTCCGATACTTATCGCATCAAAGGAGGAGAGGGCTCACAGGCTGACACACACACCGGACTTGACCTTTCACGGATCTAGGATCTGGATATGAATCCGCTCCAAATTAAGTTAACATTAAGATGTGTTAAAAAGTTCAGGACAATTTTTGTCTCCATCTGTTTCCTCACTCTGCTCCTCCACATTGACCACTCAAGAGAGTTCAATGAGCTATGTAGCAACACAGATTTGAGGTTTTTCATATTGGGTGACAATCACAGAAAGCAGGGGGTCAGGAATAAATGAGTGATAAGTGGGCAAAGATATACTATAAAGTTTCAATTATTCGCATGTAGAATTGAATTAAAGGGAACCTGTTGTCAGGGAAAGATGGATATAGGTAACATGGTTGATATGATCAGCGCTTGCGCATAACGGTGCTGTCAGGGGGAGAAGCGTGGGCACGAGATTATGGGCGGGTACTTGGATGACGCTGCTGATGACATTCACAGCGCCGCCCATAATCTCGTGCCTACACAATAACCTCACCAGCGCTCACGCTTTGCACAGTGCTCAGTCCCGCGATAGTGCCACTGGGCATGCGCGAGACTTCGGGAGCACTGAGTTACATGAGGGCGGTGTCCTCATGTATGTAAATAAGCAATGGGGGATGGCGAACAGCGGCAGGAGGGCAAGAGGATTCTTTTAGTTTAATTGCGAAAATTCTGCTGACAGGTTCCCTTTAAGCAAACTTTGTTGAAAGTACTCTTCCCATTTAGTACCTTATACCTATCTTTTTTCACTGGCATATTTAGAGGTGGACAAGAAAGCATTTACGTTGGGTGCTTATAGAAGGGATAACAATCCACCCTCCCTTGGTGTTAGTGTTTAGATGTAGGAAACAGCAAAGAGAGTCTTTCCTTAAAGCGTATCCATGATTTTAATTTTTATATCATAAATCAACAGTAAATAGTAAATCTCATCAGTACCAACTGCCATCTCCTACCTCAGTAATGGGAAAGTCTTCCCTGCATACAGATTCTTACCTCAGAATTGAGAATTTTGATAATGACTGATCAATTCTGGCAGAGAAAAAAGCAGATTTGTCTGATAAGAAATATTACAAAGTTGCTTATTTTCATGTGTACTATTGATTTATTAAGTTAATATAAAAATCACAGTTATACTTTAACCCCTTAACAACCTCGGGCCATACTGGTACATCCTAAGCCATATTAGGTGTAATTACATGCACCTGTTGTGGGCAGCCGTGGTTGAATTTTGCACATGTCAGCTGATTTGAACAGCTGACATGTGTGCCTTGCAGGCATGGGTGGATTCACAATCCACCCGTTCCTGTAAACCCTTAAATCGTGCTGTCAAAATGTGACCGCAATTTAAATGCCCGCTGTGATAAATGTTCACTCATCCGGCTCCAAGGCAGCACCGTGAAGTGATAACCGTGAGCCAATGGATACCATGGTAGCACAGGTTAAGACTTCTGTAGCTCACATGACTCACTTCCTGTAACAGGTGGCCAAGTGCTGCCTGTTACAAGATATGATCATTTCTGGTGATTTCAGCTATGTAGCTGTGATCAACAGAAATGAATGAGTGATCAAACTGCGGATCCTTATAGTACCATAGGGGAACTAGTAATATAAAAAAAGTTTAAAAAAAAAAACCTTAAAGTTCAAATCACCCCCCATTCACCCCATTGAAAATTAAAGGGTTAAAAAGGGTTAAAAAAAATGAAAACAATACACACATTTGGTATCACCACATTCAGAAATGTCCGATCTATGAAAATATCAATTCAGTTAATCTGATTGGTAAACGGTAAAAAAATTCCAAATGCCAAAAATACATTTTTTAATTGCCGCAAATTTTGCACAAAATGCAATAACAGGCAATCAAACATAGCATCTGCGCAAAAATGGTACCATTAAAACGTCAGCTCGAGAGGCAAAAAATAAGCCTTCACTGAGTCATAGAAAAATGAGAACGCTACAGGTTACATAAAATGGCGCCACTTTTTTGGACAAACTTCTGATTTTTTTAATCTTTTAGATAAAAATAAACCTATACATATTTGATGTCTACGAACTCGTACCAACCTGAGACATCACACTGACACATCACTTTTACCATATAGTGAACACGGTGAAAAAAATATCCCAAAAACAAAACTTTTTTTTGCAATTTATCCACACTTGGAATTTGTTTGCCGTTTTCCAGTACACTATATGGTAAAACTTGTGGTTTCTTTTCAAAAGTACAACTCGTCCCGCAAGAAAGCAAGCCCTCATATGGCAAGATTGATGGAAAAATAAAAAAGTTACGGTTCTCGGAAGAAGGGGAGCAAAGGACAAAAACAGAAAATCATCCAGTCATGAAGGGCTTAAGTAAAGAAAAAAAAAGCCCAGCTATGATTCTGTAATATGTCAATTATAAAAGCTGATCTTGATGACTCAAATGCCAGAAGTGCATATTACTAAACAATATGTTTCTACCTCTTATGTCTCCATGACCAGCAAATTCTTTTTTTTCAGTCAATCAATTATTTATGTATAGCCAGGTAACCAGTAAACTGTGGTAAGCGCTGCTGTAGAAAAAATCCCCTCAAAATAAAGCAGGCATTTCTCCGACGTAATGCTATCTAATGCAAAACACAGTGTTTATGTAGGGCATAGTGTTTAGCTCAGTAATGTAACAGAGGGGATAAAATGTATTCTGGAACTAAACAGAAAAGTGTTCATTTACAGAGCAGGAGCCTGCTTGTCTCTGGCCCTTCACATTAGACTACTCAAACTAGCATTAAGGCATTAAGTAGACGTGGAGAGTGAAGGGGAGCTGATCTCCATGAATCAATTTATACACTTTAGTATTTAAATGATACTATATTATCATGAATTTAGTTTCCATGTCCTTTAGGCAAGTGAAAAGAAAATATACTGGAGCCTCTTGAATACAACATAGTGTAGACACGAAGGTCATTGAATAAAAAATGTATAAAAAATGATGCAGACACGACCTGGAGGAGTTTCCCTATTTTTTTCAGTACACATATTGTTACAATGAAAGCAACAGCCTACATATTTGTTCTTGTCTGTAAGGAGGCTGAAACTGGAAAGCTCATATACATCTCAGATAGCTGTGGCCAAATGCTCATTCAATCTACAGTATAGCTATTTCTCTTGATAACCCAATAATAATTCATGTTCTGTTCTTCTATGTGTGGTTTTGTACTCTATGGGAAAAAGAAGTAAGGCCCTGACAGATACCTTTGGTGGTGGATTATTTATCCTGAGGGAAAAAAAGGCTCAGTTGAAAGATAATTGCTCTATAAAGGCTTGTTCGCACATAAATGGTGAATATTCTGCAGCGATTTGACAGCACATGTGCGCTTCAAATCGCTGCAGAAACACTGCATAATGGATGCAGTGTTTCAGAAGAAAAAATGCCATTTTCATGCGCTATGGCTGCTGCCCCCACCATAGACAGAGTGGGAGCTGCATCCAAAGTGCACAAATTAATTGACATGCTGCTTTTATGAACGCACGGATTTGGGTCAAAATTTTAGCATCTAAATCGCTGCGTTCATAAAAGCATCGTGCGCACGTCTCATGCACAATCTACATAGATTGTGCAGGGGACGCAGGACACATGCAATTATGCTGCAGTGCTATACGTAGCATAAATGCATGTCATTGCGCAACGTGCGCATGAGCCCTAACTCTCCATCCCTACATCCAGCATCAAGTCAGAATCTGGAAGCCCCCATAGATATTAGATGGTTAGTCAGTAATGACAATGTGTATGTTTCTGCTAACATTAGAGGTTGGCCACCATCAAATTACCTTGTTTTATTAGTTTTGGCACTGAGCAGTGCTATCTATGTATATCAGTGTCCATCATGTGATACGGTTGCCGTGGTCGCTGGTATCCGGTGTCACATCAACTTTCGGGCTCTAGAAATTGATGTGACATCACCCTATCATTGACCACTCACCCTGGTTGACTATGCAGTGGGTAGTGTTTTACCACACCGCATAGCCAAAAAATGGAGCATGCGGTACAGGGGGCCAGCCAATCCCAGCACCTGCTTCAGCTTGATGTGCATCGGAGTGTGCATATCCAGCTAAAATGCATTACAGCAAAGAGACCTGTCAGGTCCCTGCACTGAAAATTGTGTCTGTGCAGGGAATCATGTGGCAGGAGCCAGGGCTGGGGAGAACATGTGTACCCGCTGTTTAAGGAAATTAATATTCACTGCTTTCCACACCCATAATTCACCCACCTCTTTTCACGGAAGCTGGCATCGAGAGGTGGGCAGGTTTATGGGCATGAGGAGCAATGGAGGGCAAGACAGGATAAATGTGACTCACTCCTTACTGTGATCTTTGACAGGCAAAATAATCAAATCAACAGCAGTTGAAAAACTGGCTTTATTTATTTATTTTTTATGACAATCACCTAGTGGAAGAAGTGATAAGGCGGCCTTATTTCTCAGGTCAGTACGATTACAGTGATACTAGACTTATTTTTTTTTTTCAGGCTTGGCTACTATCACAAAAAAAATGCTTTTTCACAAAAAAGGGGTGTTTCCAACACAAAATTTTGCAGGCTACAGTTTTTTTGTATTTTTTTGCTGACAGAGTCATGTGAGGGCTTGCTTTTTTTTGCAGGATAAGTTGGGTTTTTTATTGGTAGCATTTTGGACCACATGATACTTTTTTAACACTTTTTATTCTGCTTTTTGTGAGGCAGAATCAAGAAGAAACAGCAATTTAGAATTTTTTTAATGCCATTCTCTGTATTGTAAAAGGGATAAGGAAACTTTATTCTTCAGGTCAGTACAAATAGAGCAATACCACATTTATATTGTTTTTCTTTATGTTTTGCCGCTTTCCCACAATTAAAAAATACAATTTTAGAGAAAAAAACAATTGTATTTGCATTGCTGTATTTTGAGAGCTATACCTTTTCTATTTTTTCGCTGATGGACATGTGTGACAGCTTGACTTTTGTGGGACAAGATTTCGTTCTCAGTGATATATATGTACAGATGTATATGTACATATGACTTACAGCTTGATTTTTGCAGGACAAGATGACGTTTTCAGTGATACCATAATTATGTACATATGACTTTTTGATTGTGTTCAATTCCACTTTTTTGTCAGCTATATGATGATAAGACAGGTTTTTTTTCAAGTTGTTTTTTTTACAGTGTTCACTGAAGGGGTTAACTAGTGTGACAGTTTTATAGATTGGTTGTTGTTTATAGATTTATAGGTTGTTGTTGATACGGCAATACCCAATATATGTACTTTTTTGTTTATAATAGTTTCTTTCTTTGTTTTCTGTTTCTTTGTTTTGTTTCTTTGTTTTTTTATATTTTTACTTTTTTTTCACTTTTTGACTTAGTCCCTATATCGGACATTAACTTTAATTAGTCTGATTGCTAATAAAATCTATTTTAATGCAGAAGCATTGCAATAGATTATACCTGTCAGTGCTGCAGTGACAGAACACCTGTTAGACCATGCTGCTGACATGGTCTAAATTTAGGTCACCGTAGCCAGGTAACCCAGATGTTGTCTTTTGACTTTGGCTTATCATAGCAACGATCAGGAAGCCATACTTACATTGTGGGGTCCTGATTCTGTGATGGAGGGAGCGCATTCCCTATTCCAGCCTTTTAAATGCTGCAATCACTATTGATCACGGCATTTAGGATGTTAAACAGCCAGGTAGAGCATCGGCACCATGACTGGCTGTGACTTCACTTATGGTATCACTTACGTTGAGCTCCAAGTAGCAATCGTGCGGGCATATCTCCTGTAAGTTTACAACATAGCTTTTTAACCCCTATCTGACCATGATGTAAACTTTTGTCAAAGGTCGAGAAGTAGTTAACATGCCCCTAAATGTAGATTGAAGGATGAGATTTCAAATATGTGACTTCACTTGCATCATAAAAGGCAATGGGGCCAATCGGTGGCTTAATCATGTTATTGGCCTCTAGGGGGTAGGTATTAAGTCACATCACCACTAGAGTTGAGCGAGTACCTAACTATTTGTACTCACTATACTCGTAACGAGTACTGTCTACTACTCATGTGTTCATTCCGAATAGTGTGTGCAATGCAAGTCAATGGGGAAATTTGCAATGTAACGAGTAACCCGAATGCCATATTATTCGTGCGAGTAATGAATAGTACGGCATTCTGGTTACTCGTTACTTTGCGAGTTTTTCCCTATTGACTTGCATTGCACATGCTATTCGGAATGGATACGCGAATTTTAGACAGTGCTTGTTATGAGTATAGTGAGTACGAACAGTTAGGTACATGCTCAATTCTAATCACCACATTTAGGCTATGTGCACATGTTGCGTACAGTCACTGCAGAAATTTCTGCAGCGATCTGAAGAGCACATGTGCACTTTAAATCGCTGCAGAAATGTCCGTAGTGAAAAAAAAAAAAGCCGATTCCATGCGCTCTGCCTGTAGCTCCTGCCATAGACAGAGCAGGAGCTGCCGGCAAAGCGCACGGAAGAAGTGACATGTCGCCTCTTAGAACGCAGCGCTTCGGCAGAAGCCGAAGCACTGCGCTCTAAAACGCCACGTGCGCACGGCCCCTGTACAATCTCCATAGACTGTGCAGGGGACGCAGGACGCATGTAGTTACGCTGCGCTACAAAGCGCAGCGTAACTGCATGTATTTACGCAACGTGCGCACATAGCCTTAGAGCAGTCTTGTAAAGAATTTGTATATAAGATGTAAGTGCATTCAATATGAAGGGTTGTTTTCCCAAACATTTCTACTGTGATTTCTTTTTTCTCCAATTTTTCGTTAGCAACAACAGACAGAAGTTTGTGTGAATGTGTGTGAATTTTGACCTTCAAGGTGGAGGTGGGATACTGGTATGGGCTGGTATCATCAAAGATGAACTTATGGAACCTTTTCAGGTTGAGGATGGAGTGAAGCTCAACTCCCAGACCTACTGCCAGTTTCTGGAAGACAACTTCTTCAAGCAGTGGTACAGGACGAAGTCGGTATCGTTCAGGAAAAACATGATTTTCATGTAGGACAATGCTCCATCAAATGCATCCAATTACTCCATAGAATAGCTGGCCAGTAAAGGTCTAAAAGATGACAAAATAATGACATGGCCCCCTTGTTCACCTGATCTGAACCCCATAGAGAATCTGTGGTCCCTCATAAAATGTGAGATCTACATGCAGGGAAAACAGTACACCTCTGGAACAGTGTCTAGGAGGCTGTGGTAGCTTCTGCATGCAATGTTGATTGTAAACAGATCAAGCAACTGACAGAATCTGTGGATGGTAGGCTGTTGAGTGTCATCATAAAGAAAGGTGGCTATATTGGTCACTATATTTTTGGGGTTTTGTTTTTGCATGTCAGAAATGTTTATTTCTAAATTTTGTGCAGTTATATTGGTTTACATGGTGAGATGGGAATATATTTAGTGTTTATTAAGTTGCCTAATAATTCTGCACAGGAATAGTTACCTGCAAAAACAGCTATCCTCCTAAGAAAGCTAAATCTAAAAAAAACCACTCTAACTTCCAAAAATATTAAGCTTTGATATTTATGAGTCATTTGGGTTGATTGAAAACATAGTTGTTGATCAATAATAAACAAAATCTTCAAAAATACAACTTGCCTAATAATTCTGCACACAGTGTATATTTTAAGGTCAAATACAATGAGTGCGTGACACATCCAATACTTAGGCTATGTGCGCACTTTCCGTCATCCTACATGCAGTTGTAAACGCACGTTTTGGGCTTAATTGATTTAGCCAAAGTTGCCTTTTTAAGAAATTTAGCGCTGAAAACGCATGCGTATTTACCGCGTTTCAGATGCGTTTTCAGCGCTTTTTGCATGCTTTTTCACCTGCGTTTTGACAGATGCGTTTTGAACATCAAGACACTACTAAATAAAGTTGAAACATTCAGACGGAATGAAAAAGTAGAAAAAAAAGGGACAAATTTATATTAATGGGAAAAATAATGGAAAAAGATATATTTAATAAAATTATAGCGTTAAGATACATTTTATCGGTAAAATAACAATAAATGCATATTTTTCTTAAATTTAATTGTCGGATTATGTGTGTGTGTAAAGGAACATATCAATTCATTATTTTGATGTCCAAAAAGCATGCGTTTTGGTAGTCCAAAACGCATGTTTTCTGCAATGAAAAAGCAGGTAAAACGCAGGAATTTTGATATTTCTTGCTTTTTGCAACTTCTCATTGACTTCAATGTTAACAAAACGCACCACAAATGGCAAAAACAATTGACAGGGTCCTTTTCTGAACGCATGGTTTTTGACCAAACTTATGCAAATTTTGTGATGCGTTTGTAAACGCAAAGTGTGTACAAGAATTCATGATTTCTCATTGACTTTAATGGAAAATCAAAACGCATGCATTTGGGCACAAAAACGCTGCAGTTCAAAACTGACTCTAAAAGCAGCGGAAACGCAGGTGAAAACGCAAAGTGTGAACATAGCCTAAGAGCTGTGACATAATGCAGTCGCCTGTAAGTTGGGTAAGAAGTGTTATGTCTAGCAGTCTGGAGTTTTCATATCTCTAAAATGCTTTTAAAATATTATATTCAGCTTTTTAGGAAGCACATTTTAGCACATGTAAAAAGTGAGAAGCAAAGTACCATCGCTTCACTGTTAGTGCACAATTTGCTTGCTGACAGCCATTTCTCCAGACTGTTAAAAGTGTTATCAAAATATTGACCGTCCTACTTTGTTAAAAGAAGAGAATTCATTTGTATGTGTGACGAGGACAGGAGAAAGACCTTGTGGCTGGGAAAGTGTCTGAGAACTGCTGTTTAATGAGGACTAGTTCAATTTTCAGAAAGGAAAAGTCCATGCAGAGAAGAAGGACAAAGACTCTCTTGTGTTTCATCCCTGCCACACAGTAAGGGCAGCAGAAGGTCACGGCAGAGCCCGTACACGACCAACTAATTCTTACACAAAAAAGGACGTATGGCGAAAGCGGTCTTCACTTTCAGATCCATCTATACATCACTTGAAAACGTTGCGGTAAAATAGCTTTTCTTACTACATAATTTAACATATATACCAAATTGCTTAATAATGCTTTTATGATGTAGTCTGAAATGCGTTAGTATAAAGCCCCACCAAGTGGTCATTATGATGCGCATTTGGGTATTTTCTACAAATTTCATGTAAGATGAAGATTTGGTAAAATCGTTCAATTGTATTTCACATGTAAACATTATAATAATCAACTAAACATAAATATAGCATTTTCTGACAATCACTGCCAATAACACTTGCCCACCTTGAGACAATCCCAGAACCCAACATTTTTGCAGGTATACAATAACTTACTACTACTAAGTGCACATTTAGTGCTGGCTTTTTTGTTTTTTCTTCATTGAATTGGTCGGTGGCTGACCCCCACCTTGCTATGCACCCCAATTTGGGATGTATTCCACCTGTCTAGATTTTGGCGGTTGGTGACTGTTCACATTAAGTCATCAGGCTTTGTCCACAGGCTATTTACTTCATGCAGCATTTGCTTGGACCTGTCCCGCCCACAGCCATGACTCAGTCATGGGTACGGGATTGAAATAGACCAGGTGAGTGCTGCTAAGAGCAGTTCTACTATTCATATGTGAGGCCGTATGGCACATTTTATAAAAATATTTTAGTGTAGGACTGCCCCAAATGAGATTTGCCGTGACGTGGCGGGGTAGCTCAAGAAATTGCAATTTTTTGCCAAAAATCCCCAAAATTTTTATAAGTACAGTTTGGAATTTATAGTGCTGAAGTGCACATTTAGTGCTGGCTTTTTGTTTTAACTTACTACTACTGTAGGTTTCATTTATTTATGTAGCAGGTATATATTTTGCTGCGACGGATAGAGAATGGACTCCATTATACACCATACACCAACCCTGATCTTTATTAGGGCTCAAAAAATAATATTATCTTGATTACAAATATGCTCTAATGTCATGGGAAGCCACAATTTTTCCACAGATAAGAGATTCAATCCTTGCTGCCATGGTCTGCCTTCAAGCCTGATCCTCTGTGGCAGTCAGAGTTGTCCACTGTTTACCTGACTCCTCCTGTCAGTAATATGCATAAACTAAATTCACCTCTGATCGCTCAGGACTAGAACTCATGAGCTTGTGAACTCATTGAAACACTGCCTACACTCAGAATAATAGGAAGGTTTGGTAATCTTTATTGCAGAGAAGTCAGAAAAAGATTATTCAGCTACATAGAGATGTATGTAGATATATGTAGGTGAAGAAAACGTTAGGTTCTTTTGGTCCTATAAAACGAATATAAAGAAATGAGAAAAATATATATAAATCTTTTCTTCATTTTCACCAATCTTTGGATTCAAACCAACAGTTTGCAAACATGTTATCAGCAGCCCTAGGTGTTGAGCCATAAGCTTAGCTGATGTCAGAGGTAGGATTTTCTATACCTGAAGCTGCAGCAGATTATATTGGACATAGAGATCCATTATACAGAATAGTTCATTTCTTTGTCCTGTATTCAAGAGAGAGAGTAAGAGATTTTTTTTTCTAATAACATTACTAAAAATAATAATAAAAAAATAGAAGAATGTAATTTTTATTGTGCTTTTTTAAAAAATATTAAACATCACAAATCAGCAAATAATATGGACATATTTGGGGCTCCTGAAATCCTTAGGGGTACTTTGCATGCTGCGACATCGCTAGCCGATTGTAGCGATGCCGAGAGCGATAGTACCCGCCCCCGTTGCACATGCAATATCTTGTGATAGCTGCCGTAGCGAACATTATTGCTAAGGCAGCTTCACACGCACTTACCTGCTCTGCGACGTCACTCTGGCCGGCGACCCTCCTCATTCCTAAGGGGGTGGGTAGTGCGGCGTCACAGCGACGTTACACGGCAGGCGGCCAATAGAAGTGGAGGGGCGGAGATGAACGGGACGTAAACATCCCGCCCACCTCCTTTCTTCCTCATTGCAGGCGGGACGCAGGTAAGGAGATGTTCCTCGCTCCTCCTGCTTCATACACAGCGATGTATGCTGCCATAGAAACGAGGAACAACATTGTACCTGTCGCTGCAGCGAAATTATGGAAATGACCAACACTACACAGATCACCGATTTACGACGCTTTTGCGATCGTTTATCGGTGCTTCTAGGCTTTACACGTTTCGACGGCGTTACCGGTGCCGGATGTGCGTCACTTTCAATTTGACCCCGACGATATCGCAGTAGCGATGTCGCAAAGTGCAAAGTACTCCGTAGGTCCCGCACAACACAGCAATTAGATTATATATGGGGATGGGTAAATTGCATAAAAACATGAAGTGATTGATTATTTTTCTCTATTAACTGCTTCAAGATCTAGGATCCACCTGCACCTGTTAACACCTTAGATTGCACTGTCAAACTCTGACAGTGTGTGATAGCATGCTCAGGAAGGGATCGCACTGTTCCCTGCCACCATCGACTGCCCCACAACGTGATCACAGGGTGACAATGAGTTGCCATGGCAGCACAGGGTCAACTGATAATCCCTGCCACCACCATGATGTGTTTCCTGTGAATGGCAGTAGAGCTCTGGCACTCACAGTAACACAGCATTTCTTCTAATCAAAGGGATGCTGAAGCATCGCTTTGATCAGGAGAAGCGATTGCATACTGCAGTCATAGTCCACTAGGGGGACTAGTAAAGTCAGTAAAACAAGTAAATAAAAAAGTTTTCAAAAATAGAAAAAAAAATAAAAGTTTAAATCACTCCAGGTTTGCCCCATTGAGAATAAAACAATAATAAAAAGACACATATTTGGTATCACCACTAGAGTTGAGCGCGGTTCGAGGTTCTCCAGTTCGGGGCTCGAGTGATTTTGGGGGCTGTTCTAGATCGAACTAGAACTCGAGCTTTTTGCTAAAGCTCGATAGTTCTAGATACGTTCGAGAACGGTTCTAGCAGCAAAAAGCAGGGCTTTTTACAGCTACAGTGTGAAGGAGCCATCGCTGGCAGCCTGCCACAAGCTGGTAACCAAGATAAACATCGGGTATCCAACCAAAGCTCTTTGGTTAGTAACCCGATGTTTATCCTAGTTACGTGCAGGAAGCCCACACTTCCCTGCTCAGCTCGCTCCGCCCCCTCCTGCCCGCGGCATGTACACACGTACACACACACACACACACACACACACACACATGGTCCCGCTCGGCTTACCTGCGGTGATGAAGTTCCGCCATCCCGACCTCAGCGCTGTCACTGTCTTCCATGGCCGCCACTTGTCACATCACCTTCTCTCGCTTCCGACCCGAGACTGACTAGCGGTGACGTCACGGGCCTCTCGCGATACTTGGCTGTGAAGGCGCCGGTCATTGAACTCAGTGACAGGTGCTGTCAGTGTGCAAGAGATCAGCGCAGGTAATGTACCTCGCTGACAGCAGCACTTGTCATGCCCTGCAGTGACCTGGGCTGACCCATTGATGTTAGCTCAGGTCACTGCATTGCTCTCCCAGCCAATGGGGAACATTCTGCTCTTCATTGACTGGGACAGTGTAGATCGTCATGGCAACCCCTTGGATTACACCAGACCTGGATTTGTTTTTCTTTCTAATAAATTGGTTAAAGAGGGAATGTTTTGGGGAGTGTTTTTTCAAATAAAAATGTGTTTGTCGTCTATTTTTTTTTTATTACTGACTGGGATGGTGATGTCGGGTATCTGAAAGACGCCTGACCTCACCAACCCCAGGGCTTGATGCCAGGTGACATTACACATCTGGTATTAACCCCATATATTACCCCGTTTGCCACCGCACCAGGGCACGGGATGAGCTGGGGCAAAGCACCAGGATTGGCACATCAAATGGATGCGCCACTTCTGGGGTGGCTGCGGCCTGCTATTTTTAGGCTGGGGAGAGTCCAATAACCATGGACCTCCCTAGTCTGAGAATATCAGACCCCAGCTGTCTGCTTTACCTTGGCTGGTGATCCAATTTTAGGGGGGACCCCTACGTGTTTTTTTTTTAAATTATTTATTTAATTTAAAATAACAGCGTGCCCTCAGTTTTGAATTGCCAGCCAAGGTGAGGTTGCCAGCTGTGGTCTGCAGGCTGCAGCCATCTGCTTTACCCTAGCTGGCTACAAAACTAGGGGGAACCCTACGTCATTTTTATTTTTCATTTTTTTGGCTAAATACAAAGCTAAGCACCCCTTAGTGACACATGAAAGGCACCAAAGGGTGCAAAATTACAAAATGCAGGAGAGTGGGACATTATTTGTCTTTCTGCCATTATAATGACAGAAAAGACTGATATGAAGTGTACAAGCACAGGAAAATCACCAGAGCGCTCTACGCTGTGAAAAGCAGTAGAAAATGGCACTGGAGTGAACATGTGACCACCTCATGTAGGATGAAGCTATGGATCCTGGGTAAATTTATGCATTTACCCTCCTTCAGTTTTTTTGCAGTACACAAAAAAAACGTAAGGCACACGGATGACAAACAGATGACATACGGACCGTCTACGGAACGGAAACGGATGCCACATGGATGCACCCGTGAAAAAAACGGACTGTTTTTTGCAGACCGCAAAAATGGATCGGTCGTGTTAATGTAGCCTTATTCTGATCTGCCGTTTATAAACAGCAGGCAGAAATAAGTGAATAACGCCCCCCGGCGTCAGAAAATCTCCGGGGTTTCAGGGCTAGCTGAGACCCTGGAGATCATGATTCAGGACGGTTTTTCCGGTCCCCGCTCACGTGATCACAGGTATACACCGTACACCGATGATCACGTTACAGTAAATGACAGCGCCGGTAAAAAATTATTTATCTCCCATCTGGCATCAACAAACACTTTTTCTCCACTTCTTCTCCACTTCTTCTCCACTTCTTCTCCACTTCTCCACTTCCTCTCCACTTTTTCTCCATTTTTTCTCCACTTTTTCTCCACTTTTTCTCCACTTTTTCTCCATTTCTTCTCCACTTTTTCTCCACTTTTTCTCCATTTTTTCTCCACTTTTTCTCCACTTTTTCTCCATTTTTTCTCCACTTTTTCGCCACTTTTTCTCCACTTCTTCTCCACTTTTTCCTCCACTTTTTCTCCATTTTTTCTCCACTTTTTCTCCACTTTTTCTCCATTTTTTCTCCACTTTTTCTCTACTCCTTCTCCACTTTTTCTCCACCTTTTCTCCACCTTTTCTCCACTTTTTCTCCACTTTTTCTCCATTTTTTTCTCCACTTTTTCTCCACTTTTTCTCCACTTTTTCTCCATTTTTTCTCCACTTTTTCTCCACTTTTTCTCCATTTTTTCTCCACCTTTTCTCCACTTTTTCTCCACTTTTTCTACATTTTTTCTCCACTTATTCTCCACTTTTTCTCCACTTTTTCTACATTTTTTCTCCACTTTTTCTCCACTTTTTCTACATTTTTTCTCCACCTTTTCTCCACTTTTTCTCCACTTTTTCTACATTTTTTTCTCCACTTTTTCTCCACTTTTTCTCCACTTTTTCTCCACTTTTTCTCCATTTTTTCTCCACTTTTTTTCCACTTTTTCTCCATTTTTTATCCACTTTTTCTCCACTTTTTCTCCATTTCTTTTCCACTTCTTCTCCACTTTTTCTCCACCTTTTCTCCACTTTTTCTCCATTTTTTCTGCACTTTTTCTACATTTTTTCTCCACTTTTTCTCCACTTTTTCTCCGTTCTTTTTCTATGGTCGGTCTACCCATTAGCTCTGCCATGCATAGTGTAGCTCTACACCTACTGCACATGTTACTTTATGATTGACATCTCTTTCTTACCAGAGCTGTCTAAGCCTACTCTGACCCCATATTTGTCAATACTATATTGTCCTTGTACTGTATTAGGACATTTGTATCATGTGTCTCATTTCTTGCTGTGTTGCAATTTTTTTGCTGCATCCCAATTGTACCTCTACATTGTTCGAGTTTATGTTATTGTTCTCTCACTCTTATGTGATACTGATTATTGTCATTTTTCATGATTACATGCAGATAAGTCCAATCTGATGAAGGCTCAGGCCGAAACGTCATTTGTAACTTGTTTTGGACAAAAACATATATGCTTATGAAAAAAGTTTTTTTCTTAATACGGACTGTGTCTGTAATATGTCTGTCTGTATGGAGAAGAGCAGACAGCAGCTGCAGAACTACAAGGCTCAGCATACTCCATCCAGGACTGTATGCAGAAGTTTTTTGCCCACCAAAAAAATGAAGTGGGCTTCGCCATATTTTTGTATGCTAGCCAGTTACAGCAGGCAGCCACGGGCTGCCTCCAACCCCCAGTTGCCTATTTGTACCCGGCTGGGAACCAAAAATATAGGGAAGCCCTTTTTTTTTAATTATTTCACTTATTTCATGAAATAATTAAAAAACATATGACGTGGGCTTCGCCCCATTTTTGTGTCCAGCCAGGTACAACTAGGCAGCTGGGGATTGGAATCCGCAGCACAGGTTAGCCCGAGGTTTCTGGGCGCCTCTGCTGCGAATTTCAGTCCGTAGCCGTCACAGAAAATGGCGCTCTCATAGAAGCACCATCATCTGGCGCTGTATCCAACTCTTCCAACAGCCCTGGAGCCGGGTGGCTTGTTGGGTAATCATGAGTTAATACTGGCTTTGTTTTACTAGCCAGTATTAAGCCAGAGATTCTTAATGTCAGGCACGTTTGACCCGGCCATTAAGAATCTCCAATAAAGGGTTAAAAAAAAGACACCACACAGAGAAAAAATACTTTAATAGAAATAAATACACAGACACATTAGAGACTCCATCTTTATTACCCCCTGTCAGCCCTCCACGATCCTGCACTTCTGTCTTTCTCGTTCAACAAATGCAGCTCTGCTACATCACTGCTGCATGGGGGAAGACGCTGCTTCCCGTGGAGCATTCACTCCGTGAAAGCTGCACGAGAAGCAGCGTGCAGCCTTCACTCCGTGAGTGATCAGTGCTGCTAGCGGTAACAGCGGTAACGTTGACAGACGCGTTACCATAGCAACGGTGCTCCCGGAGCCGCGGTTAGCGGTGACGTCACCGCTAACTGCGTTGCTATGGCAACGGTGATCTCCGTTAATGACCGGCTGTGTCAGCCGGTCCCTAACCGAATGGGGAGTCGACCGTGTGCTAGAGCATGTCGCCGGTACACGGCGATACACAAATGTGCACCGTGTACTGGAGAGATGCACTCGCAGGTCCTACATGACGCGTCATAGTCATGTGACCAGTCTGTAGCCAATGAGATAATAGCCACGTGACTGGTCACATGGCTATTTTGACGTCACGATAGGTCCTGCATCACTGCTTGCAGTGCCGGTCACCGGGAGGATTCAGCGATCATCGGATGGAATAGTGGCAGGAGACAGAGTGCAGGAGGGATCGCGGGGACCAGTAAGTGTTATGGCAATGTTTATTAACTGTTTGTGTACATTTATCATGCATTTTTATGTGTTTGTGATTGCCTCCCATTATAGCCTATAGGTTCGAGTTTGGTTCGTCGAACGTTCGACGAACCGAACTCGAACGGGACCTCCGTTCGGCGAACCGACCTCGAGCCGAACCGCGACCGGTTCGCTCATCTCTAATCACCACATTCAGAAACGACCGATCTAGCAAAATATAAATAAATTAATATGATCGGTAAACGGTGTAGTGAGAAAAAAAATTGAAACGCCAAAATTACATTGTTTTGGTCTTCACAACATTGCATTATAATGCAATAGCAGGCGATCAAAACATCATATCTACGCAAAAATTGTATTAGTAAAGCAATAGCTGAAAGTGCAAAAAATAAGCCATTACTGAGCCCCAGATCCTGAAAAATGAGAACGCTTCAAGTCTCAGAAAATGACGACAAAAGCGATATTCTTGTTTTGGACAAACGTCTGAATATTTTTTCACTACTTAGAAAAAAGTAAAACTATACATGTTTGGTATCTACAAACTCGTACTGACCTTTGGAATCATATTCTCTGGTCAGTTTTACCAAATAATGAACATGGTAAATTAATAAAAAAAACTATTATGAAATTGCACCTTTTTTGCAACTTCACCGCACTTGTTTTCTTTCGCTATGGGTATGAAAAACAGGATGACATAGTGTTCCAGAAAGACAATGACCTGAAACATACATTGAGATTGGCAAAGAAATAGTTCAGTGACAATGAAGTAGAGGAGCTGGATTGGTCCCCACAGTCCCCAGATCTCAACTAAATCAAACACTTGTGCATAGAATTGAAGAAAACATTGTACACATACTCAAGTGAGTTGACCAGTATGCACCAACATTGGGATCATGTAGAAGAGGCCTGGGATCAGATTTGAGTCAGCACATGCTTGATTCTTATTCAGAGAACACCCAGAAGGATTCAGGCAGTATTGAAAGCCAAAGGTGGATTTACAAAATACCAATGAAATAATAAAAATTTACATTTAGATTTTTAGTAGCAAAACAGTAACAATGCAGTGATATGACAAGAATTTGTATAACTAATCAATTGCTGAATAGTTGCAAGTCAAATTTATGTATGACATAGCCAAGATTATTGTCTATAAAATGAAGGTAGTCTCAAGTTCAAAGTTGTAGTTGACTGTGAGATATGGAGCCTGTAAGTCAAAAGTTCAAAACATTGTTACCCTTGTAACCTTGTATTGTTGCTCATCACTGTATATCAGATAAGACCCTATTAGGCTACTTTCACACATCCGGTTTGAGCACTGCGGCTCAATCCGGCTGTGAAAACTATGCAACGGATGCGGCGAAAACACCGCATCCGTTGCATACGTTTTTACATGCGGCCGTCCGTTTTTTTCCGGTTGCGGCATGCTACTGAGCATGCGCAGTGGAAAAAACCGCATGCGGCGACCAGATGCGTTTTTTTCCGCATCGCGCCGCATCCGGCCTCCATAGGTATGCATTGAAAAATGCGCCGCAGCGGCCGCATGCGGCGCGATGTGGTGTTTTTTGCCGGAGCAAAAAACGTTGCAGGGAACGTTCGATCTGGCCACGGCATCGGCTAAATCTGCCGCATGCGGCAAAAACCGGACCGAACGCAAGCCCCTGCGGCACAATACGGCACTAATGTAAGTCTATGCAAAAAAAAAACGCAACCGGCGTTACAAAAGCCGGTTGCGTTTTTTCTGCAGAACGCCGTATTGTGCCGCAGAGCAAAAATCCGGATGTGTGAAAGTAGCCTAACATTTATGTTTCTCCATAACTTGCCATTCATCTTAGCTAATCGAAAAAATTGGCCCCTTTAAGACCTTGCAACATCTGAGCATAAATGAATGCCTAAAACCCTCAATGAACTTAGGCAACATTGTAGAGTGGGCAAAAAAAGTGGGCTAAAATTCCTCCAGAATGATGTGAGAGACTGAAAAAGTCTTAAAATATTGATTATATCAAATTTGCAGCTAAAGATAGCTCTACAAGCTCATTTGGGGGGGTTTACCTAATTTTTCACATACTGCTTCTGCATTTTAGCCTCATTTTTTTTTTTCAAATAAATAATATGCAATTTGTCATAATTGGTTGTTAATGCGGGGGTCATATTTTCCTTGATTTTTAAGACCGTCTGAGGACTACATTTTTTTTAATCCAATTTGTGTGTGATGCATCAGCACTATATAGTCTAAGTTTGGGGAAGTGAAGTGAGAATAATATAGGCAACAATTTAATTTATGGGATAAAATAAATAAAAGTTGCCATGTGTATTCACCCCTTTTGCTATGAAGCCCCTAAACATTTCTAATGCAGGTCATTACCTTCATAAGTCATATGCTTAGTGAATAGAAGTCCATCTGTGTGCAATCTAAATATCCTGTGATGTATCAGTATGTTTTCAGAAAGGCCACAGAAGCTTCAACACCATTAAGCAAGAGTCCCCACTAACCAAACACTATGAAGATTAAGGAGATCTCCAGACAAGTCAGAGACATAGTTGTTGAAAAGTACAAGTCAGAGTTGGGTTCTAAAAATATATCCTGTTCTCTGATGAACCCCGGAGCACCATCAAATCCATTATCATCAAATGAAAAGAACATGGTACCACAAAAACCTGCCAAGAGAGGACCGCCTACCAAACCTCTCAGCCTGGGAGTGCATTAATCAGAGAGGCACCACAGACACCAAAAGTAACCCTGAAGGGGATGCAGGGTTTCCAAGTAGAGACTGGAGCATCTGTTTATATGACCACAATAAGACACATACTGCATAGATCTGGGCTTCATGGAAGAGTGGCCATAAAAAAAGCTTTTAATTACAACCAAAAAATGGAAGGCTCATTTTGAGTATGCCAAAAGAAATACGGGAGACTACCCAAATGTATGGAGGAAGGTGCCATGGTCCGATGAGACCAAAATTGAACTTTCTGACCACCAAGTTAAACTATGTCTGGCAACAAACCAACACAGCACCATCCCTACAGTGAAGCATGGTGGTGGCAGTATATGCTACGGGTATGTTTTTTTGGCAGCAGGGACAGGAAAAATGGTCCAAAAGTAGGGGAAGATGGATGGTACAAAATACAGGATATTCTTAAACAAATCCTGTTTCAGTCTCTCAGTGATTTGAGACTGGGATGGAGGTTCACCTTCCAACAAGTCAATAACCCAAAACATACTGTGAAAGCAACATTCAAGTGGTTTAAAGGGAAATATGTAAATGTATTAGAGTAGCCGAGTCAAAGCCCAGACCTTAATACGATTGAGAATCTATGGTCAGGCTTGAATATTGCTATTCTACAAAGGAAACCATCTAAAGCTGGAAACACATTTATGCGTGTAAAATCGGTCCGACTTGCCTGAAAAAAACTCTGCCGATTTTAGTTCCTGTTAGGTCAGTGTGCAATGCAAGTGCGATGCTTTTTTAAAATTATTTAATGACTAGCAGAGCGTGTGTAATGCTTGTTTGATGCGTATGGGCAGAGCTGAATAGTCGCTGACAGCAGACACAGATAGAGCTGCACGATCAGAATGAAGTCGGATGTACTTCACCCGACTTCATTGTCATCCTGCGGCTCTGTCTGTGTGTCGCGTCCTGATTAGCGGTCACCAGTGAAGGACTCACCGGTGACCGCTAATCCCCTGAGTGACTGAAGTGAGCAGCGCGATTACCGCTGTCGTCACTCAGGCTACCCGCGGCTAGATGGATCCTCCACCCAAGACCACAACTCACCTGTGACTTCATCGCTGTCACTCTGGTGACTTGCTGTTACTGTTGGAGGATCCAGCAGTGGCCGCAAGTAACCTGAGTGACATCAAAGTGACAAGTTGCTGTGTGGAGCTGTCAGGAGCGGCGGTGTTCTTCTGCAGCTCCTGTCACCTTCATGTAGCAGAGCTGGAAGCGACGCGGGACCTCCGTGGATTATGCCGGAGCTGGAGGGGGTTTTGGGGCTTAATAAAGTGGTGAACGAGGGTATTCGTTCATGTTTATTATTGCAAATAAAGGATTTTTTCACTGTGTGTGTTTATTAACTTTAAATTACTGGTTAATCATTGGGGTGTCTCATAGATGCCTGCAATGATTAATCTAGGACTTAGTGGCAGCTATGGGCTGCTGCTATTAACTCCTTATTACCCCGTTTGCCAACGCCAGGGCAAAACGGGAAGAGCCGGGTACAGTCCCAGAACTGTCGCATCTAATGGATGCGGCAATTCTGGACGGCTGTTGGCTGTTAATGTTAGGCTGGGAGGCTCCCCATAACATGGGGCTCCCCATCCTGAGAATACCAGCCTTCAGCCATGTGGCTTTACCCTGGCTGGTATTAAAATTGGGGGGGACCGCATGCCATTTTTTTTTAATTATTTATTTATTTATTTTACTGCATGATAGAGACCCACCCACCGGCAGCTGTGATTGGTTGCAGTGAGACAGCTGTCACTCATCTTGGGGGCGTGTCTGACTGCAACCAATCATAGGCGCTGGTGGGCGGGTAAAGCAGGGAATACGAGATTGAATAATGAGCGGCCGGCTTTTTCAAAAGAGGAGAAGCCGCCGGAGCAGTGTGAACGCCGTGCAGCACCTCGCTGATGATCAGGGATTGGTGAGTATGAGAGAGGGGGGGAAAGGAATAGACCGACATGGACAGAGAGAGAGAGAAACTGACAGAGAGAGAGACCGACCGACAGACCGACTGACAGGGAATAGAGACCAAGAGGGAGAGACCGACTGACAGAGATAGAGATTGACCGACATTATGAGACCTCACTCATTTCCAGTGCTTTGTGACACATGCGATAAATGTATTTAGAAAACCGGATGTCACTAGGATGGTGTGAGTGCCGGTCCGTGTGACATCCTTTTCTTTCACGCTCCCATAGAGTTGCATTGGAGAGACTCGCACGAGAAACTCTTCAAATAGCAGCTTGCTGCGATTTTTTTCTCAGTCCGATTTGGAGTGAGAAAAAAATTGCAGATGAGAGCTGATTCATTGAATAACATGTGTCTGAGTGCATTGCGAGATTTTCTCGCATTGTACTACTGTGAGAAACTCGCAAGTGAGAAGCCGGTCCTACTTGAAGAAACCTGAGCAGTTTTGCCTTGTGGAATGGACAAAAATCTCAGTGGCAAGATGTGGAAAGCTCATAGAGACTTATTAAGGCTATGTGCGCACAGTGCGTTTTTCGCGGCATTTTTCGGGTGCATTTTTGGCCTCAAAACTGCATGACTTTTCTTCCCCAGCAAAGTCTATGAGTTTTCATTTTTGCTGTCCTCACACAACTGTTTTTTTAAGCTCCGTTTTTGAGCTTGAAAAAAAAAATGGACATGTCAATTCTTTCCTCCGTTTTTCTGCGTTTTCCGCCCATGCAATGCATTGGAAAAACGCAGCAAAACGCAGAGATCAAAAATGCAGCAAAACGCAGCCAAAAACGCACCAAATCGCGGTAAATACGCATGCGTTTTTTGATGCGTTTTTTTCGACGCAGGTGCGTTTTTGTGCAAAAACGCACAAAAACGCAGCGTCAAAAAAACGCAGCGTGCGCACATAGCCTAATAAATGTGAGTTGCAGCTGTGATTGCCACAAAAGGAGGCTATACAAAAATCTGACTTTAGGGAGGTGAATAGTTTTGTGCTGTTTGCTTCATAATAAAAAGAAAAACAAATTTTAACAGTTCTAGGCATGTTCTTTACATGAACTGATGCAAATCCTCAAAAAAATCAGTGTAATTCCAGGTGGGAAGTAGCAAAACAGAAAAAAAGATGCCAGGGGTGAATACTTTTGCAAGGCTCTGTATTATCAGGCTGGGAAGGTCCATGGTCATTTGGCATTTCCCAGCCTAAAAATATCAAGCCGCAGAAAATAGTAATAATAATAATCTTTATTTCTGTATTGCCAACATATTCCACAGCACTTTATAATTTAAAGGTTCAGCTGCCCCAGAATTGCCGCATTACATTACATGAGCCAATTCTTGTGCCTCATCCCGGCTCTTCCCATTTGCCGTGGTGCGGTGTCAATTAAGGTACTATTTTTGGAGGTTGATGTCAGCTGTGTAATCTCAGCTTGGATCAAGCCCAGAGGTTAGTAATGGAGAGGCATCTATCTGACACCCCTATTACTAACCCAGTAAGTGTAAAGTGATAAACACAACCAAGGAAAAATAGTTTATTTGAATAAAGACTCCCCCCACTATCCCACTCTGAGGAGCTGGCTTCGGACTAAAGACTATATGTCCAATGCATGTAAAGCACAGTGGACAACTCTAAAGGATTTGGACTTTTTACAGCATCGAGCGCCAGTTACATCAATCTTAAGGCCACGTCTCACTAAGCGACATTGCTAGCGACATCGCTGCTGAGTCACAGTTTTTGTGATGCAACAGCTATCTTGCTAGCAATGTCGCTGTGTGTGACATCTACAATTACAACGACCTGGCCCCTGCTGTGAGGTCGCCGGTCGTTGCTGAATGTCCTGGACTATTTTTTGGTCATTGCTTTCCCGCTGTGAAGCACACATTGCTGTGTTTGACAGCGAGAGAGCAACGATATGTATGTGCAAGGAGCAGGGAGCTGGCTTCTGCGGATGCTGGTAACTAAGGTACACATCGGGTAACCAAGCAAAGCGCTTTGCTTGGTTACCCGATATTTACCTTGGTTACCAGCATCCGCAGCTTCTAGAAGCCGGCTCCCTGTACCTTGAACACGTAGCCAAGATACAAATCGGGTAACTATAAGCAAAGCGCTTTGTTTAGTAACCCGATGTGAACAATGGTTAACAAGCACAGAGTCATTACACGGGTCGCTGGTGGCTGGTGGCTGATCTCTGATCACTGTGGAGATCTGCCTGATTGACAGCTCACCAGCGACCATGTAGCGACGCTCCAGCGATCCCTGCGATGTCAGATCACTGGTGGGAGTGCTGTAGTGTCGCTAAGTGTGATGGTACCTTTACTGTTGTGTTTTATTAAAGATTGCTTGCTTATCTGTGTAAGGTGCACACTTTGAAGGGTGAAGAGGTTGTAAATGTGTGTATCCTAGTTGGCCTCCATGTACTGTAATGTAATCAGGCCTGCAGCAGGATTCACTGTCTCACACCTGTTGGGGGATTGTGCGTCTGTTGTAGCCCTCTGCAGGGGGCTCCCTGATACATAATCCTGCAGACTGGATTTCCATGCCCTCCTTCATATGTGGAATTACATTAAACAAATGTTTAAGGGGGTGAGATTTGATCACTTTTTTTCATCCAGTGGTCTGATCCCAGAAGAGATAAAAATGCAAGGAGACACATATTTGAATATTGTTGTTACTGTGACCTGCAGGGGGGAGGGTCTGTTGCTGTTGTCCAATCCTGGTGCCCATGAAAGGACTATAGAGATTGGATCTAGATACCCTTGCTATGATTGTGATATCCATTGTCTGTATTGAGAAAGTATCCTAAGGACTGTTGTTACTGCTGGAGCTGGAGTCATGATATACGTTGTCTGGAGGCGCACAAGGACAATGGTTGCTGTAAGACCGTATACGGAAGAAATTAAAATTTTTGCACCGTCAACTTGCTTTGGTGATTAATACAACCCACAACCTCAGATCTTCACACCCTTGTTTACCAGTTTATTTAAAAAAAGTCATGAAGATCTAGCGCTATCCATTGTGTAGTGGTCCCATGATTTTCCCTGAATCTGTACTCCAACCTATGGATAGAATTTGGCTTTGTAGGTCACTCTCGGTCAGTGTGAGATGCGGAAATTCTCACGCATAGTGAGGAACTCAGAGTCTGACAGGTCTGGTGTCTCTGAGTGAAGCACCATAGGTTGGAGTATGTATTTAGGAGATGTCATGGGAGCACTACACCATGGATTATGTTTGATCTTCATGGTTTGTTTTTTATTAAATAAATTGGTTAATGAGGGATAGTGTGGGGGAGTCTTTATTCAAATAAACACTTTTTTCCTCTGTCTTTTTTCAACTTTACACTTAGCGAGTTAGTAATGGGAGTGTCTGATAGACCCCTCTTCATTACTAACCCCTGGGCTTTATACCAGCTGACAATTTACAGCTGAAAACAACCCCCAAAAATATTACCTCGATTGCCACCAAATCAGGGCAATGGGGAAGATCAAGGGCAAAGCGACAGAATTGGTGCAAGTACTGAATGTGCCAACTCTGGGATAGCTGTGGGCTGTTTGTTTTTAGGCTGGGAAGGGCCAAATAACCATGGACATTCCCAGCCTGATAATGTCAGTTAAAGCTGTCTACTTTACTTTGGCTGGTTATCAAAAATAGGGGGAACCTCAGGCCATTTTTGAAATTATTTTTTTTATTACATTATACCAAGCTAAAAACACCCTTTTGTGCCACATGAAAGGCACTAGGTGTGCAAGTATACAACCCTGGCCATATGCATGCTTTAATCTAAGCTCTCCCTCCTACATCATCACTCCCTGAACTGCAGTGTGCAGAGCATCGCATCCCTGGGTCTCATATAAGACCAGATGATGCGATGTAGTGTGTCAATGACAGTAATGCCAGTAGCCAGCATGGGTACAGCATTAGGCCCGTTTCACACGTCAGTGAAAAACACAGACGTTCTTTACTGACGCGTAAAACACGCACATGTCCCTCCGTGTTCCGTGATTCACGGCACACGTGGGTTGTCCATGTGCAATCCGTCATCCGTGATTGCATATGGACATTACTCACCTTCCTTCACTGCTGCTGTCCATGGTGCTGATCTCCTCGGGTCTCCAGCGTCCGCCCACCACTCTCAGCAGCTACTTCCTGGTCGGGTTTTCCTGCTCTCATGAATATTAATGAGCCAGGCAGAAGCTGCCGAGAGTGGAGGCTCCAGAGCGAATCGCAGGCAAGGTAAGTTGAAAATATTTTATATTTAATATGTCTGTGATTTTCTGGTACGTGTTTCACTGATCACACACAGATCACACCATAGTGTTGTCCGTGGGTCATCAGTGATGTCAGAAAAAAACTGACTTTTCTCCGTGCAGAATCACGGCCACGGGTGTATGCTGCACGGATACAAGTTCAGTGAAAAATCACTGATGTGTGAGCAGACCCATTGATTATAATTGGTCTGCGTATGTCAGTGATTCTGGTACGTTATAAAAAAAGCACAAACGTACCAGAATCACTGACGTGTGAAGCAGGCCTTACTGTGATTATCAGGCAATCCCTGCATGTTTTGTGGCTAAACATCAGCCACAAAACATGCAGGGTGAGGACTTCAGCATGTCACTCGAATACCAGGTATACTTGGCCAAGTAATGAGCGTGCCGAACACCCAATGCTCGATCAAGTATTGAACAGTGCCGAACACACTTGCTCATCACTAGTACTGATATATAAAACCATAGAATTTAAAGACGGTTTAGGCTATGTGCCCAAGTGGCACTTTTTTTTGTGTTTTTTAATGTGTTTTTCATTACTTATTTTAATCAATAAAAGCAAGGAAAAAGCATCCCAGCAAAGTCTATGAGAATCCTGACTTGCTGTGCACATGCTGCTTCTTTTTTCCTTGCAGATTTTGTTGCTGAAAAAGAAGCAGCATGTCAAATTTTTCTGCATTTTTTTTTTTGTTTCTATAATCACCTTCAATGATTTATCACTACAGTGGATTATATTGCAGCACTTCACCTCACACACTATGCATACATCATGGTGTGTGCAGCTCTCCGTAGCTAAGTAACCCAGGGTCGTCATGGTGACAATGCAGGGTTACTATGGCAGCTATCGGGTCCCTGTGATCGGATTACAGGGGTCCAATCGCCAGGGAGAGGTAAGCGACTCCTCTCCCTGTTTCTGAATGCTGCGATTGCACTGATGGCAACATTCAGGGGGTTAAACTGCCGGGACCAGAGCGGGGACCGCTTCGGGCAGTATGAGCCGGGTCCCAACTGTAACATCAGCTGAAGAGCCAGCGGGGATTGCAGGGAAACAGCGACTGAACCCCCGCAATCGCCATGACTAAAAAAAAAGCACAAAAAAAGCAGGAAAAATGGAAAAACGCAAGTGAAAAAATGCAGAAACAATAAAAAAATGCGTGCTTTTTCAGCTACATTTTTTCTGCAAAAACTAGTTTTTTATGTGTAGAAAAGAAGCAAACAAAAAAGCAACGTGGGCATATAGCCTTACTTAGTTTTTTTCATAACTGTTGATGCGGCCTTTGTTGTGTTTTTAAACATGAAGTCCAAGACTGTTATAAGTTAAGGGCACCTGGAATTCATTTGGAAACAGCAAAGAAATAAGCCTTCTGGTGACATCACCAAATTGAAACCATATGCACCAGAATCAAGAAAAACACCAGCCAGGGAAGGCTATTGTTTAACTTTCAAGCTGATTGAGATAAGAGAACTCCCAGTAGTTCTATTCACAAAATTTAAGTCATTAGACCATTTTTTTGGGAGGTGGACACTGAAATCAATTTTAAAAAAGCTTCAGGTTTGACATAATTCCCATTCTACCATTACACACACGGATGGTGGTCCCTAAACTATTTCATTTCGTTTTATGGCTTGACCTAGAACTGAAAGGGGCAGTGATTGTAGTATTAGGTCGGAATCACACTTGCATTCTTTCCAGACAGGAGGAGGTCGGCTGCATATATTTCTATGCAGCTTACCCGCTCCTGTAAGGAGAGCATCAGGCCGTCCTGGGTGATGCAATGCGAGAGTCACACGAGTTACGTGCAAGTGTGACTCCGGCCTTAGACAGGTAAGTGGCTCTTGAAACGTCATAATAAAATTGCTGTATCTGGAGCAATTGGATTACAACATTTAATTAGACCACTAATGAGGTTCTCCATGACTATTTTATGTATTCCTATGGGCCTAAATACTAACATGGATGCAGCGGAATTGCTGGCAGAAAAGGTCTGTGACTGCTCTATACCTGCAGAGATCAGCGCCGGGCACAACAGGGTAGTTACTAACTACTTACCCTGTTGTGCCCGGCACTGATATCAGCCATTACAGAACGATTACTGACCTCTCCTGCCAGTCATTCAGCTACCTGCATGTTAGTTTTCAAGCTGGAGTCACACGAGCAAAAAATTGGTCCCATTCTCATGCAGAAAAGTAGGACTATTTTTCCCTCTTTTCATCCATCTGCTGTATGTATACAATCCGTTATTTTACTCAGCAGCTATTAATCTTTTACAGGACCATTTACAATTGTCCATCTTACAGAATTGTAATGTATTGGTAAAAATTGTATGCCATTCTGATGGTCCGTATGGCATCCGATTAGTTTCCCGCGTTTCGGAGACAAATCGAAGAATGCTGCGATTTTTCCTTCATGCCGAATATAGCTGTGAAAAAAAATACGTAGATCTGCCCTGCCTTATTAAATAACATTGGTCTGAGTGCAATCTTTTTTTATCACATTGCACTAGTCTGATTTATACACTCAAGTGAGCGAGCCCTTAGGCATATTTAATATATAAAGCTGAATGTGTGTATGTATGTATGTATGTATGTATGTATGTGTGTGTGTATGTCCGGGATTGGCATCTGCACCGTCGCAGCTACAGCCACAAAATTTTGCACACTCACACGTCTGGACCCCGAGAGCGTCATAGGCTATGCTGTGAGGCAAAATTTTAACCCCGCGCGTTCCAATTTACCAATCAATTTTGCCCCTATCTACATAATGGGGAAAAAGTGAAACGAAAAGTGTGTCCCCACCGTCGCATTTACAATCACAAAATTTTGCACAGACACCTCATCTGACCCAGGGAACATCGTAGACTATGTTTTGACAGGAAAATTTAACCCCGCGCTTTACAGTTACTCTCCAAAAAACATGCCTTCATTAACGTAAATGGAGCCTGGAACTACAGGTTTTTAGTAGGAGCTGTGATTGGTTGCTATAGGAACAAAAGACATTCATAGTATAAGAAGCTTATATGTGAGGTAATAAGATGTCGGTGGGGAGACGGATAGAGAGAGACAGACAGAAAGAGACAGACAGAGAGACCGACAGGCAGAGAGACAGCCAGGGAAAGAGACAGAGAGATAGAGACAAACGGTGAAAGAGACAGACAGAGACAGATGGGGACGGAGACAGACCTGGAAAGAGACAGACCTGTAAAGAGACAGACCTGGAAAGAGATAGACCTGGAAAGAGACAGACTTGAAAAGAGACTGACCTGGAAAGAGACTGACCTGGAAAGAGACAGACCTGGAAAGAGACAGACCTGGAAAGAGACAGATGGGGAAAGAGACAGATGGGGAAAGAGACAGACAGACATGCAGACAGGGACAGAGACAGGCAGACAGGGAAGGAGGAGACAGCCAGAGAGACAGACAAAGATAGATGAGGAAAGACATAGACCTTGATAGAGACAGACGGGGAAAGAGACAGAGAATTAGAGACAGACAACGAAAGAGACAGACAGAGACAGGCAGACAGGGAAAGAGACAGACAGGAAAAGACACAGACAAAGAGACGGGGAGACAGACAGGGAAAGAGACAGACCTAGAGAGAGACAGATAGGGAAAGAAACAGAGAGATAGAGACAGACAAAAAAAGAGACAGACAGAACAGGCAGACGGGGAAAGAGACAGACAGGGAAAGCGACAGACAGGGAAAGAGACAGACGGGGAAAAAGACAGACCTGGAAAGAGACTGACCTGGAAAGAGACAGACGGAGCACATTACTTGGCCAATTTAGTTAAATCTGTGTGGAATATCTGTGCTGTTGAAATATATGTTGTGAAATGCTTCTATTAGCTTAGTTTTTGCCTTTTAATAATTACATTTCTATCTATTTGTTTTGTGGTTTTTGTGTGCAGAATACATTTTTGTTAATACATTCTATTTTGTTAACAACAGTTATTAACCCGGGCGAAGCCGGGTAGTACAGCTAGTAGTAAATAAAAATAGTCCCAGATAACCTCTTTAAGGTCTTTAGACTCCTATGGAAATATCAGCAGAGATAACAGCTATTGCTCCTGCATAAATAACATTCCAGTATCTTTATGGTATTTTAGGATCAGAATACTCTCAAATTCTGACATATTAGCAGCATTTTAAGAGTTATAATAAGGACTATAGAAATTAGCTTCCACAATTGTGACCTAGGGGAACTACAGGTGTAGTGTCACACTGGAGTATTTTGGACCTATCAGAGGAAATCATTATGGGCGCCTATCATGCAGCAATATAGAAATAATGACATATAACACAATAAATAGCTAATTTGCCTTACTGAACATGATGAAATCAGGAAAATTCAGCTGCCATCAGCAGCTACTCGTGTTCACATTTTGGCCAATTTGCAGCCAAGCTAACTGTTCCGAAAGGCGACGTGGCATTGTCCCTCTGGGAATAGTGACTCTGATATTGCTCAAGCTGTTCAGCTGTGCACAACCCCCTAAATACTTCAATAGTGAAATGTGTAAAGTACCCTTACAGGTGAGCAGAAATAACTCCAGAAATGAAAAAGTGATAGTCAATAGCTTAGACATCAGGATAAACTGCAGTGTTCTGCCTGCAGCTTATGGAAGTGATGTCATATGTTCATATAATATCTATGTAGGGGGCTTACTGACAAGGAGGTGATGAGGCTTTGGGGCGGCCAACACATTGGTACCTGAACTGACCTTTTCTCCTGGACTTATACCCTCACTGTTCATTCACACCTCCAGGTTGATTGCATTATATGGAGCCTGTCTCTTGTCTCCTTCCTTTCTCTTGTGTCTCCTACCTCTCTTGTCTCACATCTGTAATCAACTATTTCACCCTTGTTACTTCTTCATTCTATACACTCACCCGCCTTTTACTTTCCTTCTGTTGTTCCTTTCTCCCTGCCTTTCTTTGTTTCTTGTGGGGTGCTGCATTGGTTTCTGCAGGCTGTCTCCTGAGATTGCACACTGACAATGCACGCTGTTCTGTCACAGAGTGCAGGGACTAGCCCAGTTCCTGAAATGAGCATCACTGATGACACTTTGTTTCAATTAAGGGGCAGAGGTTGTGGCAGTGACCACAACCTCTACCCCTGATGATGCTTCACTTGACCTTCCCAGCATGCGCAGAAGAAGAGAGTAAGTAGTAAAAAAAAAAAATACAATGGCATTTAGATAGGCTAGTTAGGGAAGGAAAGGTAATTTGTAATGCAAGCATATTAAATATTAGTTTAGATTAAAACACTAAATAAATAGGGATTTAGATGAAAATATATTTGACCTTAGGAACACCCCTTTAATGATCATATGAAGAATGTTTTGTCACATTAAATTCTTTTGGGCCCACAAGTCATCAAGATCTGCTGCTGGCACCTCCTTTTTGCTGTTGCAGACCAGTGATGTCCCAGATATACTTGATAGGAGAAAAGTCTGGAAACATCAGAAGTTATGGTAACATTTTTAGAATACATAAGTTGCTTAAAGTAGCAACATGTGGTCTAGCGGCCTAGCCTTTTCATGTTGAAAAATTGCTCCTAATACCTCTTGGAGAAGAGGCTGTACCACTGGCTTCACTATCAAGTTAATCTAATGCCGAGTTGTTAGTCTACCTGGAACTAAAAGTAGAGTCATCTGGCTGCCATACATTATTCCACTCCACCTGCTTCCATAATGCATCCAGTGCTCAGCATACACTCATGGTCAAAAGTGTTTTGTCATGCCCATGTTTATTTCCTTTGTGCATATTTGAACAACCCCAAAAAAAGAAAACAGAAACAAAGGTAAATTTGACATAATTTCACACAAAACCCCAAAAATTGTCCAGACAAAATTGTTGGCACCTTTACAAAATTGTGAGTAAACAACTTTGTTTCAAGCATGTGATTCTCATTCAAACTCATCTAGGGCAAGTAACAGGTGTGGGCAATATCAAAATCACACCTGAAGCAAGATTTAAAGGAAAGAAATTGACGCTTTGCATTGTGTGTAATGCATGGCTTTAGACAGCAGAGAAAAATTGATGAAGGTTGCAAAGCAGGATAGTCCGGATGGTGGCTAAGCACCTCTCTGTTCTTACTGAGGAACAAGACCTGAAATCTTGTCCCTGGCTGGTCAATTGACAAGGGGCTTGAAACCTTCCTCGCCCTAGGGTCCAGGCACCCCGTCTGTGCACGGCCTCCAGACCGGATTCCCGCTGTCGGCACTGGTGGGCTACAACCCTACCCCGGTCCACTTAAGGTCTCCCGCGACTGGATCTCCGTCACCTGTGGTCCTGCTTGCCATCTGCCACCTAGTCCGGTAGTCCAGGGGCCCCAACCCCTGACTCCGCTGTCACCTCACACTCCTACACTTCAATTGTCAGCACTCGACTACTGGTTCCCTCCCCTGACACCTCAGGACCCCTAGGTGGGCTTTACTGGCTGGTGTTGTGCACCTGGGTGTGGGTTTGTGTTGATATGCCAAGGAGGATGGGGTCTTGTACCTGAGAGATTTGTACAACCTCTGTGACTACCTGGATTTGCCAGGGCGTCACACTCCTCCTTGGTTGAATACAGCCTGTCCTCGGGCTGTCCGACCACTGACGGTTAATTTTCTGCATCTATAAAAGTAATAAACAAGGTATAACATGTAAAACATTAAAACATTTCATCCCAGTTAAGGAGGCACATGTCTTAAATGTTGCAGATCATCTCCTTCTCCCTTTCACCCGCCAACCAAAACACCTGAACCCACCCCTTGGTGCCACCGCTAACACAGGTGTCACACTTCCCTTGAGTTCCTCTGGGTGTCCTTAGTGTCTGGGTAAAAGTTCCTTACCCACCAGTCCACCCCAAAGAGTTCCATGGTCCGGAACCCCTTGGTCTGGAGGTTAGCCACCGGTTTTGCTGGTGACTGGGCCTCAGCCGACTACACTGTAGGCCTTTCATCCAACGAACCTCTCCAGAGGTGTTACAGTCCTGGTGGTGGGGTAACAAGAAGGTAGATGGGGGTTATGTACAAGACCCAAGAAAGTTTTTGGGTGGCCTCTACCAGTCCAGAGACCGTGGTCCATTAAAACATTTAACAGGGAAAGCTGGATTCAACTGGGAAAAGTGTAGCCGGGATCCGCTACCTTACTCTTTTTCATGTAAGTGACGGTGGGAGGTGAGGCATGGCTGCTCGTTAATTACGATCCACTTTTTGACACCGAGGGCAAACCACCCTCGCTCTCCACAGTGCCTGGTGTAGCTCACCATGTCCCCGGGTTCCAGATTACGGTCTGGATGGCCAGTTGGCAGGTGAGGGGGCCACATCCCTCTGGGGCACGAATATTTTGGACTCCAGTCCCGGCTCATAGATGAAACCCCACCCCTTACTGGGGGTCAAAGTAACGGACCTGTCCTCTGTACGTTGGGCCCCAGACCCGGAAGGTAGCTTGATTCAGGCAATCTTTCTCCTTGTAGGTGCGGGCAAGCACCTCAGCATACACTTTTCTCTGGCAGCTATCTCCCGGCGTAACTGCTGCTGCTCCCACTACGGGGCACGGGTTCCGTGCTCTGCCTCCTGCTCGGGAGCCAGGCCCACTCAGATGCCCTCGGCGCCGGCTACGACCAGCCTCTCATACTGCTGTGGGCCCCAACGATCAGTGGCCTGCTCCACCTCTCTGCAGGTGCACTCCAGCTGCTCCACAGCCGGGACAGGGTACTTGGGAGCGGTTGGCGCCGCAGCTGGGGTAGACTTCAGGGTGGGTGCCGCCTCTGTTACAGCCGTGTGGACTGGCGATGTCATCACCTGTGCGGCCAAACTCGGGGCCGGGGAAGACGTCATCGGGGTTGCAGCCTGGCTTGGGGCTGGACGAAGATGTCATCGGGGTTGCAGCCTGGCTCGGGGCCGGGGACGAGTGCCGAGGTGGTGGTACAAGCAAGGCCCGAGGTTCCAGTTGCTGGGTCCTCATCAGCAGATGAGACGGGTTCCACTGCCAGAGGTTGAAGTAGCGGGTCGGTCGGGGGCGCTGGCTGCGGGCACAGGTGAACGAGGGAGGTGACGTGGTGGACGGGGGAAAGAAATGTGAAATGTGGAAACACCAGTGATTAACCTCCTACTCACTCCAAAATGGAATATTGCTCCTTAAATGAGATGCAGTACCCTGTGGCGACTGATGCCTCAGGGGCGCCACATACCCCCACAGCAAATTGCAGCACTCCGTGATTTGCAACAAAAACAACAATGGTGTGCCGCAGTTTTTGTTATGCAGAAAACAAATAAACAATCTTCCCTTTATGGGAGGCCTTATCAATCAAACATTTCAAATATTAAACATTTACCGGTCAGCAGTGTAATCAAATGCAAAAATAAATCAACATTTGCATAAGACAGCATTTTACTCTTTCTTGGCTGCTGGTGGTACCAGAGGGCTGATCCCAGCCCGCTGGCTCTGGATACTCAAGGGACATCCTCTGGCGAAATGTCCAACTTTGTCGCAATGCCGGCAGATCGGCTGCCCGTTGGAATCGTAACGGTCGGGAACCTGGAGCAACGGGTTTCTTCCACGTTGCCGCCAAGGGAGGTCGTCAGCACTGGAAGCCAGTTCCATGGTTGCAGGTTGCTGAGCCCCTGGCCTGATTTGCACCGCTTTGGTCAAAGTAGCCATACCTTTGATCAATTCCAGGATCTGGAGCTGCAGTTCATTGATGGAGTCCTTACCCAAGGTTTGTTCCTTGGCTTCCACCATCACCGGTGTAGTTGGCATCAACTCCGGTTGCTGAAGCATGGCACTGCAGTGGGCCGGTTCACATAACGCCCAGCTGGTTCGATCTTTGAATTCCGCAAAACTGAGGTTAGGATTTTGCATGAACATGATGCGCAGCTGGGTCCGGTGGGCATCAGACAGCAGCCCCTCGATGAACTGGTCGGTCAGCAGGCGGTTCTCATCTTTCACTCCCTCCGGTTCCACCTGCAAAATGGCTGACATCGCCTCTTGAAGGTTTAAAGCATAGTCCCGTATAATGTCCTGCACCTTTTGCTTGCATCCGTAGAATCACATCTTTATTTCAGCTGTTGTACAGGTGTTTAAAGTTTCCTTGAGTTTAGGCAAAATGTCCTTTACTACTTTTTTATTGGTTTCTGGCCAGGACTTGACTTCTCACTGAGCTGCCCCGGTCAGTTGGCCAATAAGGATGCTGACTTTCTGGTCCTCCTTCATAGGGTACACCTGGAATAAACTGTGTAGCCTCTCCTTAAAATCAGACAGGGTATATGCCTCCCTGGAATACTGGTGTATCCATGTTGCTCCCGGGAGGTTCGGCACAGTAAACGGTATCACCGGAGCTGCTGCTACAGCTTTTCTTAACAGCCTATACTACCTCCTCAGTGGACATGTCCTTGCAGGCCCGGGGTTTCCTGTTGGTTTTTCTGCAGTGGGGCTCTCCTTCACGCTCTTTCTGGCTCCACCCACACTTTCATTCTCTTTTTGGGTGCCGCCCACGATAATACGTTCCTTATTTTTCCAGGCGGGATGGTTAATGGTGACAGTCTTTTTCAAGAAATACGTTTTAACACAGTTCTGGAAGGTGTACAGTACCTATTGTTGCTGGTACAGAATCTTGTTCGTGATGCCAAAATGATGGGCCCCACGGGGTCTTGGGATACTCGTCACTGGGCGGTTGAGGGTCAAGGGATGTTATGGGTGGCCATGCTCACTTTCGTGACCCCATTGGTGTCAATAAAAGGGATGAAATTTAGGGATGATGATGATGAAGGGGTTTGAGCATGTTGTGAGTAGTTGTCTCATGACTCCACCTGTAGTGTGCGACCAAGTATTACCCGCCGCTGTAGATGATGTCCTCTGGGGAGGATGGTAATGCAGCTCAGATGGTTCAGGTAGAGCTAGGCCCCAGGGAGGATGATGGTGGTGGTAGTGGCTGTTGGCGCCAAAGCGTGGGGCGACGGTGCCGGCAAGGACGAGCTGACACAGTGGTTGTGGTTCAAGGTCTTTACTCACTGTGATAGCCACCCTCGGCGCCCCAACCTATACCGGGTAAGTTGGAGGTCAACACCGGTGTCAGAGTGCATCCTTTCACAAGGGTGACCCCCTTCATGAAGTGAAAAACCCGGGCTGCATGCCTCAGACTCTGAGAAGAAAAAAGTTGAAGAAAATGGTGTCGTGTTGCCAGAACTGTAGTCCCCAACTGGGGAGAAGAAAGCTCATGCATAATGGACGCGCAAACCGCAAAGTGAGACCATAATACTGGAATTGTAAGTAGAAAAATATGAAATTTATTGAACAAACCCAACACACACAATGTACTAAAATCACTTAAAACCATGAAACATCAAAATCCCACATCTCTCATGCTGGTAATAGGGGGTACCGCCCTGTACAACCATTCAGTGTGCAATATGCAAAGATGGAAGGGTGTAGGGGGTAACCAATAACCACAACATATGGTATATTATTAAAAGACACACTCTCCCCTGACGAAGCTGCTTGCCAGCGATACGCGTGGGGCTTCTCCCCACATCTCTCTCTCCTTGCTGGGCTCTGCCGTGCGCTCAGCTCCCTCTCAGACCGTGAGCCTGTCAGTCCTGTGTTAGGTATCTGCATGTACACCATGGAAAAAATGTAAGACCTGTCCATTAATATTGACAAAGGACAAGATAAAGATTCCCAGATCACATCAGGACTACAAGATCCCAGGTACCTTCAGCTGCACCACAACCAATGTGGTGTACTTAATTATATGTACCAAATGTCCAACTGGGGGTCTGTATGTAGGGGAGACAGGACAACAGCTCAGGACAAGGATGAATTCTCACCGCCACACAATTAGAGAAAAAAGGATGGATCTACCTGTGGCCAAACATTTCTGTAACCCAGACCACAGCATCATGGACATGAAATTGCTGGTATTGAAAGGAAACTTCAAGTCCCAGAGAGACCGGCGACTATGGGAGTACAAACTTATGATGACCTTTGAAACATTCAGAGTAGGAATGAATGTGTCTCATGGATTCATGTCTTTTTACATCAGTTAAGAGATGTGCTCCTCTGACCATCCGAGCGTGTCACAGCCCGGACCAGACCCTTATCAAAGGACAATAAAACTTTCACACTGAACTGCAGCAAAATTTATGGCCACAACAGTTTAAACACCCCCCCCCCCCCCCCCCCCCCCCCCCCCGTGCCATAGTGATAGTTCTGTTTTATATAACTTGTTTTTTTTTTGTTTTGTTTTTTTACTGCACTTTTCTATGTCCTGTTGTGTATAAATATGTGACTCTTCAGATTTTGTGTTATACCATGCCTGATGAAGAGACCTGAGTAGTCTCGAAAGCTTGCAATTATTACCATCTTTTCAGTTAGCCATTAAAAGGTATCAACCGCTGAGGACTCTCAGTTCTTTTAAACAATTTTTTTTATCTCTACTGGCTAACACGGTACAAAGATATATTTTACTTGTACACCATGGGGGATTTTTGGGCACCAATTCTCTATGGCATATAATGTGTTGTGGTTATCTCCAATGGAACTGCATACTATATATATATACAGAATATATTTTTCTTTATGCTTCATCTGAATGATATATCATATGTGTAGTCATTGGTTGCCCTGTATACCTTCTCTTGTTTTATATAGAGCTATGTTTCATGCCTTTCAATTTTTAATAATATACCATATGTTGTGGTTATTGGTTACCCCCTACACCCTTCCATCTTTGTCTTGTGTCACATGCAGGTATCCTCCTTTTACCACATTGGGGGTTCCACACAGTGGTTTATTCAGCCTAACATTGGGGACTGCCTATTAGGTCTGCTCCCGGTCACACAGATTCTATGAGTTTTCATGTATGTATAGGGATTACCTTATGCGCATAATGTACTTTCTGATTAAAATCTGCTTACATATTGCACACTGAATGGTTGTACAGGGCGGTACCCCCTATTACCAGCATGAGAGATGTGGGATTTTGATGTTTCATGGTTTTAAGTGATTTTAGTACATTGTGTGTGTTGGGTTTGTTCAATAAATTTCATATTTTTCTACTTACAATTCCAGTATTATGGTCTCACTTTGCGGTTTGCGCGTCCATTATGCATGAGCTTTCTTCTCCCCAGTTGTTGTCTGTTTATTCATGCAGGACGCAGCATCCCTGTTGTTGATTACTTGCAACATTAGCTGTGCACCCAGAATCTTTATGGTTCAGAACTGTAGTCCCCACTTGACTGAAGATTGTGTGAAGGTTGTTCCTACTTCTACCCCAAGTGGTACCCGCCCCCCCAGATGGTTGTCCTAGTGTCCAGTCCCCAGTGAGAAGGCACCTAAGCTGTATGTAAAGTGAAATGTGGAAATACCAGTGATTAACCTCCTCCTCACCCGAGATGAATACTGCACCTTAAATGAGAATCAGTACCCTGTGGCGACTGAAGCATCAGGGGCACTACAAATTGCTCTCTAACCTGACTGGGGTTGAGGTAATGTTATCCCCAGAGATGGCTCTTCTCCTTTTGGGATTGGAGAAGTATCCTAGACAGGCTAAGTTTATCATTGGCCATACTTGTATGACTGCACTCCATCAGATCACAAAATTTTGGTAATCGGATAATACTCTGAACATATATTCATTAATCGCTACATTGGATAGAAACCACGAACTAGAATACATACACTACAGAAAAATTAATAATTGGGACAAGTAAAGCACTCATTGGAAGGTATAGTCGACTAATGGAAAATCAATAAATAAAATTAAATTCTTGGACTGCAATTAGACAGATAAGCCCAAATAGGGCACAAATTATTTTCTATTCTAATTTAATGACAATGAGCAGCTTTTCCGTTCCCTTTCCTTTTCCCCTTTATTTTATATACCTTTCAGCCGGTTAGGTTCTTTATTGTATATACCTTTCAGACATTTTTTTGCTAATAAGAATCGAATCTCAAAATGTTTGACCATGAAACTACGAATATTAGAAAATTCTACTTGAACTGAATGTTCCATGGAGCAATCCGCTCATCTTTAATTACTGCATTTTTGTAGTTTTACATGGCCCTGGACCAATCAAATACAACTCTGTTTTCAACCTGGACCCTGGGACTTTTGGAACTAGGGCTTAAACAATGTAGGAAAATGTCAACTCCCAAATGTGAAAGCGTAAGTGGCAAATAATTTCAGCCAATTTAAAGGAACGGTGCTTAAACACTTTTTAGTACCACCAAATCACTGTTTAATTACTACTATTAAATTATATGCAAAGCAATGTGTAACTGAAATTGACTCATTGTTGGACCTCCATCAGTCAGAGGCCTCTGCAGCCCAGTGGTTGCGGAATGTTGTCTGAATTTACAACTGTTACAAAGTGAAGTTTATCAGGCTACATTACAAAATGACTCAGATATTAGATTAAAGCAAAATCAACCAGAGTTTGGCTAGTCTCTTTAAAAAATGCTAAAAAAATGTTACTAGATTGCTAGTAATGTTTTTCCTTTTTTTTAAAAAAAAGATTAAATATTGATTTAATACTAATTAGTCCAAAGTTGAGAGGTGCAAGAATAGGATATTTCCTATTAAGATCTAAAGTATATTATGGGTCTCAAACAAATTTTCACCAACGAAGCATTATGGTTGCATTCAGAGGGTCACTCGTAATTGTAAGGGCTCATGTAGAACCACAAGCAACATGGTACGAACATGGACTGCAATGCACACACTGGCCAGGAACTATGCAAGACCTGTTCCTGGGTTATAGGGCTGTAGGAGAGCTGTCTCTGGGTACTAGGGCTAGAGTAGTAGGGCTATCCAAGCGCTGTCCATGGGTTGTAGGGCTTAAGGCGCTGTCATTGGGTTGTAAGTCCCACAACATGCTTCCCCCCAGTATTGCCCCCCCCCCCAAGATCCCATATCTCTAGCAAGGACAAAATCTAATACATTTATTATACTGTGTTCCTGCTAGAGAAATGATTATAGTACAGGGAACCAGGAATGGGATCAGGAACTCAAACTGAATAAAGGGAATCAGGAATGGATCAGTAATTCAATCAGACACTCGGACAGGTTCAGATTCAGGGTCGAAACTGGATTAGGTAAACGGGTGAGTACTGAATCAGGAATAGAATCTAGGGACTAAACAATAAGCTAGTAGCCACAAGGCACACAGGCTACTGAGGACTAATGTTGCACAGGAACCTTCTAATAGGGGAAGGTGCCTTAAATACCTTGTAATCCTAAGCAATATGCTGGGGAAACAATAGGTGTCACCTGGAAAACCCAAGCAATAAGCTGGAAACACATCAGGAACTTACCTGGTACTTCCCTGTTGTAAGCTGGGAACAAATCAGGTGTGCGGGTGCTACCCCTTTAACAAATGGGGAGTGTGCCTATGGAGAGCATACAGTAGGTCCTTGGAGCTGCAGCAGACACAGGAGTAAAAGTAACTGCTAGGCGGGGGAGCAGCGCAATGAGTACGTCGGCATCCCAGTAGGCTAGTGCAGGGAACACTGGCCTTACAGTCTGCCGCATAAAACAATGAGGTGTACCAGATTTGACCAGAGGGCCTTGAGTTTGACATGCATGATCTATATGATCATCTATTGAACATCATTGTACATTAACACCTTAATGACAGCTGCTGTACATGTATGGTGGCTGTGTGCTATCACTGTATGAAAACAGGCTAAAGAGATTAGCGCACTTCATGCAGTGTAGTAGTTGTGGGGATGGCACGAGGCTGCAGCAATGGGTGTGGGCGAGCACCAGCTGTCTTGCAACCCTCCATGGGCAGTCCACGCCCCAGCCACCTCCACAGTGCCAAGAGGGTTAACGTGGTTGTAGGATGTCCTGAGGGAAGACACCGACACTAAGCTTCTATTAACTTGCAACGGTTCTTTAATGGCAAGATCACGCAAAAGTGGCCAAGCACAAACATTGCAGGCATGCTTTTTAAACATTATAGAGACCATATAATTCATATTTTCTTGCACTTTAATAGCCGACTTTTGATGGTGGAATATTGGGGATTGTATACCATTTTGTGAGGGTTAATGTTTGGGCGTGGTTCACTGTCTTATTTGTACTGCTTCTGTGTACTTTGTCCCATTTGCAGGTTTAATTCCTCCCCTGACAGCCTTTTCTTCCTAAGTTGGGGGAGGGGGCGGGAGATCAACCTACTGTAAACTCTCTGCTTACCTGGGAGATTGGGTCAGTCTGTGTGGAACTTGGAGAAAGAAGGAAGAAGATTGAACCTCTGAGGGAAGCTGCGGCTTCTCAGAGAGAGCTGGACTTTTATTTATCGCTTATTGGATTATATTCATATTTTTGGACTAATTTTTCCCTGTGTTTTGTGGATTATCTTATAGACCGTTTTGATTTGCTTGGAATAAATGCTTATTGGATTGGACAGTCATCGCTCGCTCTGTTGATCGTGTAATATAGGAGAAGGACCCCGTGACACGACTGATTCCCTTGCTCCTATATCTTAACAGGTACTTTTACTTTCATAATTTTTCGATCTAAAGTCACTGATATGATTAGCGAAGTCAAATTGTCCTGCTAGGCTTCAATCCTATCCCACCCACAGGGATTTTTGCTCCGTAGAACTAATGGGGCAGCCATGGAACAAGGCTCGTTCACTAATGCGTCAAATGCCCATTCATCCGAACCTCAGTTAAAAGGCACCTCAAAACTGTTCTCAAGACAGTTGCAACCTGGCGGCAATATCCTAAAAGTGCTAGCCTGGTTCTATGTAAGCTGGTAGTCAAACTAACCATTTTCCTTTTGATGTATTCCACGTGTCCAGCGGGTCGGTCAAAATGATAATCCTTGGCTACTACTTGCCACACCTCCCACAGATTCAGCTTTCTAACTTTTTCCTTCTCTACAACTTCTAACTCAATATTTCTGAGTCCTACCTTTTATTTACTAAGCCCCCCTACAGGGCAAGTCAAAAAACCTTAATCCCTTACCAGCCTATTAAGGAACGAGGGAGCAGTCATTCAAAAGCCTGCCACTAGATGGCTATATAACACAGATATTTATCAAATAATCTCAATACACATTTTATACTCAAACATAATATACATCACATCATATCGCAATACAAATATTAGTTCACTTCTCATTACTCTTTTTATACCATCACATATCTGCTAAGAAAGCAGTGTCTTGCAAGGCGGGGGTGGCAGAGCTGTACACCCCCTTACACAGTGACTGACTGCATAACATAGCCTGCACCAACAGAAACTAATGTGATTTGAACCAGCAACATTTTATCTGCAGGACCACATATCATATTAACCTCCTAAATGCCATTGTTAAGCATTTTATCAAGAATTAACAGGCCTCAAGATGGCGTTCTGATGTCTCACAGTCACCTGCAAAGTAATGAAGGGGTGCCATGGTAGCCGGATGCCATCTAATGTTGGCTCATCATGGCTTAGCAATTTAATAAAGTTATGATAGCTAATCTAGATGAGATTAATCTGCAGGTTAATAACGTTCTAGCACTCTGTAGCAGCCGCACTGAGAGCTCCTTGATCTTTCAGTGATAGAGGTGCAGCCAGTGAAGTTTCAGTCACCTCTTTGTGAGCAGCAGCTGTAATCACACCCCGGCACTGACTAACAGCCAGATCTGTACTGATGCAATGCTGAGACGGCTGTCAGGCGGTTACAGCTGGCGCTAACTATGCACGGAGAGGTGACTGAAGGCACACCAGCCACTCCCCTAGGACAAAAAACCCAAGGCTACTGGGAATAAAGATAACTTCCTCCCAGTAGCCAGGTGTCAGAATACCATTAACATGCAGATTAACCCCATATCTGCAGGTAATAGTATTTTTAACATGACAGGTTCTCTTTAACCTATACTCTCTTTTACAATTTCTTACCCAGTTTCATAACCAGTATTAGGCGTTTATTCATAATTTGTCACTATTAATACCATCATCTTTGCTATTATTTATACTGTTATTTTTTAAAACTTTTTTAATAGTCTTAATATGTGTCATATCTCTCTTACAGACTAGTAAGCTAACTCTTGGTAAAATTGAAAATGTAATACTGAGCAAATGTAACCTCAAGGCCTCCACAACACAGAACCTTTATTATTCTGGCAGATTATGAATGACATTCCTTAGATACGCTGCTATGAGAAAAAGCCTGCAAGCAATTGCTTTGATTATCTATACACAATCTTTTGCAGCCGTTATTGCTAAATCAAGAAACTGAATGGTATAGGAAGAAGTGCCCACAGTATTTCATACCCATGGATGCCTATGTTATACTTTGAGATCTGATCTAGGCTGCAAATACGCAGGTGGCATACTCCGACAATATCTGCAGATGTCTGAGTAACAGTGGCCATATTCAAGGCTGAAACCTTATCACTACATATCATTCCAGTGATGAACCACAAGGCTTTTGTGTTTGTTCTACATTGTGATTAAAACGTATGCCATTGCTACATGTATCTGTTTACTGAAGCGATAACAGGTGATAGATCTATACCAATTGCCACCACATTTGGAATCCTGGGCAGTGGTCCAAGGCCTTCTGCTGACATTCAATAATTGGGGAATTTCAGGCATACAGTGGAGGCATGTGTTAGATAATGTGGTATACTTGATTCAAGAGCATTATTCAAGTATATGCCAGTTCTGGTCAGATGTATAAACTCTCCATTATAAACTAGTAAAATGTATAGATTTTATTTAATCCAGATTGTATACATTTGTGTATTACAGTCATGGACGAAAGTGTTGGCACCTTTGAAATTGTTCCAGAAAAGGAAGTGTTTCTCCCAGAACATTATAGTAATTATACATATTTTGTAATGATTATATTAATATCCTTTGCGTGTATTGGAACAATACAAAAAAAAAACAAGGCAAAAAAGGCAAATTGAACATAATTTTAAACAAAATACCCAAAATGTGCAGTACAAAATTGATGGTGCCTTCCCAATATTGTGGGTAAGCAATTTTGTTTCAAGAATGTGATGCTCATTCAAACTCACTTGTGGCAAGCATCAGGAGAGGGCAATATGAAAATCACACCTGAAACCAGATAAAAAGGGGAGAAGTTGACTGAGTCTTTGCATTGTGTGTGTGTGTGTGTGTGTGTGTCCCACCAGGCATAGAGAACAAAAAGAGAAGAGAACTGTCTGAGGACTTGATAAAAGGTTGCAACGCAGGATAGTCCGAATGATGGATAAGCAGCCCCAATCAAGTTCCAAATACATTTCATCTGTACTGCAGGCTCAGGGTGCATCAGTGTCAGTGTGAACTATCTGTTGACATTAGAGTGAAATGAAACACTATGGCAGGAGACCTAGGAGGGCCCCACTGCTGGCACAGAGACATAAAAAAGCTAGACTGCAGTTTGCTAAAACGTACGTAAGGCAAAATGATTTTTGGAATGCGTCTTGTGAACTGATGAGACCAAAATAGAATTTTTTGTGAAAGCACATCATTCTACTGTTTACCAAAAACAGAATGAGGCATGTAAAGAAAAGAACACAGTACTTACAGTGAAATATAGTTCAAAAATGTTTTAGAAATCTTTGCTATATTTGGCACCAGGTGGCTTGACTGTGTACAAGGTATCATGAAATCTGAAGATTACCAAAGAATTTTGGGCCATAAATTAGTGCCAGCTGTCAGAAAGCTGGGTTTGCTTTGTACGTTATGGGTCTTCCAGCAGAACAATGACCCCAAACATACTTCAAAAAGCCACCAGAAATGGATAAAACAAAGTGCTGGAGAGTTCTGTAGTGGCTAGCAATGGGTCTGGATCTAAAGCCCATTGAACATCTGTGGAGAGACCTTATAATTGCTGTTGGGAGAAGACACCCCTATAAATATGAGAGGCCTGGAGCAGTTTGCAAAACGAAGAGTGGCCCAAAATTCCAGTTGAGAGTCGTAAGACGCTTATTGATGGTTATAGGAAGTGATTTATTGCAGTTATTTATTCCAAAGGGTGTGCAACCAAATATTATGTTGAGGGTAATAATTTTGTCCAGCACATTTTTGTAGTTTTTTGTGAAACTATGTCCAATTTGTCTTTTTTTTGTGTTGTTCTAATACACACAAAGGAAATAAACATGTGTATAACAAAACGTGTAATAGCAACAAATTTCTTGGAGAAATGCTTCATTTTCTGGAAAAATGTCAAAAGTGCCAACACTTTCGGCCATGACTGTATATATTTTTGGTGAAAGGGATTGCCATTGTTAGCTTTTATGGAGGTTACGGAGCAAAACGTTAATGGCTGCTTGTGCAAATGCTAAGGCCAACGACCCAATCAAATGTGCACAGAACAGTCAGAGTTTTCCCGATGTCAGCTATTTGGGATAACTGGAAGCAGAGTATTATGTAAGCATGCCTCAATGTTGGTAAGTGGAGCCAAAAGTGCCCAGCACACAGTCATCTTTATCTCTTTATGGTATTAACCAAATGCTCAGCCAATTTTCTACTCCATAACTGAAAACTACACATGTTAAGCCATATGAAAATGAGACTGAAGTGCTTTGGGTGTGATTGGAGCACTTCCAAATGTAATCAAGTCAGTGAGCTGTCAATGTAAGTCACCTGCCTCAGCTCCAGGGCTGAGCCCTGCCTCCTTCTCCTGTGATTGGTACCAATAGCCCAGCAAACTCCTGTGGTAATGTGATGCCCTGGGCAAGCCAGGGGTCACAGGTCATCACACCACCACACCCTACATCCCAGTTAGGAACACCAAAGCTACCAAAATCCTTGTTGCCTTCCTCCAGGGGCTGATGTTCACACCAGGGGGTGGGCCAGGCGGTTGGCTCCACCCACCGAGGAGTTCACAGCTCTGGAGGCGGGAAGAACCACGCAGTGAGCTCAGGGAAGAGCTGGAGATTAGTTCAGGGGAGTGAAGTAGAAGGAGGTGGTAGAGGAGCTAACTGAAAGTGAAGTAGTAGTGGAGCAAAGAAGAAAAGGAACAAAAGGGAGGGTAGAAAGGCCTGAAGTGAGTCCAGCTAAGTGCAGGACAGGTCAGCAAGGTCAGCAACAGCGGTGATCGTCTGGAGGGGGACTGCTCGGAGGTTGCTGGAAGGACCGCGGTCGAGTAGTGGCCCGGCGGTCTGGAGCAGTATACGAAGGACAGTCAGCACCAGGGCAGGGGCCTCTCGGACCCCGGCAAGGCTAGGAGTCGCCATAATTTGCCGAATCCGTCAGTGAAGGTGACGTCGATCCCCCAACAACCAAGTCCCGATTGAAGACAACCGTCCAACCATTAGTGAGGAACACCGCCACCGCCAGGGCACCAGCTCCTCAGGGCCAGCGTCTGCGGGCAAAGTAGGGCTCCTCCGGCCCATATCCAAGCCGGGAAGCGGGTTACCGGTGGGAACCCATCGCTACCAACTTAGAAACATCAGGTGCAGGTCAGAGGGACATCACCGTTACCTGCTGGGAGAGCAAGTGCAGCCGTCCGTGGGAACCGTCTTTCCAGCCATGTGGTTTACCGTAAAACTGTGTCAACGTCTCAGGCTGAGTGAGTACCACAGTGCCGCAAGGCACAGCGCTGCCCCCGCGTCCCTGCGCCCACCAGGCCCTGCACCCTTACACACCATCACCGGGCCCCGGGATCACCAACCCCTACCCACGGAGGGGCAACGCAACACCTGGCTGCTCCGCATCACCACTCCCGGGATCCCCATATTGAGCAGCGGTGGTGCTACAAATCACCACAACCGTGGGTGGCGTCACGGACAATCTCCCCAACAAAACCCCTTTCACTCACGGGCGAGGAGTGCCGCTCGAAAACCCCCGGGATCCAGCCCACCGCTCGAGCCACCACTGAGCAGCAGCAGCCGGACCCGAGAAGAGGGGTGAGCGCGGTGCCGGCACCCTCCTCCCCGCCCGCGACAGTATCACAACCTTAGACCATTTAAGGCCAGCTCAGACAGTTGAATATATGGATATTAAGCAAGCTTTGTAAATAGTTACCATGTGTTATGGAGTTTGCCACTTTACTCTGCTGGAAATTATCTCTATTGCAAACTCCTGTTTGTTTCTGCATAGACTTCTAGCTCAGTCCTGCTGAATAACCCTTCTTCTGCTATAAGCATGACAAACTCTACTGCTGTTCATACTACAAATGTTGCTGCAACATTGTGCATGTTCTTTACAAAGACGTATTCTGTTTGAACTGTACATAAATGCTGCCTACATCTCTGCCAAATACCACTTGTCTGTTGATAGTATCTAACCGTATCTTTATCTGTAGCGCCCCACGGGGCAGGTGTTTTAACCTATTCATAGCCAGGCCGGGGGTGCAGATCCTCTGCGTCATCACGGAGTGGCTTGGCCCGGTTCCGTTGCCCAGAGGCATACAGGAAGGAGGATTGGAGGGTGGTAGGGAGGATGAGGTAGTAGTCAGGGGTTTAGGAAAGTCTTTTAAGATGATCGTGATGCCACCTGTGGTATGCGGCCAGAGATGAGGTTTGACGCTGCAGGGTCTCTCACCGGGGCAGATGATAAGTGCAGCCGGGATGGTGTCGCTCCCCTCAGGTGGAGCGGGATTACCCCGGGAGGATGGCGGGGATTTGGTGGTAGTACCCATTGGCGCCGCAGCGCTGGGCACCAGCGCCAGATAAAGGAGAGGCAGAGACAGGGACTGCAGTTCCAGATGTTTTTACTCACAAGTCCTTTTAAGCACTGCCCAAGGTGCAGTTCTATGCCACGATGGGCTTCAGCCGATCACGGATCCGTCGACGGTCACCGCCGGTGCCAGTGAAGATTTATTATTGAAGTGTCCCTCAGCTGCTGTCCGGAACCCGGACTGAGCCTCCTGCTCCAAGCCATGGGCCCACAAAGAGAGAGGAACACCAAGTCCGGTTGTTAGTGCTTAGTGCAGTATACAGTACATATGTACAGACAGTTAACTCCAGTGCGGGTCAGAGCGTGGTGAAAGGACAGAACCGGAAGTGTACATGCTGAGTATTTGCTCTTCTTGCAAAGCATTGCTCTTAAACCAAGTTACAAATTTGTAAAAGGCTTTGCTTGTCTTGCAAAATGCTCTCAAACCAAGTTACTCTTAAACCAAGGTTCCACTGTATATGATTTTTATGGTATTTTTTTTAAAGTGCATTTATAGGGAGGTAAGAGGGCTGCACTGTAACTTGGAATAAACTAGGGCTGACCTTCTATTAGTGAAACGACAAAAGAGCTTGTAAATGTCAAATATCTTTCCCCTGCTAATAGCAATTAGTGTACAGGAGGAACATAAAACATTTGATTGATGCTTTCATTACAGATGACATATTCATCTCAAGCTCACGGCATGAATAACAGGTCTAAATAAATTAGGTCACAGGAATTGCTGAACTCCTAAGAAACAATTATCCTACAGCTCTGTGTGGGCCAATCTAGTACAATTTATAAACATTTCATTGTTAGCCTGCCTGAAAATGTTATAAATGGTAAAAGTTAGAGATGCTAAAGTGTGCTCAGTACTTAATCGTGCATTGGGATGGTTGAGACACTCGATACTCGATCGAGTATTCTGCTACTCAGACGCCATGCTCTAGTTACCGCCCCATATTTTTTGCAGCTTTTTTTCAGCCACTACACATCCAAGAACAGAGATAAGACCTAGCATCACCTAGGGTAGGTGCTCTGGAGTAATAGAGACAGTACAAAAGAAGGAGAGAACTCCGGCACACTCGTAACTTCCCAAAGAAATAGGTTCACACTGATTCATGTATTTCTTAATCTGCTTTTCTTTATTAAAAATGGTGAAAGTGGTGCTTTACAAAATAGAAAGTCCGCCAGGACGTTTCGGCCTTAGGCCTTCATCAGGTCGGACGATCTGACTGGAATATTTTTTACATGTGAAGAAAATGACAAAAAAGCAGATATCAACAAGTATATATATACAATAATGATACAGATAAATTACAACAAACTTGTACATGTTAGAGGAGAAACAACATAGAAATCAAGGTCACATTCATATTATACGATATTGTGGGACAATATGGTGATATAGTAAAACTATAATAGCGAAGTGCTGTCACTTTTAGCGTAGGGAAATAGCCGTTACTGTTAGTGTGATATATGGGAAAAGAGGATAAGTGGCTCATGTGAAGCCCCACAAGTGCTGTGTCGGTGCATTACCTTCAGGGACTCCACGTAGCTGGATCTTGTCACAGGTAGGAGATCTTCTTTTAGGATTGTCGTGACGCCACTCTCAGAATTGCGGTCAGTGGGGACCGCCACTGCAGGTTAAGGGATGCCTGGGGCTGATGGTGGGTGCAGCCAGTTGTAATAGCCTCCTGAGAGTGAGGCAAGCCCCAGGGCCCTGTGTAGGTGTGTAGAACCACAAGGCGCAGAATAACTCCACACAAGCAGAATGTCTTTCAGGGGTTTTACTCACTGTTGATGGCAGGGTGAGTAACCCGGGCGTAGCTGGGATGAACCAGGCTGGAACCAGGTGTCCTTCAGGCTGACTGATGAGGGTGGCTACCGACTCGCCTTCCTTAGCCCTTCTGTGGTTTGTGGTAACCCCGACTTTTAGTCCCTATGGGGGTCACCCAGGGAAGTAACTGCTCCCCTCGTTTGTTTGCCGTTTGCTTGTCGCCTGGACCAGATCACTCCAGCTGCTTGCCTCCTGTGAACTATGGGCCCTAACTGTGGCTACGTGGCTGCGGCTTTTGTGGTGTTGTGGCGTGGGCTTTGAGGGCCCCACACCGGCAGGTTTAGCAAGGAAAGGTGGATCTATCCCCGCACCGGGATCTGCCGCCCGTTTGGGCCTGGTACTCCCTGACAGTCTCCGTACTTTCCACTACGCTGCTCTCTCTCTAGCTGTGTGTGGTGTTCGGGCAGCACTACCAGGTGACCGTTCTCCCCCGTCGGTAGTCACTGCGCGGACGCTGTTAGGCTGCAACAGCCCCAGGGGTCTGCTCCTGACGTCTGCTCTCCCTGGACTGCTGCACTAAACTGGCTCACTCATGGGACCTGCACTGCTGCTCCTGTCTGAGCTCCACTGCCATGCTCCTCACTCCTCCACACTCTGCTTCAGACTCTTTACTCCTCCTCCTCTTTTCCCCTTGTGCCTGCCTACGCCACCTAGCAACCAGGCTCTCTACCACACCCCTTGAGTGGAGATGGAGGCTTCGCCCCCTCCACTCCTCAAGTGGAGGTGAAGGCTTTGCCCCCTCCTGGGATCCCCAGGGGTCCTCTCAAAGGTACATGTGTGAGACCTGATCACTATGCGCCTGTGTAGTCACACCTCGGTCAGCCTTCTGGATTACCTGTATTGTACTGTCCCCAGCATGGGTGCAGTACTCAGTGGTGCCTGACCAGGTCAGGGGCGCCACATTCCCCCTTAGTTATCACCAGCACATCCTCGGGCTGCAAGACAACATTTTAAAATGCATAAAACATTAAAACATGGTAAAACTTTTAAAACCACCAGGTACCATACATCACCACCCTCCACCCACAAGTCCGTTAACCCACCCTAAACCCTCTCACGTTGGCCGCGCCTTCAGCCACTTCTGGCAGGATGTAGAGGCGGCTTTCATGGGCTAGTCGTCTTCAGGGCATACCTGGCCTGGTGAAGCCGCGCCTTCAGCCACTTCTGGCAGGATCCAGAGGCGGCCTTCACGGTTGGTGCTGACCAGGTACCCTCTTTGTGGTGGAGAGCCAGGCCCCATAAACAGGCGTGCTCCCTGGTTGCAGGCGAGCCAAGGCCCCATAAACGGACGTGCTCCCTGGTTGCAGGTGAGCCAAGCCCCTAAACAGGCTGGCTCTGGTGGTGGTACCTCTGGGGTAACTATTTACACTGCGAGAGTTTGTGGCTATAGCCAGTTCATAGCCTTAAGGTTCATGGGTTTCTCACATTAGTTCATGTGGGCACATTTCTTGAACATTAACGTTGCAAACAGGTCAAAACTATAACTTGCTGTACTTCTTTCTTTACTTTATGCAGATTCCTCCTTACCAGGGCTTGGGCCTGTAGGGCTGCGGCACCTGTTGTTTTCTCCATCCTTGTCTTTTCCTTCTTCTTCTGTATCTGTTTCTTTTTCTGTATCTGTTTCTTTTTCTGTTGAGACAGCAGGTTCACTGTAGGGATTTCTGGAACATGGTGTAACATCCAATGCATACCATCCCCTTTCTCCTTGGTGCATGGTGAATTCCACTGAATCTCCTGTTCGTAGGTTCCTTCCTGGATGTCCTCTGGGCAAATGGGCTCTTACGTCTCTTCTATTAACAAAGATGCCTTCCTTCATACCAGGAGCTACTATGAAGCCATATCCTGATTTCAAGCTGAAGTCTTCTACTACACCACGACAAAGTGGACCTCTAACCTGGGATTTGGCCCTTCTCAGGAACCATTTCTCTTCCAAGTCTCTGGCCATGACTTCGTCTTTCTGCTCTGGAGACTGCGGTGCAGGGGAAAGCTTGGTTCTGCTACGGCGCCGTGTCCTACGGGCTGGGTTCTGCTGGGTTGCGGCTTCACTGTTTGCAGGCTCCCAGGTAAGGTTTCTGGACAAATCTTCCTCTTCATCCCAGCGGGAGTATGGCAACATCTCTGGCTCTGGGCATGGATCCACTGCTGATGGCTCCGGGGTCAGCTCCTCAGCTTCCTGGCCTCCTCTCCCCCTTAGTTCTTCAGAGCACTCCTGTTGTGGCAGCGCCGGGGATGGGTGGTCATCAGCAGGCCCGGGCGATGGACTTTTTGGCGTGGATATTGCCGGAATCCTCCTGGGGGTGTGCGGAGGGAGCAGATACCGATCCACCATCTCCTGTGGGAACTGGGCCTCTAGGTCAGCCTTCAGCTTCCAGTATTCAGGGTCCTCTCCTATCAGGGACTTCCTAGCAGGGACCTCCTTAGACTGGGGAGCGGTGTCTGCTCTGGCCTTGCAGGCCGGGGTAAACAGAGGTACATTCTTGTCTTGGCGGGCCGCGCCTGACATGGCGGCGGCCTGGTCTTGGCGGGCCGCGCCCTGCATGGCGGCGGCCTGGATCAGCGTTGCTGTCGCAGTCTCACTCAGGGTCGCAGCTGGAGTCTTAGCGGGCATCGCTACTGTAGCCGGTTCTTGGCGGGCCGGGCAGGGCATCGCTGCGGCGGCCTGAATTGGCGTCGCAGCTACGATGGGATCTGTGCAGGCTGGGCTGGGCGTCGCTGCAGCGATCGGAGCTTGGCGGGCCGCACCTGGCGTGGCTGCGGCCTGGTTCAGCACCTCGCCTGCGGCGTGGATGAGCGTCGCTGCTGCGGTGGGGTCTTGGCGGGCCGGGCATAGCAAGGCGGCGGCCTGGGTCAGCGTCACACCCGCGGCATGGCTGAGGGTCGCGGTGGCAGCCGGATCTTTGCGGGCCGGGCAAGGCATCGCTGCGGCGGCCTGGGCTTGGCGGGCCGGGCAGGGCATCGCTGCTGCGGCCTGGGCCAGCGTCGCCGCGCCGGGCGCCTCTTCAGGGACCGCGGGCGTGGCAGCAGGGGTCGGGGCACTCGCGCTGGCAGGGGCAACACTGGACTCACCCATCGGTGGTATCATCGGGGTCTGAGTCGTCGCCGTCCGGTCTGGCACTCGTCGTGCGGTTCCCCTCTCATAGGCCTGAACCGCTGCAGCCATCTCCAGAAGCTCCGTGCGTTCCTCTCTGATCTGCTCTACGACCCGGGTCTCCAGTCGGTCGCAGAACTGGGCAAGCTCCCGATACCACCAGGCAGCGGAGCCTGGTTCTGGGTTTCTGCGTTCAGACGCCATTTCCTCTGCGCCTTCTTCTGCACGATTTCCCAGCAGTGGACTCGTCGCTGCCTCCAGTAGCAGGCTCTTCAGTTTCTGCTCTGCCTCTTCCAGCAGCAGGCTTCTGGCTCCCTTTCTGTCCCGACGTCTCTGAACGCCTCCGCTCTCTTCACTTGCGAGGTCAGGACTCTGCAGGGGATCTCTGGGTAGCCACACCTCTTCGTGGGCGGTAACTTCTCCCAGCGCAGGCTGCTGTTGTTTTTCAGCGCGCTTTTCATGGTGGCAATATGGCGGCGCTTCCAATTTTCCAAGCGGACCGCCCAGGCACATGGTCACCTGTCTGAACAGGTCTAGTCCTTATCCTGTTCGTGACGCCAGATGTGAAGCCCCACAAGTGCTGTGTCGGTGCATTACCTTCAGGGACTCCACGTAGCTGGATCTTGTCACAGGTAGGAGATCTTCTTTTAGGATTGTCGTGACGCCACTCTCAGAATTGCGGTCAGTGGGGACCGCCACTGCAGGTTAAGGGATGCCTGGGGCTGATGGTGGGTGCAGCCAGTTGTAATAGCCTCCTGAGAGTGAGGCAAGCCCCAGGGCCCTGTGTAGGTGTGTAGAACCACAAGGTGCAGAATAACTCCACACAAGCAGAATGTCTTTCAGGGGTTTTACTCACTGTTGATGGCAGGGTGAGTAACCCGGGCGTAGCTGGGATGAACCAGGCTGGAACCAGGTGTCCTTCAGGCTGACTGATGAGGGTGGCTACCGACTCGCCTTCCTTAGCCCTTCTGTGGGTTGTGGTAACCCCGACTTTTAGTCCCTATGGGGGTCACCCAGGGAAGTAACTGCTCCCCTCGTTTGTTTGCCGTTTGCTTGTCGCCTGGACCAGATCACTCCAGCTGCTTGCCTCCTGTGAACTATGGGCCCTAACTGTGGCTACGTGGCTGCGGCTTTTGTGGTGTTGTGGCGTGGGCTTTGAGGGCCCCACACCGGCAGGTTTAGCAAGGAAAGGTGGATCTATCCCCGCACCGGGATCTGCCGCCCGTTTGGGCCTGGTACTCCCTGACAGTCTCCGTACTTTCCACTACGCTGCTCTCTCTCTAGCTGTGTGTGGTGTTCGGGCAGCACTACCAGGTGACCGTTCTCCCCCGTCGGTAGTCACTGCGCGGACGCTGTTAGGCTGCAACAGCCCCAGGGGTCTGCTCCTGACGTCTGCTCTCCCTGGACTGCTGCACTAAACTGGCTCACTCATGGGACCTGCACTGCTGCTCCTGTCTGAGCTCCACTGCCATGCTCCTCACTCCTCCACACTCTGCTTCAGACTCTTTACTCCTCCTCCTCTTTTCCCCTTGTGCCTGCCTACGCCACCTAGCAACCAGGCTCTCTACCACACCCCTTGAGTGGAGATGGAGGCTTCGCCCCCTCCACTCCTCAAGTGGAGGTGAAGGCTTTGCCCCCTCCTGGGATCCCCAGGGGTCCTCTCAAAGGTACATGTGTGAGACCTGATCACTATGCGCCTGTGTAGTCACACCTCGGTCAGCCTTCTGGATTACCTGTATTGTACTGTCCCCAGCATGGGTGCAGTACTCAGTGGTGCCTGACCAGGTCAGGGGCGCCACAGCTCACCCATATCAAGCAGAGATCCAAACTTTAGAAAGAGTGTAAGCAGTCGTTTATTGTCTGTATATTAACGTATACAAACACACGCACCCCTCTATATAAGATCCAGCATGTGAGTAACTCCTATGAGAAATAGCAAGAATAAGTCAGAGAAGACCATATAATAAAGGGAAAAATTAGAATATATATGAGTGCATACCTGTGTGGGAACAAGGTATTGAGGTAGTGCCAGAGAGGGACTATGTGGACTAATGTAATTAGCCTAAATGGGAGTAAGAACAACAATGTCAAACGGACAGTTGATTTTTGAAAAAAGTGTAAGCCAGACAAAATTGATAAATACCTAGATAGGTGAAGATTGGCTTATTCTTATCGGACTAAGTCCATATAGTATCGATTATGGGAAATAGGGAGAATCGACACATTAAATAGCACTGTTGTTACTGGTACTGGAATATGTCTGTGAACAGTAAGGGACCAATGTTATGTTATATCTTATTGACACCAGGGAATAAAGTATAGTGTGAAAGGTATATTACCAATGGATTAACGTCAAAATCCACATGTTCTCCTTGTACACAGGGAGCATGTGTGTGCTGATAGCGGTAATAAATCTAAAGGAATACATAACGTATAAGTACCATGTTTAACAGCATAAATCAATAGAGTAGTGAGATAAATGCATATTACCGGTAACAGCAGGTGGCTAGAACAGGTCCTGCTAAAAGAATTTTTAATGTGTCTGGCAAATTGAGGAAAAACCAGTGGAATTGGCTGATAACAGAGAGCAAAAGAGAAAAAAGAGAGTTAATAACAGGAATGAGCTGTCATGTGAAGAGATATACAGGAAGAAATGTAATGATGGTATATTACCCATAGGAGGGCTTCTAGTCCAATTAGATATAAAGAAAAGCGCAAGCTTATGCTGGTGACAACAATATGTCTGTGAAAGAAATGATGATATTATTATGCGTGTGCTGAATGAAAATTAGTAAACTGGTGAAATCAGAAAGAATAGAGACACAGTGTGTTTACCAATAGGGGCAGGAGGCTGGATGAAGACCTGAGCTAGGCTAATGTGTCCAGGAATTGGGGAAACTTCCAGTATGGGCTGGCTGATAACAGAGAAATGGGAGAGAAGGAAAAGTTATTAAAGGAATGGAGAGATTATTTACAGGTAGGAAGAGGATGCCAGGCTGCTGGGCGAGTCACTTACCCTCCATGTGCGGTGGTGGCTGTGCGTGCTGCGCGTCCTGTGTGTGACAAGGCTATAGACGCCGGTATAAATGGTGCCGGAGACTACACGTCATATCCGGTATGCGAAACCCGGAAGTGGTGGGAGCCAGCGTGAAACGCACGCCGCGCATGCGCACATCGTTGTGAGTTTCTCTGGGCAGTGAATCACATGTCATATCCGGTAGTTGACACGCGGAAGTGGGGACATTCAGAGTGAAACGCACATTGCGCATGGGCAGTAAGGTTCTGGTGCAGGGAGAACTTTGTGGGTTCCACGGATTCATTAATCAGGTGCCATTAGACTCGTTAGCAAGCTATACGTGCAGTGCATCACTGGTGGGTGATTCTAGATGGTGCCCAGGGACGAGATAGCTAATTCTGTAGGAAGAGAAAGAGAGTTAGGGGAATATATGTAAAATATGATATTATATTATGGCACAATAATGGATTACATTACTTCACACAGAACCTGTGAGGGAAAAAAGCATGCATATAAAACTGTGTATTAGCATACTCCCTTGTATATTACATATAAAGATCATAGGCATGTTATATGCCTTTAGACACCCTATATTAGCAAAAAGATACCACGGGTACTACATGTAACATCAGAAAATCAAGCGAAAAATGGAACCTAATGACTACCTATCTCATATTTTCGGTTGAGTCCATGGGGTTCTATGGTGCCTAGTGTGTGAATCCACCTGGCTTCAACCTCAAGGAGGCGCTTGACCCTATCACCTCCTCTGCGATTAATACTGACCTGGTCAATGACCTGAAATCGTAATTGAGACACATTATGTCCGGCTGTAAGAAAATGATTTGGAATAGGTAATAAAGTGCGTCCGCACCGAATATCAGATTTGTGTTTGTTGATGCGGTCTCGGACATGCTGGGTGGTTTCCCCAACATATCCGAGACCGCACGGACATTTAATGTAGTAAATGACATATGAGCTGTCACAGGTGAAGAATCCCTTAATCTGAAACACTTTCCCTGTCCTAGGATGTGTGAATGTATTGCCCTTACTGATATTGGAGCACTGGGCACAATTTAAACAAGGAAATGTTCCAAATTGGGGATTACTGATGAACCGTTGTCTGGAGGTGATTACGGAGGAACCTATATCTGCCCGAATAAGTTTGTTTTTCCTCCGTAATCACCTCCAGACAACGGTTCATCAGTAATCCCCAATTTGGAACATTTCCTTGTTTAAATTGTGCCCAGTGCTCCAATATCAGTAAGGGCAATACATTCACACATCCTAGGACAGGGAAAGTGTTTCAGATTAAGGGATTCTTCACCTGTGACAGCTCATATGTCATTTACTACATTAAATGTCCGTGCGGTCTCGGATATGTTGGGGAAACCACCCAGCATGTCCGAGACCGCATCAACAAACACAAATCTGATATTCGGTGCGGACGCACTTTATTACCTATTCCAAATCATTTTCTTACAGCCGGACATAATGTGTCTCAATTACGATTTCAGGTCATTGACCAGGTCAGTATTAATCGCAGAGGAGGTGATAGGGTCAAGCGCCTCCTTGAGGTTGAAGCCAGGTGGATTCACACACTAGGCACCATAGAACCCCATGGACTCAACCGAAAATATGAGATAGGTAGTCATTAGGTTCCATTTTTCGCTTGATTTTCTGATGTTACATGTAGTACCCGTGGTATCTTTTTGCTAATATAGGGTGTCTAAAGGCATATAACATGCCTATGATCTTTATATGTAATATACAAGGGAGTATGCTAATACACAGTTTTATATGCATGCTTTTTTCCCTCACAGGTTCTGTGTGAAGTAATGTAATCCATTATTGTGCCATAATATAATATCATATTTTAGATATATTCCCCTAACTCTCTTTCTCTTCCTACAGAATTAGCTATCTCGTCCCTGGGCACCATCTAGAATCACCCACCAGTGATGCACTGCACGTATAGCTTGCTAACGAGTCTAATGGCACCTGATTAATGAATCCGTGGAACCCACAAAGTTCTCCCTGCACCAGAACCTTACTGCCCATGCGCAATGTGCGTTTCACTCTGAATGTCCCCACTTCCGCGTGTCAACTACCGGATATGACATGTGATTCACTGCCCAGAGAAACTCACAACGATGTGCGCATGCGCGGCGTGCGTTTCACGCTGGCTCCCACCACTTCCGGGTTTCGCATACCGGATATGACGTGTAGTCTCCGGCACCATTTATACCGGCGTCTATAGCCTTGTCACACACAGGACGCGCAGCACGCACAGCCACCACCGCACATGGAGGGTAAGTGACTCGCCCAGCAGCCTGGCATCCTCTTCCTACCTGTAAATAATCTCTCCATTCCTTTAATAACTTTTCCTTCTCTCCCATTTCTCTGTTATCAGCCAGCCCATACTGGAAGTTTCCCCAATTCCTGGACACATTAGCCTAGCTCAGGTCTTCATCCAGCCTCCTGCCCCTATTGGTAAACACACTGTGTCTCTATTATTTCTGATTTCACCAGTTTACTAATTTTCATTCAGCACACGCATAATAATATCATCATTTCTTTCACAGACATATTGTTGTCACCAGCATAAGCTTGCGCTTTTCTTTATATCTAATTGGACTAGAAGCCCTCCTATGGGTAATATACCATCATTACATTTCTTCCTGTATATCTCTTCACATGACAGCTCATTCCTGTTATTAACTCTCTTTTTTCTCTTTTGCTCTCTGTTATCAGCCAATTCCACTGGTTTTTCCTCAATTTGCCAGACACATTAAAAATTCTTTTAGCAGGACCTGTTCTAGCCACCTGCTGTTACCGGTAATATGCATTTATCTCACTACTCTATTGATTTATGCTGTTAAACATGGTACTTATACGTTATGTATTCCTTTAGATTTATTACCGCTATCAGCACACACATGCTCCCTGTGTACAAGGAGAACATGTGGATTTTGACGTTAATCCATTGGTAATATACCTTTCACACTATACTTTATTCCCTGGTGTCAATAAGATATAACATAACATTGGTCCCTTACTGTTCACAGACATATTCCAGTACCAGTAACAACAGTGCTATTTAATGTGTCGATTCTCCCTATTTCCCATAATCGATACTATATGGACTTAGTCCGATAAGAATAAGCCAATCTTCACCTATCTAGGTATTTATCAATTTTGTCTGGCTTACACTTTTTTCAAAAATCAACTGTCCGTTTGACATTGTTGTTCTTACTCCCATTTAGGCTAATTACATTAGTCCACATAGTCCCTCTCTGGCACTACCTCAATACCTTGTTCCCACACAGGTATGCACTCATATATATTCTAATTTTTCCCTTTATTATATGGTCTTCTCTGACTTATTCTTGCTATTTCTCATAGGAGTTACTCACATGCTGGATCTTATATAGAGGGGTGCGTGTGTTTGTATACGTTAATATACAGACAATAAACGACTGCTTACACTCTTTCTAAAGTTTGGATCTCTGCTTGATATGGGTGAGCCACTTATCCTCTTTTCCCATATATCACACTAACAGTAACGGCTATTTCCCTACGCTAAAAGTGACAGCACTTCGCTATTATAGTTTTACTATATCACCATATTGTCCCACAATATCATATAATATGAATGTGACCTTGATTTCTATGTTGTTTCTCCTCTAACATGTACAAGTTTGTTGTAATTTATCTGTATCATTATTGTATATATATACTTGTTGATATCTGCTTTTTTGTCATTTTCTTCACATGTAAAAAATATTCCAGTCAGATCGTCCGACCTGATGAAGGCCTAAGGCCGAAACGTCCTGGCGGACTTTCTATTTTGTAAAGCACCACTTTCACCATTTTTAATAAAGAAAAGCAGATTAAGAAATACATGAATCAGTGTGAACCTATTTCTTTGGGAAGTTACGAGTGTGCCGGAGTTCTCTCCTTCTTCTTTACTACACATCCAAGGACTGCTTTCCAATTATAGTAATGTTGTAGCCATGTTGGCTACTGACATCACTGTGGTTGGTTGCCCACATAAATTCAGCGAGTCTATATAAAACCCGGTGCCGCGATACTTGGCACACTATACCCGGATAGTGTATTAGAGACATGTAGGCAGGGATTCCAGCCTTATAGACCTTTCTGCTACCTAAAAAATCTATTCTATTCTATAATAATACCACTCTTAGATGCACTTAGTGTAGGGCAAGCTGCTGGAGAAGGGATAGTGTATTAGAGACATGTAGGCAGCGATTATAGTGTTACAGAACTTGCTGCTGCTACCAAAAAACAAAAGTATTTTTCAGGCCTATATCTAATCTATTAATAATGCTACTAGCTGTATTAAGTAGTAGAGATAGGTGCTGGAGGAGGGACAGTTTTGGATTAGAGGCATATAGTAAGGGTATATTCATTATAGTCTTATAGACATTACTGCTGCTATGTAGAAAATCTATTCTATTCTCTAGTAATATTATTTTTACTTGCATTTAGTGTAGGGCAAGATGCTGGAGAAAGGATAGTGTATTAGAGGCATGTAAGCACAGATTCTAGCCTTACTCACTTTCCTGATGCTACATAAAAAATATATTCTATTCTCTAATAATACCACTCTTAGGCCTCTGCCACACTCACGTGACTCCGGTACGTGTGTGCCTTTTTTTACGTACTGGAGACACGGGCCCACGTGATCCTATGTATTGTTATTGTTTTGGACACACGTAAGTATTCAGGAACGGAATGTGTGTCCGTTCCGTACTTATGTGTGTCCGTTTTTTAAAAACGCTGACATGTCCGTGTTGCTCCGGCAGCACGGGTGTCACACGGCCCGCACCCGTACCACACGGATGTAGTGTGGATGCGGGCCCGTGTAACACGCTCCGGAGAAAGACACGTGTCAGTGTAAAAATAATAAAAACACATACTCACCTCCACCATACCTGCAGTCTCTGCCGTTGTTGTCCCCTGCATCTGTCCCCCAGTGAATTTGAACAACGCTTCTCCTTCACTGGGGGCCGGAAGCAGAGTCAGCGGGGCGTGGCTTTGGCCGGACGCTGTCATTCAGCACCACTGACAGCACCGGATGATGCAGGTAAGGCGGGGCTTTCCGTTCTCCGTGTGTAATTACGTATAACACACGGAGAACACATACGTGCAATAAACACGGCACACAGGGACAAAACCACCCCTTTAACACGTACGTGACAAAAACGTTACGTTTTGTCACGTAAGTGTGGCAGAGGCCTTACCTGCATTTGGTGTGGGACAAGCTGATGGACAAGGGATAGTGTGTTAGAGGTAGAGATGAGTGAACCAGCCGTGGTTCGGCTCCAGTTTGGTTCGTCGAACGGAGGTCTCGTTCGAGTTCAGTTCGGCGAACGTTCGACGAACCGAACTCGAACCAATAGGAAATAATGGGAGGCAATCACAAACATATAAAAACGCATTATAAATGTACACATACAGTTAATAAACATTGCCATAACACTTACCGGTCCCCACGATCCCTCCTGCACCCTGTCTCCTGCCACTATTCGATCCGATGATCGCTGAATCCTCCCGGTGACCAGCACTGCCAGCAGTGATGCAGGACCTATCGTGACGTCAAAATAGCCATGTGACCAGTCACGTGGATATTATCTCATTGGCTACAGACTGGTCACATGACTATGACGCGTCATGTAGGACCTGTCATTGCACTCTCCGGTACACGGTGCACATTTATGTATCGCCGTGTACCGGCGACATGCTCTAGCACACGGTCGACTCCCCATTCCGTTAGGGACCGGCTGACACAGCCGGTCATTAACGGAGATCACCGTTGCCATAGCAACGCAGTTAGCGGTGACGTCACCGCTAACCGCGGCTCCGGGAGCACCGTTGCTATGGTAACGTGTCTGTCATCGTTACTGCTGTTACCGCTAACAGCCAGCAGCAGTGATCACTCATGGAGTGAAGGCTACACGGGAAGCAGCGTCTTCCCCCATGCAGCAGTGATGGAGCAGAGCTGCATTTGTTTAACGAGAAAGACAGAAGACCATGGATCGTGGAGGGCTGACAGGGGGTAATAAAGATGGAGTCTCTAATGTGTCTGTGTATTTATTTCTATTAAAGTATTTTTTCTCTGTGTGGTGTCTTTTTTTTTAACCCTTTATTGGAGATTCTTAATGGCCGGGTCAAACGTGCCTGACATTAAGAATCTCTGGCTTAATACTAGCTAGTAAAACAAAGCTAGTATTAACTCATTATTACCCAACAAGCCACCCGGCTCCAGGGCTGTTGGAAGAGTTGGATACAGCACCAGATGATGGCGCTTCTATGAAAGCGCCATTTTCTGGGGTGGCTGCGGACTGCAATTCGCAGCGGAGGCGCCCAGAAACCTCGGGCTAACCTGTGCTGCGGATTCAAATCCCCAGCTGCCTAGTTGTACCTGGCTGGACACAAAAATGGGGAGAAGCCCACGTCATTTGTTTTTTAATTATTTCATGAAATAAGTGAAATAATTAAAAAAAACGGGCTTCCCTTTATTTTTGGTTCCCAGCCGAGTACAAATAGGCAACTGGGGGTTGGAGGCAGCCCGTGGCTGCCTGCTGTACCTGGCTAGCATACAAAAATATGGCGAAGCCCACGTCATTTTTTTGGTGGGCAAAAAACTTCTGCATACAGTCCTAGATGGAGTATGCTGAGCCTTGTAGTTCTCCATACAGACAGACAGCAGCTGCAGAACTACAAGGCTCAGCATACTCCATCCAGGACTGTATGCAGAAGTTTTTTGCCCCCTGAAAAAATTATGTGGGTTTCGCCATATTTTTGTATGCTAGCCAGGTACAGCAGGCAGGTACGGCTGCCCCCAACCCCCAGTTGCCTATTTGTACCCGGCTGGGAACCAAAAATAAAGGGAAGCCCTTTTTTTATTATTTCATGAATTTCATGAAATAATTAGAAAACAAATGACGTAGGCTTCGCCCCATTTTTGTGTCCAGCCAGGTACAACTAGGAAGCTGGGGATTGGAATCCGCAGCACAGGTTGGCCTTAGCTTTCTGGGCCCCACTGCTGCGAATTGCAGTCTGCAGCCGCCTCAGAAAATGGCACTTTCATAGAAGCGCCATCTTCTGGCTCTGTATCCAACTCTTCCAGCACCTGCCTGCTATACCTGGCTAGCATACAAAAATATGGCAAAGCTCACGTCCTTTTTTTATAGTTTTTTGGCAAAAAAAATAAAAAATGCTTCCCTGGATTTTCCATTGCCAGTGAAGGTAACACCAAGCAGTGGGGGTTAGCAGCCAGTAGCTGCTTGGATTACCCTTAGCTAGCAATACAAAAAATGCAGCGGGAGCCCATATATATTTTTTTTAATTATTTATTTAAATAACTAAAAACAAAATGGGCTTCCCTGTATTTTGATTGCTGGACATCACAGTGCTGTAAAAATAAATCTTTAAAAAAATGACGTAGCGCTCCGCAGTATTTTTGATTCTCAGCGCTGATAAAGCAGACAGCTATGGGTTGCCACCCCCATCTGCCTGCCGTTACCTTGGTTGGCAATAAAAATACAGGGAAGTCCATTAATTTTTTCTATTTAAAAAATAGTTAAAAAAAAATGACGTTGGGTCCCCCCATTTTTGAAAGCCAGCTAGGGTAAGGCAGACGGCTGTAGCCTGAAAACCACAGCTGGCAGCTTTACCGTGGTTTGGGATCCAATGTGGAGGTCCCCCCAGGCTCTTTTTTTATAATTATTTTATAAATATTAATAATTACACAAAAAAAGTAGGGTCCCCCCCAAATTGGATCACCAGCCAAGGTAAAGCGGACAGCTGTGGTCTGGTATTCTCAGGGTGGGAAGGTCCATAGTTATTGGGCCTTCACAGCCTAAAAATAGCAGGCCGCAGGCACCCCAGACGTGGCGCATCCACTAGATGCGCCAATCCTGGCGCTTCACCCCAGCTCATCCCGTGCCCTGGTGCAGTGGCAAACGGGGTAATAAATCGGGTTGATACTAGCTGTAAGGTCACCTGACATCAAGCCCAGCAGTTTGTGATGTCATGGCGTCTATTAGATACCCAACATCATAAACTGTCATAAACTGTGTACTAACAAAAAAAAATCGACAAAAGAAATTTATTTGAAAAAACAGTCCCCAAAACATTTCCTCTTTCACCAATTTATTGTAAGAAAAAAAATAAAGGGGTCCCACGACGACTCTGGACCGTCTAGAATATGGGGGGAGACACTCAGGGAACGTATCCCCCATTTTCTAGGAGTGCAGACCCTTCATGTGAGGAGTGTGGGTGCAATGAATCTGCACTCACTCTCCCCGGGTCCACAGCAGCAGAGTCCATGTCGTAATGGTTGCTACCAAAGCTGCAATGCCCTGCTTATGAGGTAAGGGCATGCCTAATCAGGAGAACTATTCTACAAGTAAGAAATACATAAATTTACCCAGGATCCATAGCTTCATCCTACATGAGGCGGTCATATGTTCACTCCAGTGCCATTTTCTACTGCTTTTCACAGCGTAGAGCACTCTGGTGATTTTCCTGTGCTTGTGCACTTCATATCAGTCTTTTCTGTCATTATAATGGCAGAAAGACACATAATGTCCCACTCTCCTGCATTTTGTAATTTTGCACCCTTTGGTGCCTTTCATGTGGCACTAAGGGGTGCTTAGCTTTGTATTTAGCCAAAAAAATGAAAAATAAAATGACGTAGGGTTCCCTCTAGTTTTGTAGCTAGCTAGGGTAAAGCAGACGGCTGCAGCCTGCAGAACACAGCTGGCAACCTCACCTTGGCTGGTAATCCAAAACTGAGGGCACCCCACGCTGTTATTTTAAATTAAATAAATAATTTAAAAAAAAAACACATAGGGGTCCCCCCAAAATTGGATCACCAGCCAAGGTAAAGCAGACAGCTGGGGTCTGATATTCTCAGACTAGGGAGGTCCATGGTTATTGGACTCTCCCCAGCCTAAAAATAGCAGGCCGCAGCCGCCCCAGAAGTGGCGCATCCATTAGATGTGCCAATCCTGGTGCTTCGCCCCAGCTCATCCCGTGCCCTGGTGCGGTGGCAAACGGGGTAAAATATGGGGTTAATACCAGATGTGTAATGTCACCTGGCATCAAGCCCTGGGGTTGGTGAGGTCAGGCATCTATCAGATACCCGACATCACCAACCCAGTCAGTAATAAAAAAAAAAATAGACGACAAACACATTTTTATTTGAAAAAACACTCCCCAATACATTCCCTCTTTAACCAATTTATTAGAAAGAAAAACAAATCCAGGTCTGGTGTAATCCAAGGGGTTGCCATGACGATCCACACTGTCCCAGTCAATGAAGAGCAGGATGTTCCCCATTGGCTGAGAGAGCAGTGCAGTGACCTGAGCTAACATCAATGGGTCAGCCCAGGTCACTGCAGGGGATGACAAGTGCTGCTGTCAGCGAGGTACATTACCTGCGCTGATCTCCTGCACTGCTGACAGCACCTGTCACTGAGTTCAATGACCGCCGCCTTCACAGCCAAGTATCGAGAGCGCCCCGTGACGTCACCGCTAGTCAGTCTCGGGTCGGAAGCGAGAGAAGGTGATGTGACAAGCGGCAGCCATGGAGGACAGTGACAGCGCTGAGGTCGGGACTTCATCACCGCAGGTAAGTCAAGCAGGACCATGTGTGCAGAGTGCAGGTGGGTGGAGCCATGTGTGCTGGCGGCGGAGTGCGAAGTGGGTGGCGCTGAGGACGTCAGTGTCGTGGACTGCTTGGCTGGGGACAGGTGAGTGTGAGTGTGTGTGTGTGTGTGTGTGTACATGCCGCGTGCAGGAGGGGGCGGAGTGAGCTTAGCGGGGAAGTGTGGGCTTCCTGCACGTAACTAGGATAAACATCGGGTTACTAACCAAAGCGCTTTGCTTGGATACCCGATGTTTATCTTGGTTACCAGCTTCTGGCAGGCTGCCAGCGATGGCTCGTGCACACTGTAGCTGTAAAAAGCCCTGCTTTTTGCTGCTAGAACCGTTCTCGAATGTATCTAGAACTATCGAGCTTTAGCAAAAAGCTCGAGTTCTAGTTCGATCCAGAACAGCCCCCAAAATCACTCGAACCGCGAACTGGAGAACCTCGAACCGCAAACCGCGCTCAACTCTAGTTAGAGGTAAGTAGGAGCCTTATAGAACTTGCTGCTGCAACGTTAAAACAAAAGAACTTTTCAGGTCCACATCTATTCGATTACCTATAAATACCGTTATTAACTGCACTCATGTAGGGATAGCTGCTGGAGGAGAGACAGTTTTGGATTAGAGGCATATAGTCAGAGTATATTGCTTTACAGTCCTTATATAAGTTTACTGCAGTTGCAACATAACTGCATTATTCAGGGCATGAGTGATATTAGGAAACATGTGCTGGTGTTGGTGTAAGGCAGGGATGGCACACCAGGAAATATATTGGCAGGTGGGCACCAAGTTCCACATGATGGCCGTCGTTATCAGGTTGCAGAAAGCCTCAAAGTACACAAACCTAAATGACAAGTTACCTCCAGAGTGAGTTAGAGCCTGGTGAAAGGACGAGCAGTCAGAATATGCAAGCACTTAGCACCCTCTGTTCTTTCTCCTCTTTAATTGTGAGCAGCGAGCATCTGAGTAGACACAGAAGCAAGATGGTTACAGTGATTATGGCGTCATTCTTGATCACCATCTTTGCTGATTCCTCAAAGTTTTGTCAGTTGAGGTCCTCCTGATGGTTGAGGCCCGCTTGATGGCCTTCCAAAAATTTGTAGTGAGGGCTACACAATGATCCTGTTTATATGGTGGAGAAAGTAAAAAAAAATAATAAATAATGAAACGTGTAACCTTTTTGAGTGGGAAGGGGTGCATGGGAATACAGGAGAAAAAAAAGTAACCCTTGCACAAGAAACTTGCTATGTTTGGGTGCTCAAGGGAATCAGCTCTGGTAGGCAGTGGCAGGGAGGCAGTAAAGAGGGTTACACAGGATTTAAGTCCAAAAATGACAGATTAACAAACAGAAAAGTAGTGTCCTATTTCAGACAGGAATGCAAAGGAAAAGTCCAGCATGTCAAAAAGCATAGCAAAGGTCTTGAAATTGCCAGTCCATTCAGGTTTTTTCCTTTACAGCCCAACCACCCAAACTTTGAGAAGTTCTCGCTGCCTATTTATGCTGTGCTAATCCTGCAGCTGTGCACCCCAAGCTCTGCCCCAAAAACTCAGACTAGCAGAGAAGGTCCAGGTCAGGTTTGACCTCCTTTCCTGCTGCTCACCAGTGTGAAAGGCACTTGCTGAGAGAAATATACCTTCCATCCAGCACCCCACTCTTCACTGTATTACAATGTTCTGGGGGAAAGTATTTTGCCATCTCCCTTTCATAACTCTGGATTTGAACCCTTGAGTCTGTGGTCGGCTTCTCTCTATGCTGGATAACAGTAGATTTGTAACACCCGGGGGTCGAGGGGTATTCACCCGATATGTCGCAGGGCCGGGGTGCCGCTCCTCTGCATCTTCATGGGCTAACCTGGCCCATTTTCGTGACCCCGAGATGTACAGGAGGGAGAGGGAAGGCAGTAGATGGGAGTTGGGACGGAGGATGGGGGTGGTAGGGACGGTGAGGAAAGTCTTTTATGATCGTGATGCCACCTGTGGTCCACGGCTAGGGCTGGGCTGCCGCTGCGGGTGCTGCTCTCCGGGGCTGATGGTAATGGTTGCAGCCGGGATGGTGTCACGATGGTAATGGTTGCAGCCGGGATGGTGTCACTCCCCACAGGCGGAGCGGGATTACTCCGGGGAGGATGACGAAGGACGGACAGGGGTGGTGGTAGTCCCCGTTGGCGCAGCAGCGCTGGGCGATAGCACCGGTAAAGGAGTGGCAGAGACAAGGGCTGTGGTTCCAGGTCTTTTACTCACAGGTAGTTCAGGTGCTGCCCCAGATTACCGGTCTCTGCCACGATGGGCTCCAACCGATCCCGGATTCATGGAAGTTCAGGTCCGGTGTGTGTCAGCCTATGGGCCCTTCCTTCTTTAATGCGCTAAGTATCGTATCCCCGTGGCGTGAAGCACATGGGGACCTCAGTGTCAGTCAAGTGTCCCATTCTGTATTTTGATAGCGCGGTTCCGATGTGGGGCTGGTCGAGGACCTCAGCCCTGGATCCTATATGCTATTTCACTCCAGACTCGGTGGGACAGGTCCGGTGACTTTTCTAGCCTGTTCCCGCGACCTTTGCAGAGTGGGTAGACAACATGAAGTATGCCTGCCTTAGGGTTCTGTACCCTGACAGCACCGGTCCTGTGGAAGCAGCCGCTTGCTTCTCCCCAGCGACCATGTTGAATAAACCTTGGCCCACAGAGCTGCCTTGTGGCACATCCACTCTGCTTTCCATCTGTAGCTGTTCTCTCTCTGTTGTAATTGTGTTGTGTGTTCCAAGCTTTTGCCCCCAGCCGCTGCCACCGGCCAGTTCACTACTCTCACTAGGTCAACCTGCTCTTCTCACTGTCTGCTCCTCACTCCTCCATGTGGTTGCTTCTCCCTGACCCTAAGTCTCGGTTTCAGTGGATCGGGGAGCCCCTGGTGCGGTGGCGTCCTGTAAACCCAACCGCTGTAGTGACCCCCCTACTGTGAATCCGACCCTGGCCCGGTCCCCATTGAGGAGGGCAACCCACTGTAACTATGTATGTATGTTGGTGGAACTGGTTACCGACCTTCCTTGGACTCAGGATAAGTACTACACCCTAATGGAAGTGCAGTACCCTGTGACGCCTGAAGCAACAGATTCACATTTCCTTCTGGTGTTTAGTTTCTGTTATCTGTGCTTTGGTGTTATTAGTGTAACAGTTATGTTAATTTACTGGTTTACCTGCCCAATCACCTTTTGGGTGTGGCTTTAAATACATTCCTAAGTATTTGCTTAGGAGCAGCGTAAAGTGCTCAATGGCCAATCAGGCAGTATAGATCCAAGTTGCAATAGTTTCATCACTGGTCAGAGCTATTCCAACTCCAACAGCAACCACTAGGGACTGCAGGGTTGGGATCTCTAGTCTGTACTAGAACTGGCAGGGCATTTGCAGTTTTTAATGTGGTACCTTTGTGAGTTGTTGCTAAAACATAACACTCCCTCTGGCCACCTCATTGCCTCTTCCTGTCAGTTGCGGTGCTGATGACCCTGCCAACTCTGCACTGCTAACCTTGCACTGCATGGCAACTTGCCAACTTGGGTGAGTGACTTCATTGTCCACCACCTTGTCTTCCACTTCCGCACTCTGTTCCTCCTCCTGATTTACTGACTAAACATCACTTGTTGACAAATGTATTTCTTCATCATTGACCACTTCAGACATTAACTCCCATTCCACAATGTCATCTTCTTCTGACCATGGCTGCTCAAATATTTGGGCATCACTACACCTGATATAATCTCATTCTTCGTGAAACGGGCATGGTGAGAGGCCAGAATCAATCAATGGAATTGTAAAGACTCACTCCTCAGAGTGTCCGAGTGTGGGATGACTTGTCTTCTGGGATTTGCCAGGTCCAGAGTGGATTTGTGGTCTACAGTGAGGGTTGGCTGCTTGCCCTCTAAAAATTGAGGGCTATCTGTAAAAATTATGAGTCCAGGTTGTCTGCTAGCTCTCTAAAAATTGAGCTACGGCTGCCTGCTGGCCCTCTAAAAATTATGAGTGAGGGACGCCTAATAGCCCTTCAAAATTCATGAGTGAGAACTGCCTGATGGCGCTCCAAAATCTATGTGTAAGGGTCGGCTGATGGCCCTTCAAAAATTTGGAGCAAGAGCTGCATGATAATTCTGTTGATATGGTGTAGGAGGGGGAAGAGTACCATTAAAAAAAAAACAGGTACCGTATAACATTTTTTGATGTGGGAAGGGGTACATGGGAATAAACTAGAAAATTAAGGAATATTTAATTTGACTTTATGTTCTGCTAATGTCATTAGCTGAGGTTGAGAAGTCTGAGGCCAATCCAGGCTTTGTTCATTTTTAGAACAGTCAGGCTGTCAGCATATTCATTTGAACAGTTATTATGATCCTGGCAGCACTAAAAACCCGATTGAGCAAAACACTAGCAAACACGGCAGGCCATCACCTCCAGGGTGAAGACAGACAGTTCATGCCACGTGTCAAGCTTGGATATCCAATAGCAGTATGGCACAAAGGAATCACGGAGGGCACTGGTATGGTCAGCTGGTCATTTCCTCACAATCTTCTTAAATGTTTCACTCCTTGTCTACCCTGCACATCAGGGCCTGCGCACTGGGAGGGTCTAATGAAACTTACCCTAGACTTTTGATAATGTTCCCATGCCACTGTTGGAACAGGTGTGGGTCTCCCTCATTTCTCCTCCTTGGTTGCCCAAGAAACTATGACCTCTGTTACCAGCATTGTCAGATGGTACATGTTTGTACAAATTGTTCAACTAGGGCCTTCATATCTTGTACCATTGTACTTGTCCTCTCTAAAGCTGGTGTCACACTAAGCGACAGCGACAACGACGTCGCTGTTACGTCACCATTTTCGGTGACGTAACAGCGACCTTGTAAGTCGCTGTTATGATCGCTGCTTAGCTGTCAAACACAGCAGAAGCAGCGATCATAACGTCGCTGTGCTACATGTGCAGAGAGCAGGGAGCCGCGCTTAGCGCTGGCTCCTTGCTCTCCTAGGTACAGTACACATCGGGTTAATTAACCCGATGTGTGCTGCAGCTACATGTCACAGTGCAGAGAGCAAGGAGCCGTGCGCACTGCTTAGCGCTGGCTCCTTGCTCTCCTTGCTACAGTATACATCGGGTTAATTACCAGATGCATACTGTAGCCACATGTCACAGTGCAGGAGCCGGCACTGGCAGCAAGAGCGGAGGCCGGTAACCAGCGTAAACATCGGGTAACTAGGGAAAGGTCTTCCCTTGGTTACCCGATGTTTACGCTGGTTACAGCTTACCGCAGCTGCCAGTGCCGGCTCCTGATCGCTTCATTTCGTCGCTCTCTCGCTGTCACACACAGCGATGTGTGTGTCACAGCGGGAGAGTGACGACCAAAAAATGAAGCTGGACATTCAGCAACGACCGGCGACCTCACAGCAGGGGCCAGGTCGTTGCTGGATGTCACACACAGCGACAGCGACGGGACGTCGCTGCAACGTCACAGAAAATGGTGACGTAGCAGCGACGTCGTTGTCGTCGTCGTTATGTGTGACACCAGCTTAACTCATAAAGGAGAGATGGAAAGATTTTCTTGTAGCATGTGTCAAGAAGAGCGAATAATCAGTAATCAGTGTTTCCAAAAATGCGTATAACGTGAGGGTCACGAGAATGGCTGAGGGACATAAATGGTCCCACAGACGGAGTACCTTTACAAGTAGCTCAGGAAAAAGTGGGTAGGTTTTCAGAAAGCACTGAGCCACTAAGTTGAGCACGTCGGCCAGGCCTGGTATGTGTGCACGCCTGTACAGCTTCAGAGCCACCACAAGGCTATGGCCATTATCACACATGACGATGCCTGGTTGTAGATTAAGCGGATTAAACGGCGAGAGTCACAGTCCTGTCTGGTTTGTTACACCTTTCAACAACTCTGCATCAATGTGCTCTTTGTCACTTAAAGAAATAAGTTTCACTAAACCCACTAACCACTTCACACAGGCGCTGCTGCAATGCTTACGGCATAACTGTTAACTAGATAGGGATGATTGACACGCTACTATGAGGATGAGACAGTCAATAAGTCATCAAAATAATTTATTTCAGCGCATTTCAGAGAGAACACCCCTCAGGAAAAAAATAACATGTGAATGGCCCCCACAGTCCCCTGATCTTAACATCATTGAAAATCCATAGCTAGACCTCAAAAGAGCAGTGCATGCAAGACAACTCAAAAATCTCACACAACTGTGAGACTTTGAGATTTCTCCAAGGAAGAACGGATGAAAATCCCTCAAACAAGAATTGAAAGAATCTTGGCTGGCTACAAGAAGTATTTTCAAGTTGTGATACTTGCCAATAGAGGTGCTATTAGGTACTAAACATGCATGCTGCCCAAACTTTTGCATTGACTCATTTTCCATTTCTGTTAATTAAGAAATGTAAAAGATTAAAATATATTTTTTGTGGGGCCTAAAATACAAAGGAAATGTGTCATCTAAAACATTATGCCTTTTAGAGATCATTTCACCTTCAACTTGCTTAACTGTTAATGATAGCAGTAATTTTGACCAGGGGTGGCCACACTTTTGCATGTCACTGTATATACAGGAAAGAATCTTTTCTAACTTTTTTTTCCTCTAAAATCCATGTTATCTTTGACTTGGTATGTTTTTTTGTCAGTCTCTAAAAGTGGTGTAATACACTGACAATCTGTTCCCAGCAGCAACCTGAGAGTCAGAGATGTGCCCAGGTATCTTCCCCAGGCTGTTCCCATTCCATTTGAGCCCTTTTTCCATCCACTTCAACTATTTCACTGCCCACCAGACGTCCTGGGATGGTATGACTGAACAATGCTTGCATTTCCCATTGACTTCCATTATACTCATTACTATATACTCAAGAAGAGCACCCGAGCATTCCGATTTGCTTTATTTGAGTAACGAGCACCCAAGCATTTTAGTGCTCGCCTATATCACTAGTAAAAGTAACATGTTTTCCCAGGTCTGTAAATAACATATATAACAGAGCTAAGCTGGCAATCTATTAACCCCTTTCTCCAGTGAGGATAGCAACATGCTATGATACACATAGGGGAGAATTCACAGGATGAACAGATTTTCTCACTACAGGAGCCCAATAAAGAAATTATAACCAAATATTATTATTTCCATACTATTAGGTGATAATCGAGTCAGAACTAGCTTCCGATGTATGATAGAGATGTGTGTAAAGACAAAGGAAAATGTTGGGTTTTCTGAAGACAAAGGCAAACTTTAAGTTTTGAAAAGGCAAGTTTCTATGGGCAATGTTGCCTACCATGGAGATATCCAAAAGTAAAATTCCTCACTTTCCTCTGCCCTCACTACTCTCACTTTGACAATGAAGTTTAGCACTACATTTTTACATAATGTGGTGTATGGAATATATTCAGCAGGTAAGGCAAAAATTATTAATTCAGCAGTTCAGCTTCCCATTACCACATAATCCACAGGGGTTTCGGTTGATTTAATGGCTCAGTCAATAAAATATATCCAGAGAACAAAAGGTAGCTTAAGCTCCAGTTCAAAAATCTTTTTTTATTCACTGTATATTAAAAAGTCATTGTGGAAAAGTGGCAGAATATGTTCATGCATTTCGACTTCTCAATCTTAATCGTAACATGTAGTTTGAATGTCAGCAAACTAATTTATAACCAAAACCACTCCCCATAATGGCGTCATTACCTAATTGATTGTTTTTTCTGGACATAACGTAATGATCTAATGACAAACAATCATAAATCAGACATTGGATACCTATGTCACAGGATTAAATTAATAATATATTACATGATTAACAAATGCACATCGTATCAATAAGAAAATGCTCGCCTTGTGAAATCTATTATACAATGTCATTATCCATAAGGCCTCTTTCTTTGACAGGATACTGATACTTGATCCCTTTTGCCCAAATGGTGGACAACATGAATCAGTGCTGCGCAATTGCAATTTGGCATAATTTTCAGTAATATTGATTTCTATTAAAAAAAATTAAACGACATGTAATCTTTAGGCCCTTAGAACTCAAGCTTCTTTTCACCTTCTTGACAGAGCCCCATTTTTCAAATGTGAAGTGTGAAATGATAAGGTGTTAACTTTGGAATGTCCTTCTCATCCCAGTGATTCTCAGACTGTCTTCTTGCGGCACTTTGTAATTCATGACAGTGGTACATTCAGGTCTATAAGATTTGTGTTTATTTATGAAAATGTTGGAAATGTGTCAAAAATGTAGGAAAATTTCCAGTTTTAAAACTTAAAAATGTTATGCCCTTGTAAAAAACAATCACACCACACAAAATTGCTAATAAATAACATTTCTATTTTGTCTATTTTACATCAACATCAGTTTTGAAACGTCCTAGTATTTTGTTAGAAAATGTTAGAAGGGTTAAAAGTTCAGAAATAAATTTTCATTTTATTTTTTTTTAACAAAATTTACCAAGCTATTATTTTTTTACAGACCTATTCTCCTTTGAAGTGACTTTAAGGGGCCTAAATAGCTGAAAACTCCCAAAAGTTATTAAAATTTAAAAACTGCACCCATCAAAGTATTCAAAAGAGCATTCAGGAGATTTGCTAATCCTTTAGTTAATTCACAGGAATTAATGTATTGTGTAATGAAAAACTGATATTTTTTTCAACTAATATGGTTTGTAAGCCTCAAATATTTCATTTTTAAAAGCTGTAATGAAATAAAAAAGCCCTTAAATTGTTTTAGGCAATTGCTACAGAATGCCACAATACCCCATATGTGTTTGTTTGCACACATGGTATTGCACAGAAGGGAAGGAATGCTAGTTGACTTTTGGAGTTCAATTTTCACTGAAATACATTGAGAACATCGGGCTGCATTTGGAAAGCTCCCAAGGTGCCAAATTAGCAGGAACCAATAACGTGACCCCATTTTGGAAACTACAACCCCCATAAAATGTATCTACTGACTTAGTGACCTTTTTGGAACCAAGTTGTTCACAAACGTTTATAACATTTAGATGTGAAAATGAAAAATTAAATTTTTGCCATGAAAAAGTTTTAGCCTCAAGTATTCTTTTTCAAATGAGTAGCACAAAAAATGGACATAACAAACTGTAAGGCCTCTGCCACACTCACGTGAAAATCACGCACGTGCCGAGAGACACGTATTTTCCCTGCGTGTTGCGTGCAGGTAAGTACGTGTCTCTGGTACGTGCGGGCCACGTGTGTTCTACGTGTGCTATCCGCAATAGCACACGTAGAACCGGTAATTTACATACTCACCTGGTCCTTCCTGCTGTCCGCGGTGCTGTCCGTGGTGCTGATCCTCGGTCTCCAGCCCTCCCGTCTCCCCGCTGCTACTGCTGCCAGGCAGTGAAGTGAATATTAAATGAGAATAATGAGCGGCGGTCGGCAGAAAGTGACAGCAGCGGCAGAGACAGGAGGGCTGGAGAAGGTGAGTTAATGTTTTGGTTTTTTTTCTCTGACACGTGTGTTTTCTCCGGCGCGTGTCACACGGGACCGCATCCACACTACACCCGTGTGGTACGGGTGCGGGCCGTGTGACACCCGTGCTGCCGGAGAAAACACTGACATGTCAGCGCTTTGAAAAACGCACACACGTACAAACGCACACGGACACATGTTCCGTGTGGTTTTACGTGTGTGTGCCTGCTACAATAGGGTAGCATTGCTTAACGTGTCTCCGTGCCGCCGGTACGTGTAAAAAATGACAAACACGTGCCGGCGGCACGGATGTGTGTCGCAGGCCTAAAACAGTATCTCCTGAGTTTTCTGAAGTCATTGGAAACTACCGTTTGGGTACATGGGAGGTCTCCAAAGAGAAGATGAGCAATATGATTTATGAAGTGTAATTAGACTGTGGAAACTACACGTCTGATGGAATGCATGTATTGCTATTATGACCATTTTTTACACAGAGATGCTTCACAACAATTTTTGAACATTGGGATGTGAAAATTATTTTTTTTTTCCATGAAAATATTTCTTTAGCTCAAAATGTTTTATTTTCACAAGGGTAACAGGAGAAAATGGATTTTCTCCTAAGTATGCCAATATTGCATATGTGGTTGAAAACTATTACTTGAGGCAGGGCTACTTGACTTTTGCCTTGTCATTTTGGCTGAAAAAAATTTGCAGTTGCCATGTCACGTTAAACGAACCCTTCAGGTTCCAAAACAGCAGAAACCCCTCCCCCACAAGTAATCCACTTTTGGAAAGTACACCAAGAGAATAAGAATTTATATAGCAGTGTAAAAATCTTTCTGGATCTACATGTGCTTCACAACAGTTTAGAAACATTGGTACATGAAAAGGAAAACTTTTTTCCACGAAAGTGATGATTTAGCTCCAAATTTTTCATTTTCACAAGGGATGCTAAGAAAAACTGGACTCTACAATTTGTAAAGCAATTCCTTCTGAATGTAGCAATATCCTACTAGTTTAACCTTTCATTCAAAAATTAAACTACTTACCTACTAAATAAATATTCGTATTTTTCATCTCAGGTTCTCATTAAATTAAAAGTTGCTACGTTTATCCATATATAGTGCCTTCAGTGCCAACGCCAAACACAATTCATATAGGGAAGGGAAGACCACACCTGCACATGGGCCCATTGGGGATTCACTGTTACCCTGTGAGCAAGGCCAAGGATGAATGTACGTATAAGATTTGATTGCAGTAGTCTAGTGCATAAATATGTTTTTACAATTTTATTCAATATAATATACACACGTGGTCAAAATTGTTGGTACCCCTCGTTTAATGAAAGTAAAACCCACAATGGTCACAGAAATAACTTGAATCTGACAAAAGTAATAATAAATAAAAAAATCTATGAAAATGAACAAAGTAAAGTCAGACATTGCTTTTCTGCTTCCACAGAATTTAAAAAAATAATAAAACTCATGAAACAGGCCTGGACAGAAATGATGACACCCTCCTCCTCCTTAACTTATTATTTTGTTGCACAACCTTTTGAGGCAATTACTGCAATCAAATGATTCCTGTAACTGTTAATGAGACTTCTGCACCTCTCGAGATGTATTTTAGCCCACTCCTTAAGAGCAAACTCCTCCAGTTGTCTCGTGTTTGAAGATTTCCTTTTCCAGACGGCATGTTTCAGCTCTTTCCAAAGATGCTCAATAGGATTTAGGTCAGGGCTTATAGAAGGCCACTTCAGAATAGTCCAATGTTTTCCTCTTAGCCATTCCTGGGTGTTTTTAGCTGTGTGTTTTAGGTCACTATCCTGTTGCAACACAATGACCTGCGACTGAGACCAAGCTTTTTGACACTGAGCAGCACATGTCTCTCTAGAATCCCTTGATAGTCTTGAGATTTCATTGTAACCTACACAGATTCAACACTCCCTGTGCCAGATGCAGCAAAGTAGTCCCAGAACATAACAGAGCCTCCTTCATGTTTCACAGTAGGGACAGTGTTTTTTTCTGGATATGCTTCATTTTTCCATCAGTGAACATAGAGCTGATATGCCTTGCCAAAAAGTTCCATTTTTGTCTCATCTGTCAATAGGACATTCTCCCAGAAGCTTTATGGCTTGTCAAAATTTAGTTTGCCAAATTCCAGTCTGGCATTTTTATGATTTTGTTTTCAACAATGGTGTGCTCTTTGGTTGTCTTCCATGAAGTCCACTTTGGCTCAAACAACGATGAATAGTGACATCTGACACTGATGTTCCTTGAGCTTGAAGTTCACCTTTAATCTCTTTAGAAGTTTTTCTGGGCGCTTTTGTTACCATTCGTATTATCCATCTCTTTGATTTGTCATCAATTTTCCTTCTGCGGCCACGTCCAAGGAGGTTGGCTACAATCCCATGGATCTTAAATTTCTGAATAACATGTGCAACTGTAGTCACAGGAACATCAAGCTGCTTGAAGATCATCTTAAAACCTTTACCGTTAACATGCTTGTCTATAATTTTCTTTCTAATCACCTGAGACAACTCTTTCCTTCACTTCCTCTGGTCCATGTTGAGTGTGGTACACACCATGTCACCAAACAACACAGTGAGTATCTGTGGCCCTACCTACAGGCCCACTTACTGATTACAAGATTGCAGACAACTGTGATGCTAATTAGTAGATACACCTTGATTTAACATGTCCCTTTTGTCACATTATTTTCAAGAGTACCATAATTTCTATCCAGGCCTATTTCATGAGTTTTACTTTTTAAAAAAATCCGTGCAAGCATGGTTGAAAAGCAATGTATGATTTTCATTTGTTCATTTTCATAGATTTTTTTTATTTATTATCACTTTTGTCAAATTCAAATTATTTCTGTGACCATTATGGATTTTTCTTTCATTAAACAAGGGATACTAATAATTTTGACCACGTGTGTAAATAGGTTTGGAATTCTTAAAGACTTTGCGCTCCTCCACTTTTCCTTTGAGGATGTTCAATAGGGTTTAGGTCTTGTGACATGCTTAGCCATTCCAGGGCTTTTACCATCAGTTTTTTTCAGCAAGGCAGTGGTCATTTTAAAGGTGGGGTTGGGGTTGTTATGTTGGAATACTGTGATGTATTTACTGCAGGCCCAATGTCTCCTGTGATGTATATACTGCAGCTCTCATGTCTCCTGTGATGTGTATACTGCAGTTGCAGTGTATTCGATGTGCTTTAAATACAGCAGTCTCGATGTATTCTATGTGATGTAAATAGTAGTCTTGGTGTTTCCTACGTGATGTATATGCAGCCGTCTCAGTGTCTCCTATGTGATGTTTACTGCAAACCTCCCACTGCTTGAGTTCTATAAATGTAACATGAGCAGTTATGAATTTCCCACTGAGAAAACTTGCAGTGTAATATACATCTATGTTTGGTACGACTTACTGTTGCGATATCTTAAATATCCAAATGGCCCTTGGCAGAAAGAAGATTCCCTATCCCTACTCTAGCACAATAAAACAAAGTGAGCAACCAAGAGATGTGTAGCTGGTGTAGCTGTGTGGTGGCTGCACTAGATGAATTATTATTATGGGGCAAGCAAGAAGATATATGATATAGTAAGACCAGCAAGGAGAGCAATAGTGCTACACTATAAATGGACATAATGGACAGAAAGTAGTTGCCCAACACATCATAGACCACCAGCTATGGTGGCAGCAGAACTATATAAAAAACAGAGAACGGGTAGACAGACAGATGGTAAAGCCGATTTAATCACCGGCATCAGCCATAGTTGAATGAAAGCCAGCATTGGTCCATGCTTAATTAATTTTGACAAATGTTAGATTTTCCACTTTTGCGGTGGTTCACCTGGTCCACTTGTGTATGACAAATCCACCAGTCATGCGCAATATCCGAGAGAGAGAGAGAGACACCTGGTATGTGTCTTGGGATATGTTGAAGATCTGCTAACTAATGAGATGGGTAAAACGTCTGTTGCACAAATGTTATACCTGGCTCGGAAATTGAAAGCCCAACATTGGCTGGAGGGCCTACTAGATAGGAATATGTTAATAAGGTTAATTGGTTTATAAATTTGGAGAAGGGTATATACAGTCATATGAAAAGGTTTGGGCACCCCTATTAATGTTAACCTTTTTTCTTTATAACAATTTGGGTTTTTGCAACAGCTATTTCAGTTTCATATATCTAATAACTGATGGACTGAGTAATATTTCTGGATTGAAATGAGGTTTATTGTACTAACAGAAAATGTGCAATCCGCATTTAAACAAAATTTGACCGGTGCAAAAGTATGGGCACCTGAACATAAAAGAGACATTAATATTTTGTAGATCCTCCTTTTGCAAAAATAACAGCCTCTAGTCGCTTCCTGTAGCTTTTAATGAGTTCCTGGATCCTGGATGAAGGTATATTTGACCATTCCTGTTTACAAAACAATTCCAGTTCAGTTAAGTTTGATGGTCGCCAAGCATGGACAGCACGCTTCAAATCATCCCACAGATTTTCAATGATATTCAGGTCTGGGGACTGGGATGGCCATTCCAGAACATTGTAATTGTTCCTCCGCATGAATGCCTGAGTAGATTTGGAGCGGTGTTTTGGATCATTGTCTTGTTGAAAATATCCATCCCCTGCGTAACTTCAACTTCGTCACTGATTCTTGCACATTATTGTCAAGAATCTGCGGATACTGAGTTGAATCCATGCGACCCTCAACTTTAACAAGATTCCCGGTGCCGGCATTGGCCACACAGCCCCAAAGCATGATGAAACCTCCACCAAAATTTACTGTGGGTAGCAAGTGCTTTTCTTGGAATGCCGTGTTTTTTTGCCTCCAGGCATAACGCTTTTTTGTATGACCAAACAACTCAATCTTTGTTTCAGCAGTCCACAGGACCTTCTTCCAAAATGTAACTGGCTTGTCCAAATGGGCTTTTGCATACCTCAGGCGACTCTGTTTGTGGCGTGCTTGCAGAAACGGCTTCTTTCGCATCACTCTCCCATACAGCTTCTCCTTCTGCAACGTGCGCTGTATTGTTGACCGATGCACATTGACACCATCTGCAACAAGATGATGCTGCAGGTCTTTGGAGGTGGTCTGTGGATTGTCCTTGACTGTTCTCACCATTTTTCTTCTCTGCCTTTCTGATATTTTTCTTGGCCTGTCACTTCTGGACTTAACAAGAACTGTACCTGTGTTCTTCCATTTCCTTACTATGTTCCTCACAGTGGACACTGACAGTTTAAATCTCTGAGACAACTTTTAGTATCCTTCCCCTGAACAACTATGTTGAATAATCTTTGTTTTCAGATCATTTGAGAGTTGTTTTGAGGAGCCCATGATGCCACTCTTCATAGGAGATTCAAATAGGAGAACAACTTGCAAGTGACCACCTTAAATACCTTTTCTCATGATTGGATACACCTGCCTATGAAGTTCAAAGCTCAATGAGGTTACAAAACAAAAAGTCAGTAAAAAGTAGTTAGGAATGTTCAAATCAAGAAATTGATAAGTGTGCCCATACTTTTGCACCGGTCAAATTTTGTTTAAATGCGGATTGCACCTTTTCTGTTAGTACAATAAACCTCATTTCAATCCAGAAATGTTACTCAGTCCATCAGTTATTAGATATATGAAACTGAAATAGCTGTTGCAAAAACCCAAATTGTTATAAAGAAAAAAGGTTAACATTAATAGGGGTGCCCAAACTTTTTCATATGACTGTATAAAAGGAGGGGGACTGTTAACAAATTTAAGCAACTAACACCAAAAAAACTGAGCTGTGACAATTGTTCAATAAACATGCAACATTACAAGCATGTGAATTGCAGCCTCAAGACTAGAAAAAAAAACAAGGAGAAAATTGTAGAAAAAATACCCTGACTATAAATAAATAAATTGCAAGTGCTTAATAAACAGGGTACTTAGTATATACATTTTTGCAAAAAGGTAAGAAGCTGTCTCACCTCGTCACGGTGTACCCATCTGAGACAGTCCCTAACCTACTAAAGTTAAAAACATATTCTGTACCTGACTTGTGTCATGTCAAAACTTCAATATGGATGGTAAAGTGGTTAGCTGGGTCCCAATTTAAGCAACTGTAGGCAACATGGATAGACAAATCAGGTTTGGCGTCCAGAGAATTGGCTAAAGGCCGCTTTACACGCAACGACATCGCTAACGAGATGTCGTTTGGGTCACGGAATTCGTGACGCACATCCGGCCTCGTTAATGACGTCTTTGCATGTGACATGCACGAACGACCGTTAACGATCAAAATTACTTACCTTATTGTTGATCGTTGACAGGTCGTTCTATTCCCAATTATCGTTGCTGTTGCAGAATGCACGTTGTTCGTCGTTCCTGCGGCAGCACACATCACTATGTGTGACACCGCAGGAACGAGGAACATCACCGTACATGCAGCCGCCGGCAATGAGGAAGGAAGGAGGTGGGCGGGATGTTCGGCCCGCTCATCTCCGCCTCTCCGTTTCTATTAGGCGGCCGCTTAGTGACATCGCTGTGATGCCGCATGAACCTCCCCCTTAGAAAGGAGGCGGTTCGCCGGCAACAGCGTCGTCGCTAGGCAGGTAAGTACGTGTGACCGTTCTTAGCGATGTTGTGTACCACAGGTAGCGATTTGCCAGTGATTTACAACCGATGGGGGCGGATGCTTTCACCAGCGACATCACTAGCGATGTCGCTGTGTGTAAAGGGCCCTTAAGTTTCGACTAGGACTGATCTGACAGGACATGGGGCTTTGGGTTTAGATAGCGGTAGAATTAGGATAGGAAAGCTCTGTTATTAACATAAAATGGTTAAGCCTTGTTTTCTGTTTGGTACTGTATGGAATGTAATTACATTTTCTCGCTGTTCAATTGATATATCATTGAATGTTGTGACAGTTTGTTCAGTGTTTTTTTTGGTATGTGTATGTTGTGATCTTATATGTAAAAACTTCAATAAAAAAAATTTAATTAATTTGGCTGGGGTTTGAGAAGGTGAGTCTTATTTTTTTTTTCTATACTTTCGGCACTTTTTTTTACAATAAAAACTGGGCAGTTATGCTCTTTAAAAAAAATCTTCATCCTCAGCTCTACCCGTGTACTCGGAACTCGCCCTTCAAACTGCTGAGCTCCCTCATTGGCTGGCGCACTGTCGCAGGCAATACCAAACACCAGGAGTAGCGCTAGAGACTCCGCACTAAACCTGAGGACGGTGAGTAAAGAGCAGTTTGTTATGTTCTGCAAGGGGACAACCCTTTTAATGTTTTCCGCTGAACTGCAGCTTCTGATCTTCTTATATGTCCCTTTTACATATCTAAAGATCATTTTAACAAGATTCCCTATTAAGAAAATTTATGCAAGACAAATATCTTATTTTTCTGATCTCTTACCAGAATAGACTCAGAATCTTTTACCAATGTCTGATCAAAATTTTCCATCTAGAGAGTCAGGAAGTTTCCGGAGTTTGAAACTACTGGTAAAAAGGGGAGTAAAAATCATATACAGTATATTAATGGCAACACTGCCCTCTAGAGGTATCCAGATAGTAAGAACAGCATGTATTCCTTCTTTCTGATGCAATATTTTAAACTAAACATTTTGAACTGCTAAAAAGTTAACAATACATGTTTAAATCTAAAGGAAAGTCTATATATCTTAGAAATATTAGGAAGACAATAGTTCGCTGGATTGCATCCATCAAGGCATAAGTCAAGTCTAAAAAATTGTGTGTAGTCTGCGATCCAGACACATCTAATTTAGTAAATACTTCACAAGAAAAATATTTCACATAAAAAAAAATTTTTATAACCTTTTTACGAAAACACTGCACTGTGCCAAACTTTATTCATCTTGGAAATGTTTAATAAATAGACATTTGGGTGTTAATATCGCACCTTGTCAAAGGGGTGTGGCCTTTCATCTGCTGACACGCTCAGTACTGACTGGATAGTTTGAGAATGTTCAGGAATTCTCCTCCTACTAGTAACACCCATCTGTCTTCTTTATTAATACATTTCCAGGAGCACAATACTTTGCAGAGGAACCTAAAACAATTCTAGATGTCCATTTCAACAATTTACCCTATTTACCCCCATTCCTGACAAGGCACAGTTTCATGTTTTTTGATACATATGTACCGCCCCGTGCTCGGCAGCCGAGCCGCTCGGATCCGGACCTTCAGTGGGTGGCTCAAGGGTGTCCGGACCCGGGGGTCTCGCGGTCACTTCAACTAAAAGGGGGGTTGTGGTTTGGGGACGTAGATGTACGGCCGGAGCCGTGTTAAGTTTGTGACGCCACCCACGGGATGTGGTGAAGGTGGACACCACCGCTGCAGTTATGGGGCACCCAGGGGAGATGTTGCGCAGCAAGTTGTTAACCTCTCCGTGGGCAGGGATGGTGGCCCCGGGACCCGTTGGGGGTGTTTGGCGGTGCAGGGAGATGGGCGACCGGAGGGTGCTGATGTACTCATTATTAGTAAACACACGAGTCTCTGGTAAACCAAGGTGATGGTGGTCGGTGCCCACAGCCGGCTGCGGTCTGGTCCCCCACCCGGCTGGTGGTCTCTGTCTTTCTCCCACACCTGTGTTGGATGGTGGACTGCCTGTGCTTGCAACTTCAGGAGTCCGCTCCTGGCTTGTTGCTGCCTAAGGAGCCCTTTGCCCGCAGTCGCTGGCCCGTGGGATCTCTGAGCTGTGGCGGTGGCCGTTTATCCCCCTTGTTGGGCTGTTGCCTTCAGTCGGGACTTTGGGTGGGACAGGACCTCCAGTCCTGGCCGCAATCAGTTAATTAACTAGCCCCCAGTAGCTTCTGGACCTAGCTTCAGGGTCTGAGTACCCCCCTTTGTGCTCCAGTCCGGGTCAGTACCGGCGGGCTACAACCCTGTCCCGGTCAACCTCGGTTCCACCGAGCTGTCTTCCCGGCTCCTGCAGACGGAGACCACCATCTGCCTCCTAGCCAAAGGTACCGGGGCTCCTACCCTGGCACCTGCTCAAATTGGTTTCTCTCCTCTGCTGGAGCTGCACATGTCTCCAGCCCACACACCTCTCTAACTTGAACTCTCAACCTTCTCTGCTTACTCTTTACTTTCCCGCTCCAGGCTATCTGAGACTCCTCGGTGGGCGTCTTCCAACCACCTGGTTCCACCCCCTGGTGTGTCCATCAAGCCCTGAGGGGGTGACTAGGGTTGTAGTATTTGGCTGAATGTTACCTATGAGGGACAGGTGTAATGCGCGGCCCTATTTGTGACTACCTGGCCCGGCCAGGGCGTCACACTTACAGTTTAATATTTTCATATATTTTGCACATTTTCTTTTTGTTTTACGGAATCAGAACTAATAACAGCGATATGGCTTGACAGGTATATTATTTTACACATTTTCCCCCAGTTATAAAGAGCTTTGGGGAATATTTAAATAATTTTTGTTTCATCTTATTTCCCTTGTAACTCGGGCCGGTATATTAGCCCCAGTTACATGGGAAAATCAACTTCCTGGCTGCATACCAGGTCTGTCTGGGTCTCTAATCACACAACCAGTGAATATGGAGGAGGAAGTGTTATCAGCACATCTTATTACTGTGTACACAGCGCTTGTTTAGTGCTGTGTATACAGCAATGTTGAAGGCACAGACAGTAATAAACCATTCATACCTTTTCTACGTGGAGCCAGGCTGTCTTTGCAGCTGGATCACTGCTTCTGCATCTACAGGATTGGGTGTAGCTGCACTCTTATACAGTGACAGTTTTGTCCATCACTGTAAAGTAGGAGTGGGACTACCTGGACATGTAAAGTCTATGGGTAGTACTTAAATAGTTAAACCATGGGAGGCTCACATTACTTGTGTATGACTATTATAGTTGCACTGTAACTTTTATTCTGTCACTATTCTTCCATGTAAATGTTCTATTCATTCGCCATGTAACTCAATGTGATGTATTGTCAGCATATAATTTTGTATGTTTGATTCTTTGACAGAGTTTGTAAAAATGTTGATGTACATGAGATATCGTAAACTTCCAAACAGACTTCCCCGGGGTCCTGCTATTCCTCTTCATGCAATCCAATTCAGAAAGAAAAATAGGAGGTTGTTTTTCTTTACATTTAAATCGTTAGTAAAACTTTGTCCTACATCCATTGCAGGGTATCCGCTCTTTGGCAGTCGGCAGTGTTCACATAGGCACGCAGTTTCTTGTGCAAACAGGAACGTTTTTTGAGTCCACAAACTTCCAACAGAAAGTTAAACAGTTTTCTCTCCAGCAAAGAGGTATAACATAGCAATAAACAGTCCCATAGACGGTACTAGTTGACCCGTTTGAATTTGGGGGACTACACACCTTTTTTTTTAATTATTTAAATAATTTAAAAAATCTGCAAGTGGTTCCTCCTATTTTGATACACAGGCAAGATAAGTACACAGCTGGGGGCTGCAGCCTGTAGCTGTATGCTTTATCTGTGCTGGGTATCTTAATATGTGAGGATCCTACAGCAATTTTTTTTATTTATTTATTTTTATACAACGATAGACATACATATCATCTGTAATTGGAAGCAGTTAGCTGACACACTACCACTCAGGGTGGGGGCACATCTGACTGCAGCCAATCACAGATGCCAGCAGGTTGGGGAAGCAGTGCATATGCATGAAGGTAAATGAGTGGCCTCAGAAGTGAATGAGCATCTTATAGCAATTATAGCTGTGCCAGAGACTCAGTAAGTATAGCGCAGTTGCTCCTATCCCCCTATTCCTTTTACCATCATTTTTAATCACCTAATCCCTATAGACTTATATGGAGACTAGAATCCGGCCAGGTAACCAGGATCAATTCTGGGATGGAACCAGATTTTTTTATAAACCCAGTTAGGCCCACAGATGGAAGAAGATGAACTCTAAATGATGAGGATGCTTCAGAAGCAAGGTGACTATCAGCAATCGGCAAGCTAAGTTAGTTGCTATGGCCCTGTGCTACCCCCGTGCCAGCAGCCGCCGCTGCTCAGATCCGGACCTTCAGGGGTGGTGGCTCGAGGGTCTCTGGACCCGGGGGTCTAGCGGATACGCCGAATAAAATGGGGGGACGTAGATGTACGGGCTAGGCCATAATAGGTTCGTGACGCCACCCACGGTGTGTGGTGAGGTGGGACACCACCGCTGCTGTTACGGGGCACCCAGGGGAGATGTGCAGCAAGATGTTACCCCTTCCATTGGCAGGGATGGTGGCCCCGGGACCCGATTGCTCTGGTGCAGGGGGAATCACGACCGCAGGGGGTGTTGGTGAACTCACTTTCAGTAAAACACACAAGTCTCTGGTAAACCAAGGTGGTGGTGGCCGGTGCCGTGGCCGGTTGCGTTCGGGATCCCCCACCCAGCTGGTGGTCTCTATCCTTTTCCTGCACTGTTTAAGTAGAAAAGACTTCCCAGGTTGAAACATAGGAGTCTGCTCCCGGCTAGATGTAGCCTAAGGAGTCGTGCCCGCAGACGCTGGCCCGTGGGATCTATGGGCCATGTGACTTCTTATCCCTAATCGGTGGGCTGTTGAGTTCTATGAGGGACTTTGGGTGGGACAGGACCTCTAGTCCTGGCCTCAATTGGTTAATTAACCAGTTCCACTTGTTTCTGGCTCCTGGCTTCAGGGTCCGAGTACCCCCCTTTGGGCTATGGTTTCCGGGTTGGTTCCCCGTGTCGGTAACGGCGGGCTACAACTCTGGCCCAGTCCAAATCGGTTCCACCGAGCCGTCTTCCCGTCTCCTGCTGAAGGAGACCACCGTCTGCCTCCTAGCCAAGGCACCAGGGCTCCTACCCTGGTACCTGTCAGTCAACTTCAGACCTGACATACAGGCCTGACCTTCACTCCACACTCTTCTGTCCTTGAACTCTCAGACTGATCTACTGTTTTTCCCGCCCCGGGCTGTCTGGACCCCTGGGTGGGCGTGTCCCAACCGCCTGGTCACGCCCACTGGTGTGTCTATTTTTCCCTAAGGGGGGTGACTAGGGTTTATTGGTTGGCTGTGTGTTTCCTAGTGAGGGAAGGTGTTATGCAGGGGCCTATTTGTGACTACCTGGTTTTGCCAGGGCGTCACAGTCCTCTTCTATAAATTTTTCCTGTGTGAGTTGTTCACAAATAAAACTAGGAGAAATTACATACGAATATACATGTATATTCTGCATTGCTGTGAGGATTTCATGACACATACTGCATGTTTGACCCTCCCATTTGCATTTTATTTCCTAAATCAATAGTACGTTACATATGAACCCCTTCACCCCAGGCCGATTTTCCATTTTCCGGGGGTTTTTTTTGCTCCCCTTCTTCCGAGAGCCGTAACTTTTTCATTTTTCCGTTAATCTTGCCATATAAAAGCTTGTTTTTTTCTGGACAAGTTGTACTTTTAAATGAAACAATAAGTTTTACCATATAGTGTACTTTAATCCCTTCACGACCATGGACGGAAAGATCCGTCATGGTGCCCTGGGCCTTAACGACCAAGGACGGATCTTTCCGTCATGGCGTAATCGCGGCACCGGAGCCTCCGGTGACTGCGAAAAGTTAGCATAAACCGCAGATTCGGGGAGGAGGGAACCTGTACCTGACCTCAGGAGGGGTGGTGCCTCCTCCCCGGACCTACGGAGGCTGTGATTGGCTGACGAACGCCGCTCAACCAATCACAGCCACTGTAATGTTCCAGCCACTTAAAGTGACTGAAACATTGAAATCCAGCCCTGGCCAGTGCAGCTATAGCACTGGCAATTGGCTGGAGCTGGGTGACCTCACTGGATCACCCTCCTCCAGCTCCAGTAGCTCTGATTGGAGAGATCGGCCTTGTGACCGCTGTCTCCAATCACAGTGGACCTGTTACCGGTGACCGCCCCATCAGCTTCACTTGTCGGCCCTGCAGCACGCCAGCACAGTGAGTGTACACAGTGCAATGGCAGGGCGACAAGCTCCGGTCCCATGCTATGCTATTATGTGACCGGACCATGGGACCCGGAAGTTGCCGTGCTGCCATTGCACTGTATGAAACCGGTCTCCCGATCCGCCGCCGCCGCTGCCCTCCGCGATCTGCCACCCGCACCCCCACCCCTCGTATCTGCTACCCGCCCCCTCACCCCCACACCTCCCGATCCGCCGCTGCCCTCCGCGATCTTCCACCCGATCTGCTGCCCTCACCCCCACCCCTCGTATCTGCTGCCCGCCCCCTCACCCCCACACCTCCCGATCCGCCGCTGCCCTCCGCGATCTGCCACCCGATCTGCTGCCCGCACCCCCACCCCTCATATCTGCTGCTCGCACCCTCACCCCCACACCTCCCGATCCGCCCTTCATCTGCCACAGTGCCACTGGTCCACCCCGATCTGCTGCCCGGCCCCTTTCCCTCGTGATCGGCTGCTCGTCCCCTCACCTCCGTGATGTGCTGCCAGCCCCCTCCACTCGAGATCGGCTGCCCGCTTCCTCCTCCGTTATGTGCTGCCCGGCCCCGCCCCCTCTCCGTTATGTGCTGCCCGGCCCCGCCCCCTCTCCTCCGTTATATGCTGCCCGGCACCACCCCCTCTCCTCCGTTATGTGCTGCGCGCCCCCTCTCCGTTATGTGCTGCCCGTCCCCTCCCCTCCGTTATATGCTGCTCTCCCCCTCTCCTCCGTTATGTGCTGCTCTCCCCCTCACCTCCGTGATGTGCTGCCCGCTCCCCCCCACCTCTCACCCCAGTGATCGGCTACTCGCCCCCTCCCCTGTCACCCCCGTGATGTGCGCTCCCTCCCCTGTCACCCCCGTGATGTGCGCTCCCTCCCCTGTCACTCCCGTGATCTGTGCTCCCTCACCTGTCACCCCATGATCTGTGCTCCCTCACCTGTCACCCCGTGATCTGTGCTCCCTCACCTGTCACCCCGTGATCTGTGCTCCCTCCCCTGTCACCCCCGTGATCTGTCCTCCCTCCCCTGTCACCCCTGTGATGTGTGCTCCCTCCCCTGTCACCCGCGTGATGTGTGCTCCCTCCCCTGTCACCGCCGTGATGTGCGCTCCCTCCCCTGTCACCCCCGTGATGTTCGCTCCCTCCCCTGTCACCCCGTGATCTGTGCTCCCTCCCCTGTCACCCCCGTGATGTGTGCTCCCTCCCCTGTCACCCCCGTGATGTGTGCTCCCTCCCCTGTCACCCCCGTGATCTGTCCTCCCTCCCCTGTCACCCCTGTGATGTGTGCTCCCTCCCCTGTCACCCGCGTGATGTGTGCTCCCTCCCCTGTCACCGCCGTGATGTGCGCTCCCTCCCCTGTCACCCCCGTGATGTTCGCTCCCTCCCCTGTCACCCCGTGATCTGTGCACCCTCCCCTGTCACCCCCGTGATGTGTGCTCCCTCCCCTGTCACCCCCGTGATGTGCGCTCCCTCACCTGTCACTCCCGTGATGTGCGCTCCCTCACCTGTCACCCCGTGATGTGCGCTCCCTCACCTGTCACCCCCGTGATGTGCGCACCCTCACCTGTCACCCCCGTGATGTGCGCTCCCTCACCTGTCACCCCCGTGATGTGCGCTCCCTCACCTGTCACCCCCGTGATCTGTGCTCCCTCACCTGTCACCCCGTGATCTGTGCTCCCTCACCTGTCACCCCGTGATCTGTGCTCCCTCACCTGTCACCCCGTGGTCTGTGCTCCCTCCCCTGTCCCCCCCGTGATGTGTGCTCCCTCCCCTGTCACCCCCGTGATCTGTGCTCCCTCACCTGTAACCCCCGGGATCTGCTGTCCGCTCTCCCTCACCTCTCAACCCCGTGATCTGTGCTCTGCTCACCTGTCTCCTCCGTGATCTGCGCTGCGCTCCCTCCCCCACCCCTCCCCGATATGCTGACTCCTTCATCTCCTGTGATCCAGCTGCCTAGATCCATCCTGTAGGGTAACTATCCCCAATCTCACCTCCCACTCCCCTTCCCACCCATCCCCCCTCTCCCCCATCCTCTGCCGCTCCTGCATCCACTGCGCCCTCTCCCATCCGCCCCAACCCTATCCCAGCCGCCGTCTCACAATCACAGATGCTCCCTTTATATGCCGCTGCCCCCCCATCTGCCGCGGCCCCATCTGCCATGCCATGGGGGTCTAGTTTCCAAAATGGGGTCACATGTGCGGGAGCTCCACTGTTTCGGCACCTCAGGGGGTCTCCAAACACAGCATGGAATACGCTAATTATCCCAGACAATTTTGCGTTTGAAAAGTCAAATGACGCTCCTTGCCTTCCGAGCCCTGCTGTGCGCCCAAACATTTTATTTCCACCACATATGAGGTGTCTGTGTACTCAGGAGAAATTGCACAATACATTTTATGGTGCAATTTTTCCTGATACCCTTGTGAAAAAAAAAGCTACCTAGTTGAAGTAACAATTTTGTGGTAAAAAATTTTTTTTTATTCTCACGGCTCAACTCTATTAACATTTGTGAAGCCCCCAGAGGTTCAAAGTGCTCAATAAACATCTAGATAAATTCCATGAGGGGTCTAGTTTCCAAAATGGGGTCACATGTGGGGGAGCTCCACTGTTTCGGCACCTCAGGGGCTCTCCAAACGCAAAATGGTGCGGCTAACGATTCCAGCTAATTTTCTGTTCAAAAAAGTCAAATGGCGCTCCTTCCCTTCCGAGTCCTGCCGTGCGCCCAAAAAGTGGTTTTTCGCCACATATGAGGTATCTGCGTGCTCAGTAGAAATTGCCCAACAAATTTTGGGGGTTCATTTAATCCTGCTACCCTTGTGAATATGCAATATTTGAGGCTAAATTAACATTTTTGTTGCAAAAAGTAAAATGTTCATTTTTTCCTTCCACATTGCTTTAGTTACTGTGAAGCACCTAAAGGGTTAATAACCTTCTTGAATGTGGTTTTGAGTAGCCTGAGGGGTGCCGTTTTTGGAATGGTTTCACTTTTGGGTGCTTTGTGTCATGTAGACCTTTCAAAATTGCTTCAAATGTGATGTGGTCCCTAAAAAAAGTGGCTTTGTAAATTTTGTTGTAAAATGAGAAATTGCTCATAAACTTTGAACCCCTATAACTTCCTTACATTTTTTTTTCCCAAAATTGTTCTGATGTAAAGTAGACATGTGGGAAATGTTATTTATTAATTTTTTTGTGTCATATGTCTCGTTGGTTTTAGAGCATAAAAATGCAAAGTTTGAAAATTACAAAATTTTCAAAATTTTCACGAAATTTCCATTTTTTTTCACAAAGAAACGCAAAAAATATCGGCCTAAATTTACCACTAACATGAAGCCCAATATGTCACGAAAAAACAATCTCAGAATCACCGGGATCCGCTGAAGCGTTCCAGAGTTATAACCTCATAAAGTGACACTGGTCAGAATTGCAAAAAATGGCCTGGTCTTTAGGGTCAAAATAGGCTTGGGGCTGAAGGGGTTAAAACGGCCAAAAAAATTCCAAGTGGGGAAAAATTACAAAAAAAGTGGGATTGCATGAATGTTTTTGAGATATTTCTTTCACTGTGTTCACTGTATGGTAAAACTGTCAGTGTGATATCTCAGGTCGGTACGAGTTTGTAAACACCAAACATGTATAGGTTTACTTTTATATAAGGGGTTAAAAAAAATTTGAAGTTTGTCCAAAAAAAGTGGTGCATGTTTTCCGCAACCTGTAGCGCTCTCATTTTTTGGGATCTATGGCTCAGTGATAAAAATGTTAGTTTGAGTTGCAAAAAATAAGTTAACGGTACCAGTTTTGCGCAGATGCTACATTTCGATTGCCTGTTAATGCATTTTGCTCAAAATTTGTGGTGACCAAAAAACATAATTTTGGCGTTTTGGATTTTTTTTGCCACTAACCAATCAGATTATGTAATTTTATCTTTTGAATGTTGGGCATTTCTAAACACGGCGATACCAAATATATGTATAATTTTTATGTTTTTTAACCCTTTAATTTTCAATGGGGCGAAAGGGGGTTGATTTGAACTTTAAGGTTTTTTTATTTTTTTAATTTTTTAAAACTTTTTTTTAAAATTTTACAAGTCCCCCCAGGGGACTATAAGGATCAGCAGTCTGATTGTTCATTCTTTGCTGTTGATCACAGCTACACAGCTGAGATCAGCAGAAAAAAATCACTTCTTGTCACTGGCAGGGTAAAAGAGGGAGTCATGTGAGCTACAGGAGTCTTCACATGACTCTGTGCTACCATGACAACCATCAACTCACAGTGATCACGTCACTGCGACACTAATGAAACCTGGTGAGTACAGATTTACCTTGCCAGGGATTTTAATGGCTCTGTCACGTTTTGACAGCATCATTTAAGAGGTTAACAGGCACAGGCAGAATGCGGATCCACTCATGCCTGGGAGGCACATATGTCAGCTGTACAAATTAAAAGATATTATCTCACACACATTGATTTCAGCTAGGCAATGCCTAGCAATGAAATGGAAATCAGCCGATGTACCATCTCCAGCGGAACTGATAGACAAACTTAACTCTCAGTACCTGCATGAAATTTGTTAACCTCCAGACTTATCTAAAGCAATGGCAATTCAGAAGCAATGGGAATTAGGATCCTCTTCCCAATTTGCCTCTACACCTGTAATTTCTTGAGTTCTCCTTCCAATTAGTCTTTTTTTCATGCTCTTCTATGCCTGCACCTCCTTACCTTTTTTCTGGTCTGGATAAAGCTTACATATTATCCTATATATGCAATATGTATACTGTTGACACAGAATTGTAGGTTCAAGAGATACAATTTTGTATGGGGCTGACCTGACATTATAATTGATTGCTGCACTATGCTTAGTGCTGCATTCATGTGCTTACGGTGGTTATGATCTTCTACACATGTAGCAATCCAGAACGTGCTTCATGGCTATGTTAGAACTTAATCTCAAATCTCAAAGTTTTGAGTATTTTTAAGAGGACAATTTGGTGAGTTTCTGCTCTAGAAATTCTCCAAACCCTCCTCAAATACTTAAAACATGCTTCTGGTGGTGTATTGCTGTACTGATGGTGGTTTTGGTGATGTATTTTACAGCCCTTTGCATTAGTTCAGTATGGCAATGTGGTGTCCTGCCGAGGACAAGAGAACCCCCGGCGAGCATCGCAACACAAAGGGTACACTAGGGAAACAATGCAACAGATGGCCCTGGTGCTAGGGAGTGGGGCGGGAGGTCACCGCCTAACACTCACCTGAAGCTGATCCCTGCACTTCCTATATACCCTAGATGGGTCCTTTCCCCGGGGAAGTCATCATGTGCCTAGGCCTTTGCTGGCCCTGAACTAACCATGACTAGTGCGAAGACCAGCGAGGTGCTAATTTCATCACTAAAATAACACAACATTAGGAAGGTAAAACAAACTGGAGAAAGATAAAATAAATAGTTCTCCACAGCTACTCAAGCAGAAAGTTTCTAAGCCACAACAGAAATCACACGTCAGCTCACTGGCAGACATATAGCCAGTGCAGCTGCTGTGGCTGCACAAGGGCCCATAGGTGAGATCTGACTAGCCTGGCTAGACAGTGTGGGCTCCGGGTCCTCGGTGGGCCCCCTGTGCTTGATATATAGGGGGGCCGCTGCCAATAGATAACCACTGTTGTTTGAATGGGCTTATGGGCCATCAAACGTCTCTGCTATGCACCGAGCACCGACGTCAGCATGCAGCGTATAGCAGTGACGTTAATGGTCTATCAAAGGTTGCGCATGTTTGCAAGCAGCCTCTGATAGGACAGCAACCATTAAACATCACTGCTATGCACCTGTAACTGATATCAGCGCGTGGTGCATAGCAGTGACTGCTTACCACTGTGCCGGAGAGGCTGCAATGACTTGGCGTCCGACTGCAGAGACTATGAGTACACAGTGATGGACAGTGTGAGAGAGAGCAGTGTAGGGTGGGTGTGTGTCGCCCAGGGAATGGGGTATTCGGTCCCAGGCAGTATATGCAATTGGGGATATCCCTGTGGTGGCCGTTGCACGGTCCCATGCCATGGGTGCTTTTTATAAAGTAAGTATTTACAGGTGAGATAAGAGTTAATTTTCATGTGACGCCACCTGCGGGTTGCGGTTATAATTGTGGAACCGCTGCTGCTGATGTGGTACTCCCAGGGCTGGTGGTAGCGGCAGCTGTGGTGGTAGGCTCTCCGCAGGTAGGGCCAAGCCTGAGAGATGTATGGGATGGAAGCTCGTGCACTTTATAATGAAGGAGACTACACCAGGGTTGAAATGAACAGTCCATACTCACTTTTAACCCTTGGATGGCTGGTTCAGGTCCCTGTATTTCCAGTGCCAGTTTAATGACTCGGTTGTTCTGTCCCCAGCACTCTCAGTGTAGTTTGGGTCCCCGTAGCTTGAAGCGGTTTGGGGGCCCCGACTGTCCCTGTTAGATAGCAGTCTCCTTGTCCATACGGCTGGCAGTGTGGACTCTGTGGGGAGATATGTGTCCGAACTCCGATCCTTGCTTTACTGCTGATATCCCCGGATCTGTAGGTCAGTGAAGTCCGTGCAGGTCCCTCCACTGTACAGGAATTTGCCAGGCCATGTAAAACTGTCTCCTGACCTAGGGTCCTGTGACCCGTGCATGTTTTGGCTCCAGTGGTGCTCCCTTGTACCATCCCTGGTGACCTTCTCTGTTCCAGGGGTACTTGTTTGCTCCTATACTGGCAACCTACTCCTGTGCCCCCGGGTCACCGTTACACAGACCCAGCTCGAGGCACCTCTCCTCCCTTCACTACATTCTACAGACTGTCTGCAGTCCCCTCCCACCAGGCTGGCTAGTTTCTGGACTGGCTCCACCCCCTAGATGACCATCCGCTTATCTAACTAACCCATTAGCCCATGGAGTGGGAAACTAGGATTTTTGTGTGTGCAGGTGTTACTGGCTCTGGTGTTCCAGGTCCCAGAGGGTAGGTCCTGCATCTACATAATGATTCTGTTCCCTGTAGTGCCCTGAGTAGCTCAGGGGCACTACAGTCCCCCTTTGTTAAACACAGCACGTCCTCAGGCTGTAAAGAGAATAAAGGGTTTATTAAAACATAAAAAAGAAATAATAATAACATAACATTCTTACCACGCAAGGGAGGTTCAAGCTGTAACGTTGCAAACATTGAGCATCAACCCACCACCCAAAGTTCTTCGGAACCCTCTAAGGAGGCAGGTCACCGGTCCTTGTGGTGACCAGGTCTGGGCCATCTCTATCCCAGACCTTTCCTCCAACCTTCCTCTCCTGGTTGCGGTATCAATGTCCTGATGGCAAAAAGGATTACTCTGGGAGGCACACTTGGTACAACTATTTACACTGCGAGAGTTTGGGTCATTCCCAGTCCAATGACCAGTGGTCCATTTTTATATTAACGTTTCAAACATTGTAGACAATCAGGTGACTTCTTCAGGGATTGTGTAGGCAATTTTATCAACACTTTCAATATTTTCAAATTTTTCAAAACATTACTTCTATAGTTTACATTAATGACTGTACATTTTTCTTAAGGCTTTACTCTCTATATATAAGTGGGGGTTGACTTTTGGTGCTACGGGCTGATCTACGTAACTCTGGTCTTTTGCTTATCCCCTTTTATGTTCTGTTGTCTAGTGCGAGTGTCACACTACTAGTGATAGTTTGATTCTGCAATTCTCTGTGTGGTCTGGGTAAGTCTGCAAGTGTATTGTTTGAGGGCTCCTCTAGAACTGGTTCTTCCACAGGTTGTGGGAATGTAAGCACTGGTATGATGACTGCTCCATTATACTGGGGCCAATTTTCTGGAAAAGTCTCCAAGATGGTATGGATCACTTTTTCTTTCTTCTCTTCAACTTGAGGTTGGTTTGGCACTTCAGCTGCTGGTTTCAGTAGTTCTGGGTATCTTTTTAAGTGATCACGTGAAACAGTGGATGTGGTCTTTCCTTGATCCCTGTTGATTAGGCTATGTGCACACAGTGCGTTTTCCGCAGGGTTTTTTCGGGTGCGCTTTTGGCCTCAAAACTGCATGACTTTGCTTCCCCAGCAAAGTCTATGAGTTTTCATTTTGCTGTCCGCACACAACTTTTTTTTTAAGCTGCGTTTTTAAGCTTAAAAAAAATGGACATGTCAATTCTTTCCTGCATTTTTCTGCGTTTTCCCCCCATGCCATACATTGGAAAAACGCAGAAAAATACAGAGATCAAAAACGCCGCAAAACGCAGCCACAAACGCACCAAAACGATGTAAAAACGCATGCGTTTTTTGCCACTTTTTTTGCCGCGGGTGCGATTTTGTGCGTTTTTAGCGGCCAAAAACGCACAAAATCGCAGCATCAAAAAAACGCAGCGTGTGCACATAGCCTTAGGCAAGTTTTCTGATTGTTGAAATTAGATGGTAGTATCACATAGGGTTCCTTTTCCCATTGCTCATCTAGTTTGTGATGTATTCTCTTTCTCTTGCGAACTGTTTCTCCAGGTGTAAGCAGGATAGCTTGCGCTTTCTTGTTGAAATTTTCCTCTTGTCTTTCTCGACTGGGATTTAAGTTCTGTTCAACATAGTCCTGTATCCTTATATATTGGGTTTGACGATTGGAGTCCCAGTCTTCATCTGATGAACTGATCTCTGGCAATTCAACTTCCATTTCAAAATCTACTGGTAGCCTTCCAGGTCTTGCTCGCATGAGGTAGGCGGGGGTGCATTTTGTTGAGCTTACTGGGATGTTGTTATACATATTCATCAAATCGGGCAACTTTTTTGGCCACAAGTTGCTCTCTTCGAGTGGTAATGTTTTTAGCAGATTGATGACGAGATGGTTCATTTTCTCACACATTCCATTTGTTTGTGCATGGTAGGGTGCAGTACGTATCTTGTACATCCATATAGGATGCAGAACTCTCTGAAGATTTCAGCTTCAAAGGCGGGGCCTTGATCTGTTAATACCTGTTCTTGGTAGCCATGAGGTCTGCAAAAATGAGCTTGGAATGCTTTAGCCGCAGCACTTGCTGTTAAATCCTTTACAGGTACAACTACCAGGAATCTGGAGTAGTGATCCACTATTGTAAGGGCATAGGTGTAACTTGTTCGGCTAGGTGTTAGCTTGACATGGTTCAAAGCAACAATTTCTAAAGAATGCTTAGTTGCAGTTGCAGCTGTGCTTTTTGGCTGTTGACATCTTTTCTTCTTAATGCACATGGACAACAGTTCCTGCACCATTCTTCTATGGTAGCCCTCATTTCAATCCAGTAAAATTGATTATGCAGCAACGCTTCTAGTTTCTTCCAACCAAAATGTCCTGCTCAATTATGGTATACTTCTAGGACTAACGAGACATGGGCTTTTGGTATCACCACTTGACATATTCTTTCAAGTGTCTTAGGGTTAGTGAGGCTTCTGCACAATTTACCTCGATGGAGATAGTCTGCTTCTTTCTTTTCACAACTTCTGAGCTTCCACTGGAGCTTCAGCATCCATGTGTGAATCTGGCTGGACTATCAATTCCTTTATCAATTTTACTGCAGGATCATTATCTTGCACTTCCTTCCAACCATGGTGAGGTAATGGTTCTAAGGTGGTTTCTTGCTGCATATTGTAAAGGCCGCTTTACGCGCTGCGATATCGTTACCGATATTGCTAGCCTGCGTTCCCACCCCCATCGGTTGTGTGTCACGGGCAAATCGCTGCCGATGGCGCACAACATCACCCGGACCCGTCACACTACTTACCTGCCTAGCGACGTCGGTGTGACCGGCAAACTGCCTCCTTTCTAAGGAGGCAGTTCGTTCGACATCACAGCGACGTCACTAAGCGGACGCCCAATAGAAACGAAGGGACGGAGATGAGTGGGACGTAACATCCCAACTCCTTCCTTCCTTATTGCCGGCGGCCGCAGGTAAGGTGAGGTTCCTCGTTCCTGCGGTGTCACACATAGCGATGTGTGCTGCCGCAGGAACAACGAACAACATCGTACCTGCAGCAGCAACGATAATTGGGAATGGACCCCCATGTCACCAATTAGCGATTTTGAACGTTTTTGCGACAATTCAAAATCACTCATAGGTGTCACACGCAACGACATTGCTAACGCGGCCGGATGTGCGTCAAAAATTCCGTGACCCCAACGACATCGCTTTAGCAATGTCGTAGCGTGTAAAGCAGCCTTAAGGCTGATGGCTTCTCAAGTCATTGGGGCAATAGAATGCTGGTAGCTCAATTTCTTCTAAGTCATCTTCATCTTTCCCTTCATCAGACAGGTGAGGCATCCTGGATAATGCATCCACGTTGGCGTTCTTGCGACCAGCTCGATATTTGATGGTGATATCGTATTTCGACAGTCTTGCCAAGGGCCGGATTATAGGCGGGGCTCCAGCCCCGGGGCCTCCACCAAAAGAGCTTCTAAGGGGGCCCCCACCACCAAGGCCATACTTGCCACTAGCTACCTGTCAGAATTTTTTTTTTCACACCCTCTCCCCTTCCGTAAAGATAGTCTAATAAATCAGCTGTGTTTTCGAGGGGAGGGTGTGTGTGCACGGTGTGCAGTCATGTCTGTTAGTGACAGCCATCATGAAACACAGCCACATGTCCTGGAGGAGCTGGACGGAAACAAGCGGGAGAGGTGAGTGAGGCTGCTGGCGGCTTCCCCATATTAATACCTGTAAGGGCTCATGCGCACGTAACTGCTAAATATTCTGCAGCAATTTGACAGCACATGTGCGCGTCAAATTGCTGGAGAAACACTGCATAATGGATGCAGTTTTTCTGTACAAAAAAGCCGATTTCATGTGCTATGGCTGCTGCCCCCATCATAGACAGAGTGGGAGCTGCATCCATAGCGCACGGAATAATTGACATGCTCATTTTATAAAACGCACGGATTTGGGTCAAAATTTTAGCACCCAAATCGCTGCGTTCATAAAAGCAACGTGCAAACGTATCAAGCACAATCTTCATAGATTGTGCAGGGGACGCAGGACGCATGCATTTACACTGCAGTGCTATACGCAGCGTAAATGCATGAAATTACGCAACGTGCGCACGAGCCCTAATGCGTCTGTGTCTGCATGTATGTCAGTGTATATGACTGTGCATATATTTGTCTGTTTATATGTATTTTTCTGAATTTGTCTTCAAACAGGTATATGTACATATGCCTGTATGTGTATGTGCGTGTCTCTGTGTGGATGGGGTCCACTGAGACTCTTTCACCCGGAGGCCACAAAAATCTGGAGCCAGCCCTGGATGCCTTAACATTGGGATCAATAAAAAATGTGAGTAACTCTACTTTCTGTGTATATGTGACTGCTGGGAGTTTTCCTGGACTGTGTCTGTATTGTAGTACTGTAAATCTGAATGTGGCAGAACAGGATAAGATACATGTTCATTGGATTTATATCTAGATGCTACAGTTCATGCTCTACTGTTATGGCTAAAAATGTTAACGTTAGGGGGCCCCCACCAGATTTTCTGCCCAGGGGCCTCCACCAACCTTAATCTGGCCCTGGTCTTGCTACCCAACGTTGGTCCAGTGCACCAAGCTTTGCCGTGTCCAGATGAGTCAATGGATTGTTGTCAGTATATACGGTGAACTTTGCGGCTGCCAGGTAATGTTTAAACCTTTCAGTCACTGCCCAGACCAGTGCCAGGAACTCCAACTTTAAGGAGCTGTAGTTTCCGGGATTCCTTTCTGTAGGACAGAGCTTCCTGCTTGCATAGGCAATCACTCTTTCTTTGCCATTCTGTACTTGCGATAGTTCAGCTCCCAGTCCCACATTACTGGTATCTCTGTGCAGCTCGAAGGGAAGGTGATAGTCGGGATAGGCCATAATCTGATCTCCTGTCAGAGCCAACTTCATCTGCCTGAAGGAATTTTCTTCTCCTTCTCCCCATGTGAATGGAGGACCAGAAGTGTTGCCTTTCTTGCCCTTTCCCACCAGGAGCTCTTGCAGAGGTGCAGCCATCTTGGTGTAGCCCTTCACAAACCTTCAGTAGTATCCTACCAGGCCCAGGAACTGACATACCTCCTTGATAGTAGTTGGCCTAGGCCAGTTCTTGATAGCTGTTATCTTGTCTGGGTCAAGGCCACTCCCTCAGCACTGACCAGTGACCACATGCCCCATTTACTAGACTTTGGGTTTTAGCAGATGACACTTCGAGGGCTTCAGCTTCATCCCATACTTCGACAGGGCTTCGAATACCTCTGCAAGGTGTTCTAGATGATCTTCATAAGTCTTGGAGTATACAATCACATCATCGAAGTAGAGCAGGACGGTTTCAAAGTTGCAGTTGCCCAGAAAGCACTCCATGAGCCTCTGGAATATTCCTGGTGCATTGCACAATCCAAATGGTGTCACGCCCGGGTGGTGGATCCTCTGGGCTATGCACCGGACTTCCCCAGTGGAGCAACTCAGAGCTAACCCCTATACAGGGACTGTCCGGTCACCCCACCAATCCTGTTTCAGGGCCTTTAAGAGGAGGTCAATGACCGCGCGAGCGCCCTAATGCACATGCGCGATGCCCAAGTGCCGGAGGCCAGAGCAGGGAGTGGTGTCGAGGAAGCAGGGGAGCCAGGTAAGGTGTCCAGGGTCGCAGGGGAGCGCCGGGAGCGGGAGACCGGGAGCCTGGAGGGTGCCGAGGAGGACGTGTGGCTGAGGGCAGGTAATCCGGGGACCGGAGCGGTGTGTGAGGAACGGCGTCGGGACCCAGGGAGCATGACAAATGGCATGCTGTTGAATTCGCACAGACCCATGGGGGTAGCAAAGGCAGTCTTCTCCCAATCCTCTTCAGCAACCGAGACCTGCCAGTAGCCACTGGTGACATCTAGGGTGGAGAAATAGTTAGCAGCCTTCAGTACAGCCAAGGATTCTTCGATACAGGGTAATGGATAAGCATTCTTGTGGGTGACCTTGTTGATTTACCTGTAGTCCACACACATCCTCATGGTACCATATTTCTTCTTAACCAGAACCAGTGGAGCTGCACAGGGGCTACAACTATCTCAAATGACCCCTGCCTCCTTCATGTTCCTCAACATCTCTTTGGCACATTGATAGTGTGTGGGTGGTATAGGCCTACACCTCTCTTTAATGGGTGGATGATTACCAGTGGGTATGTGATGTTGTACCCCCTTTTACCCTCCCAAAGTCTAATGGGTGTTTGCTGAAGACTTGCTCATACTCTTGTACTACCCAGTAGACCCCATGTTTTGGTGTGAAAGTGTGGAGTCAGTACCTATATGCAATTCTTGGCACCAATCCTCTAACTGTCCTTGGGAACTAATATTAGAAAAACAAAGACCAAGTACAGCGAACCTCATAATGATGGTAGTGTACATGAACCCCATAGAATACATACAAAAACTTGTAAATGAGGGGGGGTATTTTTCATGTTTTTTTAGAGTAAGAATTACTGCACCACAATTGTGAATTTGGACCTTATCCTGTTGGTTACTTTTCATGTATAAGCCCTCCATTACCCTACTATTTTAGGGGATATAGCTATGTTTCTTTGGTTATTTATATGGCCATCTGGAATTAATCTAACTATCCTGTTCCCCGCACAGAAATTAAGGGGTAGTCTGTCTTCCTCCCTGTGACCTTCTTTTCTCTGTCTCATTTAATTGGATTTTAACTATGCATGTCTAATCACTAACTGCAAGCACATGTGATTTCCAGTATTTTGTATTTTTTGTAATAATAAAAACTGTATACTTTTTTCACAATTGTGGTGCAGTAATTCTTACTCTAAAAAAACATGAAAAATACCCCCCCTCGTTCACAAGTTTTTGTATGTCCTTGGGAACTGCTGCAGTCTGCTTACCCAGGTGAGGTGAGGGAATCTACTGACCGGATGGACTCCTCAGTGACAGTGTATAGTTTGGCAATGGTGGCATACCTGGGTAATCTGGTCTCCTCCTCTCCGTAATTTAACACTTGCACGGGCACTCTTCCCTTGCGGACATCAACCACCCCTCTGGCTGTCAAAACTGTGGGCCAGTGTTCAGAATGTAGGGGCTCTACCACTGCCTGGTAGTCCTGTCCGCTAAGGCCTATAGCCACCCTGCACCATATCATCATTTCACTTCTCGGGGGTACCACAATAGGACCAGCATCTACCACTCGTACATTGCCAATTTCCCCACCAGACAAGTTTACCTGTTGTCTCTGCAGGAGGGCTCGGATTTCTCGTTGTAAGACCCTCTGTTGCCCTGCACCTGCAGTTTCAGCAATCTGTTGGAGTAAAAACAGCACTTCTCCCAAACAGTTTTCAATGACATTTGTCCCCAGAATAATTTTAGGGTTTTTATCACTAGCATCATTTTCTACCACAATCAGTCCTTGGTTCTCTAAAGGGCCATTTACACACTGCATCATCGCTAACGATATATCGTCGGGGTCACGGTGTTCATGACGCACATCCGGCGCCGTTAGCGACATTGCAGAGTGTGACAGGCAGGAGCGACCTTAAACGATCACAAAAGAGACAAAAATCGTTGGTATATGAGAGGTCGTTCATTTACCAAAAATTGTTGTCTCGTACGTAGCGAGGTTGTTTCTCGTTCCTGCGGCATCACACATCGCTATGTGTGGCACCGCAGGAGCGACGATCATCTCCTTGCCTCCGTCCACCAGCAATGAGGAAGGAAGAAGGTAGCCGTCATCTCCGCCCCTCCTCTGCTATTGGACGGCCGTTTTGTGACGTTGCTATGACACTGAACGCCCCTCCCCCTTGAAGGAGGGATTTTTCGGCGGGCACAGCGACATCGCAGAACAGGTATGTGCGTGTGACGCTGCCGTAATAATGTTCGCTACGGCAGCGATCACCACATATTGCACCAACGACGGGGGCGGGTGCTAACGCTCGCGACATCGCTAGCAATCGCTAGCGATGTCGCAGCATGTAAATCACCCTTAACTCTATCCTCCCCACCTTTATGGTCACCTCTTTAAACCCAATCTGAGTAGCTAGTGAACTGTTGACGGCATAGATGGTAAGGCCTGCATGTGGCCAGGGGGAGTTCAGCATCTGATCAGAACCTTTTATAGAGTACATACAGGATAGTGGTTACCTGCGAGCCAGTGTCCAACAACGCAGAAGTAGGTATCCCATCCAAAGTGATGGAAATGATGGGTCGTCCTCCTACATTCCGGTCACGCCAATTAGCTGGGCCTTGTTGTTCTATTCCTGGGGATTGGCCATTGGCGCCAGGGGTTGCCAGTTTAAAGGACATCTTCTGACAATATGGGCAACCTTATGACACCTCTGGCAGATGGGCTGCCCATTCGAGCTGTAGCAGTCGCTGTTCCTCCCTCTGATGGATGGGGTCTTTCCTCCTCGCATCCAGGGAACATCCTCAGGTTAGTCGGCTAACTGGATCTTCTCTGCCTGCTTGATCTCTGGCTGGAGCTGGATCACCTCTTGGACCTGGGCCACATCTTTGCTCAGTTGCTGCACCTGGGAGCTCAGATCACTGGGAGCACCAGGGGGCGCTAATTGAGTTTTAGTTTCTGCCACTGTTAAAGAAGAAGGCTCCATATGTAGAGGGGAAGCGCTGGCTTGTTGGGACTGAGGGACAGAGTCTATGGTCTCAGGGGGTTGCAAGGCTTTGATGGTCCAATCTTTGAGCATAATAAAGTTCATGTTCGGGTGCTCTAGTGTCCACAGCCGCAGCTGCTTGCGGTCCTCCACTGACCATAGACCTTGCAGAAACTGCTCAACCATCATTTTGTTGCTTTCCAGATCATCAATAGGGTTCACAAGTCTTAAGCGGGCTTTACACGCTACGATATCATTAACGTATTATCGTCGGGGTCACGGTGTTTGTGACGAACATCTGGCGACGTTAACGACATCGCAGCATGTAACACGTATGAACGACCTTAGTCGATCGCAAAAGTGGCCAAAATCGTTAGCCACGGAGAGCTCAATCTGAATCAAAAAATCGTTAATTGCTTATTAGCGATGTTGTTCATTGTTCCTGCGGCAGCACACATCGCTATGTGTGACACCGCAGGAGCGACGAACATCTCCTTACCTCCGCCCACCGGCAATGCGGAAGGAAGGAGGTGGGCGGAATATTACGTCCCGCTCATCTCCGCCCCTCCGCTTCTATTGACCGTCCGCTTGGTGACGCCGCAGAGACGTCGCTATGACGCCAAATGCACCTCCCTCTGGAGGGAGGTATGGTTCGGTGGTCATGGCGACGTCGCTGCACAGGTATGTGCGTGTGATGCTGCCCTAGTGATACTGTTCGCTACAGCAGCGATCACACAATATCGCACGTATGACGGGGGTGGGTGCTATCGCGCTCGACATCGCTAGCCAATGCTAGCGATGTCGCAGCGTGTAAAGCCTGCTTTAACCCCTTAACGACCGCGGGCCGTAAAATTACGTCCTAGCGGTCATAACGTTACTGCCCGCGGTCTGCCGGCAGCATCATGCTGCGATCGGCACACATCTCAGCTGATTTTCACAGCTGAGATGTGTGCCTGCTAGGCACGAGCAGAATCGTTATCTGCTTGTGCCGTTTAACACCTTATATGGCGCTGTCAATATGTGACAGCGCCATTATAAGCGCGATCGCGGTAAACTTTTACTTACCGCCCGATACTGGAAGTCACGTGACGCGATCACGTGACTTCCGATAGTTGTCATGGTAGCACAGGGTCATGTGATGACTCCTGTACTACACCTGACTTGCTTTCACTTTCGCTGTGTCAGCGGCACAGCAAAAGAGAAAGAGAGCGTATCTGCTGTTTACAGCTTTGTAGCTGTGATCAGCAGATACTGCAGAGCGATCGGATTGCTGATCGCATTAGCCCCCTAGGGGGACTAGTAAAATAAAAAAAAAAAGTTAAAAGAAAAGTTTTAAAAAAATTAAAAAAAAACAAAAAACCCCCCATTCGCCCGATTGAAAATGAAAGGGTTAAAAAAATAAAAAATATACACACATTTGGTATCGCCGCGTTCAGAAACGCCCGATCTATCAAAATATAAAATCAATTAATCTGATCAGTATACGGCATAGCGTCAAAAAAATTCCAAATGCCAAAACGACGTTTTTTTGTCGCCACAACTTTTGCGCAAAATGCAATAAGAGGCGATCAAAACGTAGCATCTGCGCAAAAATGGTACCGTTAAAAATGTCAGCTCGAGACGCAAAAAATAAGCCATCACTGAGCCATAGATCCCAAAAAATGAGAATGCTACGGGTCACGAAATATGGCGTAAAACGTGCACAACTTTTTTCGGACAAACTTCAGATTTTTTTTAACTCCTTATATAAAGGGGTATATACATGTTTGGTGTCTACAAACTCGCACTGACCTGAGGCATTACACCCACATATCATTTTTACCATATAGTGAACACAGTGAATAAAATATCTCAAAAACCATAGTGATATCGCACCTTTTTTGCAATTTTTCTGCATTTGGAATTTTTTTGCTGTTTTCCAGTACACTATATGGTAAAAGTACCATATAGTGTACTGGAAAAAGTTTAAAATTTAAAAATTAAAAGTACAGCTCGTTCCGCAAAAAATGAGCCCTCACATGGCCATATTGACTGAAAAATAAAAAAGTTACGTCTCTTAGAAAAAGAATGGCGAAAAAAAACGGAAAGCGAAAAATCGGCTGGTCATGAAGGGGTTAAAGTCCGTAATGCTGCCTGCAACATTAGGGCATAATCTCTGATACTGTCCTGGGGTAACTCTGCCACAGTATGGGTTTCAAAAACAGCCTTGAGTCTCTCAAATATGGTGGTCACTGAGGCCTGATCTTCATCTGACCAGGTATCCACCTCCAGCTCTGCTGCACCTGTTAACTGTCCCAGTACCACAGACGCTCGCTGCCTACCGGTTATCACGTACATGTCCAGCATAGTGCAAATATGCCGCTCCCGTGTCAGCAGCTGGATCCGCGGTGGCTTGAGGGGCGTCCGGACCGGTGGTCGTGCGTCCACTCAAATGAAAAGGATATTTACAGAGGGTTATGTTTAGAGTTCGTGACACCACCCGTCGTGTGTGATAATATGGAGTACCACCGCTGCAGTTGCGAGTACCCGGGGGCGATGGAGTGGGGCAGCCGGATGTTAGAACGCTCCACGGGTACGGGGAATGCCCGGGACTCGGTGATGGGAGTTGGGGGATGCCGTGGGGGCCGAAGAGGGAGTTTTTCGTACTCACACAGTCCATAAAGCTGACACCGACAACTGGATAAACCAAAGTTCTGGACACCGCTGCCGCTGAGGGGAGCTAGTTTGGGTCCTGTCCCCGATGGTGCTGCCTGGTGATCTGTGACCTTCCTCCTGGCACTTAGTTCACTTCTTGGTTGGTCACGGTAGCATAAAACTAGTCGGGTCCCGCTCCCCAGTGTGGCTAACTATGGGAGCTTGCTCTCAAGGTTCACGCTTGGGATTTTCTGAACCGTTTGAGTGGAAAGTCCTATCCCCCTCGTTGAGCTAGTTCCCCCGATTTTGGAGCGGGTGGAGGATGGATCTTGAAGGCTCCATTCTCATCGGGTAAATTGTCAGGTTGCCTGAAGCTACTCCCTGACCTAGGGTCAACGTACCCCGTCGTTTCCTGGTCCCAGCCCGGTGATGGTGCAAGGCCGCTGGTTGCCCTCCTCGACAGTTCCGTGCCCCTTGTCACAATCCCCTGCGACTGGGGGTCCAGCTCCTACTAAGCCCAGACCACCGTCTGCTACCTACTTGCTTCCAAGGAGCCCGGCTCCTGACTTCCTTTCTCCTTCACCTCCTACACTTCACCCTTCACTCTCCAACGCCAACTACTCTCTGACACTCCTGACCTACCCAACCAACCCCCCCAAGTGGGTGACCCTATTCCACTCAGGCTGTCCACTGGTGTGTCTGGTGGATGTAGTGCAGAGTGTACCTAGGATTTTAATTGGCTGATGTAGGCAATACCATATAGCTGGGGACCCATAATCAAGGAGGAGGTGCATATTGCACAGAAGGGCAGATTGCACAATACCCTGTGACGACCTGATAGTCCAGGGGCGTCACACAAATTTTCTTATTGAATAAAGACAAAGTGTCTGATCTACCATCATACTGGGGAAGCCAGGCTGCGCCAGGCACATAAGGTGATCGGCATTATTGGAGCATCCGCTCCGGCCACGGGGGCTGCTGCTTGTAACACCAGTGCAGGTCCTGCTGCGCTTCCGTCTCCCTGCACGTCCGTGGAAGGCCCCGCTACACTCCCATCATCCGATTCCGACATCTTTTCATCTCTCCCTTGGTTATTTTCACCACTCTCGCAGGGACTGGGCACTCTGGGAGCTTCTGGGTCAGGTCACTGATGACTTCCGCCCGCACTTACAGGACTAGTGGGCGGGACTTCTGCTCACGCGCTTTTGCAGTTTCACGCCCTTTTTGTCACAGTGATGGCGCAGCCCATTTTTCACTATAATCAAAGATGGCGACAGTTTTTCACAAACAGTCCATTAAATACAGTCTTTAAGGCACACGTCACCTGAGTTAATGGGCCTTGTTTATATCCTGTTCGTGACGCCAAGAAAAAGCTGTGTCGCCCAGGGAATGGGGTACTCGGTCCCGGGCAGTATATGCAATTGGGGATGTCACTGTGGTGGCCGTTGCCCGCTCCCGTGCCCTGGGTGTTTTTTATAAAGGGAGTATTTACAGGGGAGATAAGAGTTAATGTTCATGTGACGCCACCTACGGGTTGCGGTTATAATTGTGGAATCGCCGCTGCTGATGTGGGTACTCCCAGGGCTGGTGGTAGCGGCAGCTGTGGTGGTAGGCTCTCCACAGGTAGGGCCGAGCATGGGAGATGTATGGGATGGAAGCTCATGCACTTTATAATGAAGGAGATTACACCGGGGCTGTAATGAACAGTCCTTACTCACTTTTAACCCTTGGACAGCTGGTTCAGGTCCTTGTATTTCCAGTGCCAGTTTAATGACTCGGTTGCTCTGTCCCCAGCACTCTCAGTGTAGTTTGGGTCCCCGTAGCTTGAGGTGGTTTGGGGGCCCCGACTGTCCCTGTTAGGTTGCAGTCTCCTCGTCCGTATGGCTGGCAGTGTGGACCCTGTGGGGAGGTATGTGTCCGAACCCCGATCCTTGCTTTACTGCTGATGCCCCCGGATCTGTAGGTCAGTGAAGTCCGTGCAGGTCCCTCCACTGTACAGGAATTTGCCAGGCCGTGTAAAACTATCACCTGACCTAGGGCCCTGTGCCCCGTGCATGCTTTGGCTCCAGTGGTGCTCCCTTGTACCGTCCCTGGCGACCTTCTCTGTTCCAGAGGTACTTGTTTGCTCCTATACTGGCAACCTACTCCTGTGCCCCCGGGTCACTGTTACACAGACCCAGCTCGAGGCACCTCTCCTCTCTTCACTACATTCTACAGACTGTCTGCAGTCCCCTCCCACCAGGCTGGCTAGCTCCTGGACTGGCTCCACCGTCTAGGTGACCATCCCCTAACTAACCCATTAGCCCTGGTGTGGAGTGGGGAACTAGGATTTTTGTGTGTGCAGGTGTTACTGGCACTGGTGTTCCAGGTCCCAGAGGGTAGGTCCTGCATGCCCGTGAGGATGCAGTTCTCTGCAGTGCCCTGAGTGGCTCAGGGGTGCTACAGGTGGACTGCATAGAAAATGGGGGGGCACAGTATTAAGAAGTTAAGGAACAGTATGAAGAAGGGGGGGATCAGTATAGAGAGGTCAGAACTCGGGGGCACAGTATGGATACATGGGAGCATAAAGGGCAGTATGGATAAGTGGTAGCATAGGGGGGCAGTATACGCAAGTGGGAGCATAGGGGGAACAGTATGGATAAATGGGAGCATAGGGTAATTGTATGGAGAAGTGGGAGTATAGGGGTACAGTATGGAGAAGTGGGAGCATAGGGGGGATTGTATGGATAAGTGGGAGCATGGGGGGATCAGTATGGCTAAATGGGAGCATAAGGGGGATTGTATGGCAAAGTCAGTGTATAAGAGGACTGTATAGATAAGTGGGAGCATAGGGGGAACAGTGTGGATAAGTGGAAGCATAGGGGGATTGTATGAAGAAGTAGAGGAACTATATGTTGAAATGGGAGCATAGGGGGGCAGTATGGATAAGTGAGAGCATAGGGGTATTGTATGGAGAAGTGGAAGCATAGGGAGGATTGTATGGAGAAGTGGGAGCATAGGGGGAACAGTGTGGATACCGTGTTTTTCCTAAAATAAGCTCTCCCCAAAAATAAGCCCTAGCAGGGATTTTAAGCATTTTCGGAGCAAGGCTTAAATATAAACCCTCCCCCGAAAATAAGCCCTAGTCGGGGTTCAATAATGAAGTGTCCGTGCAGCTAAAAAAGTTAAAGATACTGCAGGACACTTCATTATAGAAAGCGGCCACCCTGCAATCACTCTGACCAGACGCTGACCGGCAGGACCTGTAGCGATCGCACCCCCGCACACATCATATCACACACACATCACATACACAATTACACATCACATCACACACACAATCACCCTTCAGATCGCTCACACACACTCACCACATCCAGCGATTCCGATCCTGTGAAGCCGTGCGGTGGAGCGCAAGGACCTGGGACACGTGAATTCCTCCTTTCCCTGCGGCCGGGGTAGATGCTAGAATGTACGGGGTCCTGACAGGTATAACCTAACGGACGCAGTCTGTACCGCTGGATGGAGTGTGTGTGAATGTGTGTGTGTGTGTGATATCTGATGTGTGTGTAAGAGTGTCTGTGTCATCAGTATGTGTGTGTGTGTCCGTCCAGCAGCAGGAGGCAGCATGCAGCATACTTGCTAGCAGCGGCCCGCCGGAGATCACAGGGAGGACTTTGGAGTCACTCAGCCGTCCGGGGTCTGGTTAGTATGAGTCTCCTGGGAAGGGGGTGGGAGGGTCTGTTTTTTTGGGGGGGTAAACTTACCCCAACCATGTTCCTCCAAGAATAAGACCTACTCCAAAAATAAGCCATAGCGCTTTTTGGAGGCAAAAAAAAGGATAAGATAATGTCTTATTTTTGGAAAAACACGGTAAGTAGGAGCGTAGGGGGGATTGTATGAAGAAGTAGGAGAACAATATGTTGAAGTGGGAGCCTAGTGGGGGGCAGTATGGAGAGGTAGATCTGTTTTCTGGTAACAACCTTACCATTGTTAAAAAAGCCTCCCATTAAATTTTGTATTCACTTAATGTGTGTATATGCATGTGTCGCGGGCGGAGAAGGGGATGCCGCGCTCTCCCACTGCTCGGGTCCGGCTGGCACTGTGGCCTGCTGCTGCTGCTCGGTGGCTCGAGCGATGGGCCGGATCCCGGGGGACTCTAGCGGCGCTCCTCGCCCGTGAGTGAAAGGGGATTGGGATTTGGGGATTGTTTATTGTCCGTGACGCCACCCACGGTTGTGGTGATTTGTTGACACCACCGCTGCTCTGTATGGGGATCCTGGGAGTGGTGGTATGGAGCAGCCAGTTGTTAATCCTCCCCTCCGTGGGTAGGGGGTTGGTTGTCCCGGGGCCCAATGATGAGGTGGGTGATGCAGGGCTTGGTGGGGTGCAGGGACGCGGGGGTACTCACTCAGCCTGAGACGATGACACAGTTCTTGGTAAAACACACGGCTGGAAAGACGGTTCCCACGGACGGCTGCACTTGCTTTCCCCAGTAGGTGACGGTGACGGTCCCTTTTCTCTGCACCTAAGATGATGATGGTTGCGATGGGTTCCCACCGGTAACCCGCTCCCCGGCTTGGATATGGGCCGGAGGAGCCCTACTTTGCCCGCAGTCGCTGGCCCTGAGAAACTGGTGCCCTGGCGGTGGCGGTGTCTCTCTGTTACGGTTGGACTGTTGCCTTCAATCGGGACTTGGTTGTTAGGAGACAGACGTCCCCTTCACTGACGGATTTGGCAAATTACGGCGACTCCTAGCCTTGCCGGGATCCGAAAGGCCCCTGCCCTGGTGCTGACTGTTCTTCGTATACTGCTCCAGACCGCCGCGTCACCACCCGTCCGCGGTCCTTCCAGCAACCTCCGAGCAGTCCCCCTGCAGACTATCACCGCCGTCTGCTGACCTTGCTGTCACTGTCTGGGGCACACACCCGGACCAACTTCAGGCTTTACTACTCTCACTTTACTGTCACTTCAGCTTTTCTCCTTAGCTCCACTACCACTTCACTTCCTTCTACTTTCACTTCCTTAACTGTTCTGCCTGGTTCTTCCCGCCTCCAGGGCTGTGAACTCCTCGGTGGGCGGAGCCAACCGCCTTGCCCACCCCCTGGTGTGAACATCAGCCCCTGGAGGAAGGCAACAAGGATTTTGGTAGCCTAGGTGTTCCTAACTGGGGTGTAGGGTGTGGTGGTGTTATGACCTGTGACCCCTGGCTTGCACAGGGCGTCACACATGTGATGTAGTGTGATATTATACTCACCTACCGCTGCTCTGTCTGGTGTCCTGCGCTGGTCTCCTCTTCTCAGTGACGTCACTGCGCTATAGACTCTCCAGGACAAGCTGCTCTGCATGTCCCAGAGGTGACTTTTTGCCTTGGGGAGGAGGGAGGGCTGATACACAATTCTTGCATCCTTTTGCTCTCAGTGTTCGCCCCTGCCTCAGCTCCTCCACAGTCTGGCTCCTTTAAAAAGTGGTCAGTTCTATATTGAGCTATACCCAGCATAGGAGAAAGTGAAGAGTGGGTTTATACATCATAAAGACGTGGCTGCAGCTGAGATTAGCAGCTACAAGTCAGTCTCAGCAGGATAAATAATAAACCTTAACCCCTTCAGCACCAAATGGAATTAAATACACTCCTACTTAGGATAAATGATGAGCGGATTCTAAAACGCATCTGTAATCAACCAAATGCTGAGACCTTCTTATCTCCGATCCCCTAAAACAGTACTTTATTACTGTTAGTACTTATCCCCGCTCCTCGTTGGCTGTTCCCTACCTTACCCTAGAATAATATTTACCAGAGGTTGACCCCCATCACCCCCTAATCACAGATTAGACCAATGCTCATAGAGCACAAACACCAGATGTATATTGTAGCATAGACAGATAATAGAATATAAATTCCCAGGCAGTTTGAGTTTGAGTCCCCGATACCTGAGGACTTAATTATTGCCTTATTTTCTGACCTCTGACAGATTTTTGGCACAAATTATCTTCACAATAATTTTGGTGATGGGGGTCAACCTCTGGTAAATATTATTCTATGGTAAGGTACAGCCAACGAGGAGCGGGGGGCACCCTAAACATTATGGTGCAACTCCGCTGGTAGATAGGTGACAGTGAGGGCTAATTGACAGACATAGTGCCCCTGATTACTAATATAATCTTTTGTAAGTATCGGTGAACACTGTCACCCCTTTCACCACTTTATTGTACCCTATCTGTTTCGCACCTCACCCCCTTCACTTGACTACAGTCTGATAGAATTACATTGATAGTTCTAAGGTATACTGTTTTAATTAATAGAAATAAAGTACTGTTTTAGGGGATTTTTTTCTTTGGTCTATATATATGGTAATTCATTCCTCTTTTTGATTATTTGTTTTGGTTTTTATCCCCGATCCCCCAAGGGCTCAGCAGGGTGCAACACACTTGTGATGTGTAGCCCTTGGACCAAAAAGTGTTGTGTAGACCTGCCATGGACACATCAGCACAATAATATCACCATAACAAGGCAATCTTGTGTAATTTGGGAGACATACCTTTGCTGTTATTGGATCCTGCATTTAGAAGATACAGGCACACCTAGTTACATCTAGATATTATGAGGCATGTTGATTACTGCTATTAAGTAGATGAAGAAACATCAGTCATCTGTTTATTTCCTTTTTTATGATTGTAGAGGTATGTGATCTTTCAGGTATGGACAGTTGTTTCATCAATACAAATGCTCTTTTGCACTACTGACCTTTATGGATATGCAGGAGGCACAGTTAGTCAGAACTAGATGACATACACAGAAGTATAGTGTTTGTTACTCATAAAAGTGTGACTTCATTGTGATAGGATTTCCAGGTATTTTGTGTGATTATCAGCCAGCCTATGGTAAATATAATAAACTCAGCTGTTACATACCTCACTCCCAACAACCATCTTCCGCTGCTCTTGTCTTTTCACACAGGATACAGGTCATGACTGCAACACATGTGACTGATATAGCCAAACAATGGGCTCAGCGATATTGTGCCAAATTCCTTGGTATCACCACTGAGCTCATTGAATGGAATAACAGCTGAGTTTATTTTGTTACCAAGACCAAGGTCTCTAGGTGTCACTATGTCTCAGACGAGTCCCGCCCCAGAACCGCTTGGATCCAGGTGTCACTAGTCATGCCTCGAGGGTCTCTGGACCCAGGGGCTCGGGGTCACGTTGGGGTTATTTACAGGGGAGTTAGATAGTTTGTGATGCCACCCGTGGTGTGCAGTAATAGGGAGTACCGCCGCTGCCGTTGGGAGTACCCGGGGTGATGGAGTGGGGCAGCCAGATGACGTTACCCTCCATGGGTAGGGAAAGGCCCCGGGACCCTGGATGGTGGAATGGAGTGCAGGCGGAGCACAGACTCGCTGGTAGCAGGGGTTAATTAGGTACTCACTCAGAAGGAAAGCAGATGCTGACAACGTGGTAAACCAAGTCTCCAGGTGCCGCTGCCCTCTTGTGGAGCTTGTCCGGGTCCCGTCCCCTGCAGTACTGCCGGGTGGTCTGTGGCCTGCCTCCGTGCACAGTATGTTAGAGTGTCCAGATAGCCCGTAAGCTTTCTGGGCCCCGCTCTCTACTATGAGTAGAAGAGGAGCTTGCTCTCAGGAGCTCACGCTTGGGATTTCCGTGGGCTGCTTTGCTTGGAAAGACCTATCCCCCTCATTGCGCTAGTGCCCCCGATCTCTGAGCTTCGTGGGAACAGTCCATATAGGCCCTCTCCTCCGCAGGTTAATTGCCGGGTTGCTTGAAGCTTCTCCCCGACCTAGGGTCCATGTACCCCAACGTGCCTTCGCTATTGAACTGCGGCTGCTGGCTATCCTCCAAGACTAGCCAGGCACCAAGTCCCAATCTCCCGCGACCAGGTCTCCGACTCCTCCGGGTCCAGACCACCGTCTGCAACCTAATCTGCTTCTCCCCTGGGAGCTCCAACTCCCAGCTTCCTCCGAGCTCCTCACAGCTCGAGGGCTACCACTGAACTCTTTGCTCCCCTGGAGCTGACTGACTTGTCACCTTCCACCTCCCTGCCTGACCCCTAGGTGGGCGGCCCTATTCCCGCTTAGCAGCCCACTGGTGTGTCTGACAGGGTGTGGTGCGAGGTGTGACTAGGATTTGTAGATGCTGGTGGATGCAGTACTGCAAGATGGGAACTCAGAACCATGGGGGGTTGAGTCCTGCACTGGAAGATAAAGAGTGTGAAGTACCCTGTGATGACCTGACTATTACAGGGGCGTCACAACCACTATGGAGGTTGCTGGATGTCATTACTCAGTAGACTCTGGATGTTGCGTGTGACCATCTCTCAAAGGTGAATGTGGTTCATAAGGGAAAACAGTTGAGGACCAATGGAAGCATGAGTTACATACATACATACATACATCTCTTAATCTATACAGTACGTTCCTGTATTCCTTTTGTATGCATCTGGTTGTGAGTGCCCCTTAGGGCGGCTTTGCACGTTGCAACATCGCACGTGCGATGTCGGTGGGGTCAAATCAAAAGTGAAGCACATCCGGCGTCACTTTTGACATCGGTGTGTAAATCCTAGATGATACGATTAACGAGCGCAAAAGCGTCGTTATCGTATCATCGTTGCAGGCTCTGACTTTTTCATAATTACGCTTCAGCGACAGGTACGATGCTGTTCCTCGTTCCTGCGGCAGCACACATTGCTGTGTGTAAAGCCGCAGGAGCGAGGAACATCTCCTTACCTGCCGCCGGTGGCTATACGGAAGGAAGGAGGTGGGTGGGATGCTTACATCCTGCTCATCTCCACCCCTCCACCGCTATTGGCCGCCTGCCATGTGACGTCGCTATGACGCCGCATGACCCGCCCCCTTAGGAAGGAGGCGGGTCGCCGGCCAGAGCGACGGTCGCAGGGCAGGTGAGTGCATGTGAAGCTGGCGTAGCGATAATTTTCGCTACGCCAGCTATCACAAGATATCGTACCTGCGACGGGGGTGGGGACTATCGCGTGCGACATCGCAGCATTGGCTTGCGATGTCGCAACGTGCAAAGCCCGCCTTAAACCTTTTTGGATTGTGGACTTATTTTAATCTTTGAGTGAGGTTGAGAACCACAGAAGATGTTTGCTGCCATATGAATTTTCCAGTTGGCTTCCTCATGCATGACTTTAGACAGTGCCAGTGTTTTTCTATTTGTTGGAGTAGCAATATCATTCCTATTAGCTTCCTTAGGACAGTTGTCAATCTGAGAGCTGTTTAACTTTTGGAATAACTATAGTTCACCCATGTCTTTGTCCGTGATACATACCAGTCCAGTGGTATGAATTTTATGACCCCTTTATAATATATAAGACAAATTATTTCCAATGCTGTTGTACTGATTCTCTCCACACTGCCTTTGACATTTTTCCATTTCTATCCAATGTTGGCATCATTCAGTAGGTAAAGTGAGTCGTATGCATTACCTTCATCTTTTTTAGACATTCTGTCCTAGATAAAAAAAAAAATGAAGAAACCTATTGAATACTTACTGTGTGTTCAGTGTTTTGATGACCTTTCAGAGTACCACAGTCAGAACTAGCCCATAGCGTCAATTAGTATGGTGCTTCGCAACGCAATGAAGATTGTAGTTAGAGTTTAATAGTTTCTAGAAACTGAGAGGTAAGTCATTGTGCACACCATTTTCACTGAAGGGCTTGCTAGAATACAATGTATCAAATTAATTAAAAAGCACACACCAGTTAATCAAGTTGCACATCGTTGGTGTGGAGTTCGCATCCATGCGCCTCACCAGAAATGCTACTCCAATCATAGACTGGAATAATATTTCTAGCATACAAGACCCCTGCACATTTAAAGGGAAAGTGCTACGTTTTTTAATTTTTGTATTAATAATAGTGATTATGGAATCAATTATTTTTAGTACAAAATTAAATTTATTGTTTATTTAGTTTTTACTTAACCCCTTAACGACCGCCGATACGCCTTTTAACGGCGACAAATTAGGGTACTTCTTCCGATCCGCCGCTTTTTAACGGCGGTCGGAAAAAAGGGTCTAGCGCCCCCCAGAGTCAGAAAATTTCCGGGGTCTCAGCTGCCGGGGGTAGCTGAGACCCTGGAGATCATGATTCTGGCCGGTTTTTCCGGTCCCCGCTCACCTGATGACCGGTATACACCGTATACCGATGATCAGTTTACAGTAAATGACCGCGCCGGTAAAAAATGATTTATCTCCCATCTGGCATGATCAAACATGCCAGATGGGAGATAAATCTTTTTCCCGGTTCCCTCCGGTCCCCTCGGTATCCCCAAAGTGCCCCCCCCGACCCCCAACCCCCTCCCGAAAATCCAAGATGGCCGCGCGCACTGGCGAGCACAGCAGCGCGCCGGCCGCATTTCCCCCTTTCCTATGGTTTCTGTCGCATGTGCCATAACACATGCGACAGAAACCTGCTCCCCAGGCCCTGCCGGGTCCCCCCATATCCCCCCCGGTGTTCCCCGGTGTCATACATACCTGTCGGAGCGCTGATCCCCCGCGGCCCCCTCCTCCTTCACAGCAGACGCTGGTCACATGTGCAGAGCAGCTGACAGCTTCCTGTGTTCAGGACGCTGGCTGCTGCTGCTGCTCGGCACTGTGTGTGCAGCTGTGACCCAGGGAGGGTGGGTGCAGATTCATTGCACCCACTCTCCTCAAATGGAGGGTCCTCACACCTAGAAAATGGGGGATACGTTCCCTGAACGTGTCCCCCATATTCTAGAAGGTCCAGAGTCGACGTGGGACGTCCAAATGTATTACAGTGGATTTTTTTTTCTTTTCTTTTCAATAAATTGGTCAATCAGGGAATGTTTTGGGGAGTGTTTTTTCAAATAAATTTTTTTTTGTTGTCAATTTTTTTTTATTACTGTCAATTAGTTATGTCGGGTATCTGATAGACGCCGTGACATAACTAATTGCTGGGCTTGATGCCAGGTGACATTACACATCTGGTATCAACCCCATTTATTACCCCGTTAGCCAACGCACCAGGGCGCGGGATGAGCTGGGGCGAAGCGCCAGAATTGGCGCATCTAATGGATGCGCCACTTCTGGGGCGGCTGCGGCCTGCTATTTTTAGGCTGGGAAGAGTCCAATAACCATGGCTCTTCCCACCCTGAGAATACCAGACCCCAGCTGTCAGCTTCACCTTGGCTGGTGATCTAATTTGGGGGGACCCTATGTTGTTTTTTTTTTTGTTTTTTTTTTAATTATTTATAAATAATTAAAAAAAAAACAGCTTGGGGAGCCCTCCAAATTAATCACCAGACAAGATGAAGCTGTCAGCTGTGGTTTGCAGGCTACAGCTGTCTGCTTTACCCTAGCTGGCTATCAAAAATAGGGGGGACCCCACGTCATTTATTTTAATTATTTTTTTTTTTCTTTTTGGGCTAAATACAAGGCTAGGCACCCTTTAGTGCCACATGAAAGGCACTAAAGGGCGCCAGCTTAGAATATGCAGGGGGGTGGGACGTTATATATGTTTGACATCTATCCATTCATCCATTGTAGCATTTTAGGCTATGTGCCCACAATCAGGGTTTGCAGCGTTTTGGGCACAGATTGTTTTCCCTGCGTCCATAACGCTGCGTTGTGCAGTAGAAGCACAGTTGAAGGATTTTTAGAAATCCCGTGCCCACTGTGCTTCTTTTCTCCGCAGCATAAACCGACCTGTGGCGCAGCTTCCCGAGCCTCAGCATGTCAATTTATGCTGTGGAGATGAGTGTGCTCTGCAGGTAGCATAGAGCTCCACAGCAGCCTGAACCCAAATCGTGGGCATGGGCAGCTGCGTTCTCCCGTGGACAACACTCACATCTCTGTAGGAAGGCTGACACTGTGTACTGGACGCCGTGTCGCTGGATCATGGCCACATAGCCTAAAAGAGAGAAATTTGTTGCTACAGCAACATTTTTGTGAAGTACCTGTGGATTAAAAATGCTTACTATACTCCTTAATAAAATCCTTGAGGGGTCCAGTTTCCAAAATGGAGTCACTTGTGGGGGGTTTCTAATGTATAGGTATCCAACAGGCCCTGCTAATGTGACAGGGTGCGCGCAATTTATTTCAACTTTTCCAAAATTCAAATGGTGCTCCTTCCATTCCAAGCCCTGCCATATATCCAAACAGAGGTTTTTGGCCACATATGGGGTATCCCTGCGATCACAAGAAATTGGATAACAACCTGTGGGGTCCACGTTTTGTTGTTGCCTCTTGAAAAAGTGAGAAATGTGATGCTAAAGAAACATTTTTGTGAAAAAAATGAAAATTTTCAATATGGCAACCTAAGCTTATCAAATTCTGTGAAGTATTCGTGGATTCAAAATGTTCAATATACACCTAGATTAAAGCCTTGAGGTTTCTTGATTCCAGAATGGGGTCACTTGTGGGGGGCCTCCACTGTTTAGGCACTTTAGGGGCTTTCCAAATGCGACATAGCGTCCACTAATTATTCCAGCCAAATGTTCAGTCAAATTGCACTCCTTCCCTTCCAAGACCTGCCGTGTGCCCAAACAGTTGATTTCCACCACATACAAGATATCACCAAACTCAGGAGATATTGCAGAATACATTTCATGGTGATTTTTTTCCTGTTACCCTTGTGAAAAAAAAAGCTACCTGGTTGAAGTAACAATTTTGTGGTAAAATTTTATTTTTTTATTTTCATGGCTCAACGTTATAAACTTCTGTGAAGCACCTGGGGGTTCAGGGTACTCACCAAACATCTAGATAAATTCCTTGAGAGGCCTAGTTTCCAATATGGGGTCACTTGTGGTGGTTTTTTGCTGTTTACGTACCTTAGGGGTCCTCCAAATGCAACATGGTGCCCGCAATCTTTTTCAGCCAAATTTCCTTTCCAAAATTCAAATATTGCTTCTTTCGTTCCAAGCCCTCCCATTTGTCCAAACAAAGGTTTCAGACCACATGTGAGGTATCAACGCGCTCATAAAAAAGTGGGTAACAAACATTTGGGTCAAATTTTTGGAATTACCTCTTGAAAAAGTGAGAGAATTGATGCTAAAGCAACATTTTTGAGAAAAAAATTACAATTTTCAATATGACAAAGTAACGTTATCACAATCTGTGAAGTACCTGTGGGTCCAAAATGCTCAGTATACCCCTCGATAGAAGCCTTAAGGGGTCTAGTTTCCAAAATGGGGTCACTTGAGGGGGGTTCCTGCTGTTTAGGTACCTTAGGGGATCTGTAAAAGCAACATGGTGCCCGCATCTGTTTCAGCCAACTTTGCTTTCCAAAATTCAAATATTGTTCCTTTCATTCCGAGCTCTCCCATTTACCCAAACAAAGGTTTCTGACCACATGTGGGGTATCGGCGCGCTCATAAGAAAGTGGGTAACAAAGTGTGAGGTCCAATTTTTGGTGTTACCTCTTGAAAAAGTAAGAAAATTAGTGCTAAAGTAACATTTTTAGGTAAAATGTTAATTTTTATTTTTTTCAATCCATATTACTTTAGTTCCTGTGAAGCATCTGAAGGGTTAATAAACTTCTTGAATGTGGTTTTGAGTACCTTGAGGGGTGCAGGTTTTAGAATGGTGTCACTTTTGGGTATTTTCTGTCACCCAGGCCTCTCAAAGTCACATCAAATGGGATGTGGTCCCTAAAAAAATGGTTTTGTAAATTTTGTTGAAAAAATGGGAAATTGCTGATGAACTTTGAACCCTTCTAACTTCCTAACCCCAAAAAATTTTGTTTCAAAAATTGCGCTGATCTAAAGTAGACAAGTGGGAAATGTTATTTATTAACTATTTTGTGTGACATAACTCTCCGGTTTATGGGCATAAAAATTAAAAGTTTGAAACTTGCAAAATTTTTAATTTTTTTGTCAAATTTCAGATTTTTTCACAAATAAAATAAAAAAATATCATCCTAAATTTACCTCTAACATGAAGCCCAATATGTCACGAAAAAACAATCTCAGAATCACTGGGATCCATTGAAGCGTTCCAGAGTTATAACCTCATAAAGTGACACTGGTCAAAATTGCAAAAAATGGCCTGGGCATTAAGTACAAATCTGGCTTCGTCCTTAAGGGGTTAATTATATTTTTACTGAAACACTGAGAACTGCCGTATTGGAGTAAGGACAGTTACTCACCTCAAATATAGCAGCTCTCTGTGCATTGGGTCTGATAGTCGCCCCCTGGGCTGTCCACATCACAGCAGAGGGAGGAGGACTCTGCCATCTTTGTGGAGCCCACAGCATTCGCTGTGTGCTGCACTTTCCCTCTCTCACCCGCTCGGGATGGGGTGAGTACTGGTGCCGGGCAGCAGTGATTGAACTCTAACTGATCTTGGTGTGCTACTTCACCCCCTCGCTGCTTTCCCCCTTGCCGCTCACCCCCCTTCCCCCACTCTCCCCCCCCCTGCCGCACCCCCCACTTCGTGTGCTCATCTCGGGCCTTCACTCCTAGAAGCTCCTCACTGCTCTGTGATGTGATCGCTGACAGGAGGAACAGACACAAAGCTGACAGAAGAGGAGCGGTGATCGCAGCGTGACATCTGAAGTGCAGTGCCGGGCTCAGGCTGCAGATCACCCCTCCTCGAGGTATATCACCTGGGACCTCCGATCCCGGCCAGCAGCCTCTCTTGTCAGTCTGGTGTCTTGACAATTCCTCCTCTCAGTGTTCAGAGCACAGTATATGGTGGCACAATATATGGTGGCACAGTATAGGGAGCACAGTATATGGGGCACAGTATATAGTGGGGCACAGTAATATCGAGGCACAGAAATATCGGGGCACAGTATATGAGGGCACAGGAATATGGGGGAAGAGTATATGGGGGCACATGAATATGGGGGAATAGTATATGGAGCATGGTATACAGTGGGGCACAGGAATATAGGGGCACAGAAATATTGGGGCAAAGTATATGAAGGCACAGAAATATGGGGGCAGAGTATATGGTGCACGGTATACAGTGGGGCACAGAAATATTGGGGCACAGTATAAGGGGCAGAGTATATGGGGCACAGTATACAGTGGAGCACTATGCAAGCGGTCCTCGGTGATACTTTAGACATTAAGATACCTTTGCGTTCACCAACAAAACGGCTCCCCACTGTGCTTCTATACTTCATCTTTCCTTATCCTTTTGGAAACACCCAGAACAGGAGGAGGAGGTCCAGCCAGTGGACGTTGCAGTGTCCAGGCAAGCATTTTTTTTTTCATCACTGTCCTTGCATTTCAATACAGAGCTGTGTAGCTTCTAGTTTGTTAACAAATAAGGAATAACGTTTGGAACACCATTCTAAGTCTGAACTGGGTGCAAAAACCTAAAAAAACATCACTATGGGGAGATAAGGTATGCACACCAGTGACTATGTAAGGGGAATACATGAAATAGCAGAAACTGCTGTGTGAATACTGACTTGAAAAATCCAATAGCTATATGCAAGAGTGAAAATGTGAAAAATGGAATCTGCATTACTGCCATGAACATATGAATCAAGAGAAATTTAGCTACTGAATGGTGTTCCAAACGTTATTCCTTATTTGTTAGTAGTTTTTCGTTTGTGAACCCTCCCCAACCACACCTATTGCCAATCCATATCATACGCATAAATAGCCTGAGTCTCAGCTTCCCATACACGGTAAGTTTTTTAACTGCATGAGAGGACACACACAAGCTAGGGACCCCAACATAGAGAAATACTTTGGCGTAGTGTTGGGGCTCTATTGCATTGATCAATTCAGTAGCTAAATTTCTCTTGATTCATATGTTCATGGCAGTAATGCAGATTCCATTTTTTCACATTTTCACTCTTACATATAGCTATTGGATTTTTCAAGTCAGTATTCACACAGCAGTTTCTGCAATTTCACGTGCTTCTAGTTTGACATTTTTTTTAAAAAAAGTGAGTTAAAAAAAAAATTAAAATTGTTTCAAAACCTTGGCATCTTAGTATCATTTCACTAAGGTAACTTTACATTTTTGGGTTATGTCTCATGGAAAAACACCTGTGGTAGTTATTTTGGTTTTCGTTCAATACAGAGGTTTTTCACCTTCCATTTTTGCCACTTGCTCTGCAACCTGTCAAAGATGGGGTGTAAAAACACTGTATATATAGGGTTTCAGTAGCATAAACATTTGGGAGCCTCCCATTGGGCATTTTTAAAAAACAGATCCGTCGAAAAACGAAAGAAACGGATGAAAATAATGATGCGACGGATCCATTTTTTTGCCGGATCCGCTAGTTGGATCTGTCGAAAAACAGATCTGTTGCATCAGTTTTTCCTCAATCTGTGACGGATCTGTAGAGCCAACAGTTTGTGACTGACGGCAAAAAACTGATTTGTGAAAGGGAACGTAGGTGTTAAGCTGCAGCAGATTATTCAGTGGAGGACACAGGTGCTGACTTAGGGGTGCTTCACACACAGCGAGCTCGCTGCCGAGATCGCTGCTGAGTCACGCTTTTTGTGACGCAGCAGTGACCTCATTAGCGATCTCGCTGTGTGTGACACTAAGCAGCGATCTGGCCCCTGCTGCGAGATCGCTGCTCGTTACACACAGCCCTGGTTCATTTTCTTCAAAGGCGCTCTCCCACTGTGACACACAGATCGCTGTGTGTGACAGCGAGAGAGCGACAAATGAAGCGAGCAGGGAGCAGGAGCCGGCGTCTGACAGCTGCGGAGGCTGGTAACTAAGATAAACATCGGGTAACCAAGGTGGTTACCCGATATTTACCTTAGTTACCAGCCTCCGCAGCTCTCACGCTGCCTGTGCTGCCGGCTCCGGCTCTCTGCACATGTAGCTGCATTACACATCGGGTTAATTAACCCGATGTGTACTGTAGCTAGGAGAGCAAGGAGCCAGCGCTCAGTGTGCGCGGCTCCCTGCTTTTTGCACACACAGCTAAGCGGTGTGCGCTGGTAACTAATGTAAACATCGGGTAACCATACCCGATGTTTACCTTAGTTACCAGTGTCCGCAGCTTCCAGACGCCGGCTCCGTGCAAGCGCAGCGCCGCTTGCACGTCGCTGCTGGCTGGGGGCTGTTCACTGGTCGCTGGTGAGATCTGCCTGTTTGACAGCTCACCAGCGACCATGTAGCGATGCAGCAGCGATCCTGACCAGGTCAGATCGCTGGTCGGATCGCTGCTGCATCGCTAAAGTGTGAAGGTACCCTTACTGCCAGTATCAGTACTGCAAATAATTCTGTTCTTAGTAAGCTGAAGGCACAGAGTAATGAACTGGGGAAGTGCATAGGTTTGGAGCCACTTTTTTTTACATTAATGAAGACAAATTCCCTAGTAAAGTGATTTGCAAAGTTTCAGAAGTTTCCAAGCTGGACAAAATTAACATAAACAAATAAGAAAAGTGATATGTCAGTATCAGATGCCTTTGTTCTCATGTGATGGTGCCCAACCCTTGGTAATCATTGCTTGAGTGCTTCCACATTAAAGGCCCAGTCACACACAACGACTTACCAGCGATCCCGAAAACGATGCGACCTGATAGGGATCGCTGGTAAGTCGCTGGGAGGTCGCAGGTGAGATGTCACAGAGTCAGATCTTACCAGCGATGCAGAAACAATACAGATCACAGTAGCGACCTGTATAATGATCTCAGCAGTCACTGTGACCCTGTCACACAGTGTCAAACACAGCGATGTGTCCTGCCCAGCAGGACATCGCCTTTGAAGAAAATGGCCTGGACCATTCTGCAATGACTAGAGATCTCACAGCAGGGGCCTGATCGCTGGTAGAGGTCACACATAACGAGATCGCTAACGGGATCGCTACTGCATCACCAAAACGGTGACTCAGCTGCGATCTCGCTAGCGATCTCGTTATGTGTGACGGTACCTTAATACTTCTGTGATATTTTTAGTTAAAGCAGATGTGTCTGATTGCCTAAACTATTCTATCTGATGACAGCATGGGATGGAGGGAAAGAAGTCTAACTCAAGTATATATTCTATTTCTATGATGTGATTGAGTGCTTTCAATGAAAATCTGTTAAAATGCTGCCAGGAATCATATGGAAAGCTTGTTAGTCCTGCCTCCCCTCCCCACACGTAGTGGTCGACAGCTTTTCATGTCACATCTTGTACGCAAGAGCTGTCAATCATTGCTGACCTAGAGCAAACCATCAAGAGGATTATGTGCACAAAAAAGGGAATGTCATTGCTGTCAGGTGTTCATTACTGCCGAATTAATACCTCTTATTGCCTAAAAAGGTACCACCTAAATTATCATATATCATCTTGACACATTTAATTTCATAATTAGGCTCTATTTTGTTTCCTCTACTATCCATATGTTTGTACTGTTCATTGAGTACCCAGTGTAGCAGAATAATTCAGATTTAGAATTAGAAAATAACTATACTGATGTAAAGTAATTATCCTCAGAGAACAATAATTATATGTTCCAAAATAAGAACTATTGGTTAAAGCAATTCTAAAATATGACTGTCGAAACTAAGAAATAAATAATCCATTCTTACAATTTTATTCATTTCAGTGTTTTTTATCTCCATGATCCCAGAGCCATAATTTTTTTATTTTTTTGCCATCAACATAACAGTATGATGGCTTAATTTGAACATTTAATTTAACATATAATATACTAACACAAAAAAAATAGTTTATTGAGTTTTGTTTTCAAAGAAATCTGTCAGCAGGTTTTTGCTACCTCATCTGAGTGCTGCATGATGTAGGCAAAGAGATCCTTAATCCAACAATGTATCACTTGTTTTACTGGGTGCAGCAGTTCTGACACAATCAGAGTTTTTAGATTTAGTCATATATTAGAGCTCAGAAGGCTAACTGCACCCACATCAAGGTTTCTCTATACAAGGTCTATAGATAGTGAGCTGCTAATCACAGCAGGGGGCAGAGTTATACAACATGGCATGAGCCAGCTGGTCACAGCAATGATAATATCCTAGAGATACAACACTCAGTTTAAGTAAACAACAGCACAGGAGCTTGACATGTGACATATGGCTGATTTCTATGTTTTAACCTTTACAGCATGCTGCCTCAGAGTACATAGCATAAACCTGCTGACAGATTCCCTTTAAGGGCATTCACTGTTCAGTTACATTTATTTTGCAGGTCACTATGATTACGGCAATACCAAATTTCTGCTGCTTCCCTTATTGCAGAATATGCAATAAGGGAATTTCAGATATGGATCCCACCAATGATTTCTGCACCTATCTCATGAGTGCTGCAGTCTGTGAAGTGGTGGTAAGAATTCCCATTCATTTGTATAGGAATTTAACCACCCTTTGTTCTTAGAAATGCAGGTGCATGACAGGATCCACAAGAACTATAGATTTACGGTATGTGGATACATCATCCTAACCATAGCTTCTGTATTGGTGTGATCAGCTGCAGGAGCCAAACTGATATATGGGTGCTACTGTAACTGCTAGGATCGGTGTTCTCATTTCTCACTGATCCGAGAAGCTTAACCTCTCACATGCCACTGTCAGTAGGTACTGCGGTACATGGAATTTGACAGAAGGAGATACCTCTTGCAGCCCTTGACGGCATCCTCAAAAAACGATTGGGGGGAAAAAGTTTGCTATGGCAATCAGAGGCCTGACAATAGCTATTCACAACAGCCTATTAGATCATGCTAGAAGTACGGTCTGATGGGCTACCTCTCAGGGCTCATTCACTCTAGTGTATACATCAGCCAAGTACTATCCTATGTTTTGTCAGATAGCACTCACTCCAATGATATACCATGGGGCAGTGCCGACCAGAACTTTTTTTCTCATACTGATTCGGCATGAAAAAAAATCAGACTCGAATGACATGAGAGAATTATCACTAGTGTGAACGTACCCTCAGTCTACACTGACAGAATGAAGTAATGCATTGTACTAAACAAGTAGTGTGCAGTGAATTATCTATACAATTATGGAATTGCATTTTCATGTTCCCTTGGGAAACTAATAAATATTGTAAAAAAAAATTGAAAAAAGTTTTTAACTGTTCAAAACATTTGCTCAATATAAAATTAATCTGGAAAATAATAAATGTGCCCAAAAAAACAGTACATATTTAGTACTTCCACATTTGTTATGACATCATATGATTATTTATCCCATTCGGTGATTACCGCAAAAAAAAATAAAAAATTGAAAAAGTGACAGAATTGCAATTTTTGTACATTTTGCCTCACAAAACAAATTAAACAATAAGTGAATAAAAAATTTGTATGTGACCCAAATTTGTACCAGCAGAGACTACTGCTTGTTACACACAAAAAAGCAAGACCTCATATAGAAAAATGATAAAGTTATAGCTCTCAACATAGGACACAAAAACGTATTTTCAATACAAAGTGATTTTCTTGTGCAAAAGTAGTGAAATAAAAAAAATAATATGAATTGAATATCATTGACCTATTGATTTTGACCGATTCTATGAAACTTTATCATTATTTATCCCATTTAGTGAACACCATAGGTAAAAATAAGAAAAACAATACCAGAATTGCTGGCTTTTGCTCATCCAGTCACACACAAATTAACCAAATTATGAAAAATTCATATGAACTTAAATTTGGCAAAAAAAAAAAGCTTTATTCAATGGTCTACAAAAAAAGTAGAAAAAAGTTATCGGTCTCACAATGTAGTGAATTCGCCAAAGATTATTTCATTTTATTTTCTTTTGTTAAAAAAATTATAAAAATTGAGCATTCTCTTTAAATATTGACAGGAAAGATTAAATCAATATGTACAGTAAACTGCATAGTGAATGATGTTTAAAAAAAACCCAGCAATTTTAGAAAACAGAAAATGAAACTCTCCCTCTCTAAACATTTTACTGAAAGTGGGTACAATAAGAAACAATTAAGTTTTTGCACCATTGAGCATATACCACCACTTCAGCACGGTGGTGACTGAGAGCGATTGTTCAATAAGAAGAAACTACTATGGATATACAAGCTCAATATATTGGGACACAATGGCTAATGTAAACTTTAAAATCGGTGGTGTCTTCCAATGGAATTGTTTGCCTCCCTGACCCATATGTTAGTTCCTCTACCAGCTATGTTCGGTTGGTGTATTATAACATAATTGTATATGTATTTTTAGTTTTTTTTCATGTAACACAATCTTTGTAACTGCAAACTTTTTTGTTTTATTCTAGATCATAGAATCTAATCATAGGATCCAATTTAAATTGCTTGTTCTCACCCACAAAACTCTCCACAGTGCGGCACCCACTACATCTCCACCCTCCTCTCTGTCTATCACCCTACCCATTATCTACACTCCGCAAATTACTTTTGACTAACATCCACACTAATCTGAACCTCCCACTCCCAGCTCCAAGACTTCTCCCGAGCTACACCAATCCTCTGGAATGCTCTACCCCAAGAAATTAGGACAAACCACAACTTACACAGTTTCAGACGCACCCTAAAAACACATCTTTTTAGGGTGGCCTATTAACTTCCCTAATAGAAGTAAATTCCCATGGAGTCCCTCCACTACTTCTCAGAACATAACTTTACGTCAGGCTCCATCGCACTCAAAGCATCACAAAGATTGGCTGACTGGCTCATGCAGCCTTATCTATCCCCCATTTCTTTGAGATGGCCAGACCGTTGTTGTAAATAAGCACCTTGTCACCCCCACCTCACACCATTGTAGATTGTAAGCTCTTACAAGCAGGGTTGTCTTTATTTTTGCTCTAATTGAATGTTTCTATATGAACATTTGAATTGTAAAGCAATGCAGAATATATTGGCGCTATAGAAATAAAGATTATTATATTATTATAGATGACTATGCCCAATTCGTCTCACACAACAGAACACTTGGAGCTGACTCACCTCAGACATAATCTAGGCTCTGTATTTGCACAGCACATATCTTGAACTTTTTTTTCCATTTTTGATACATATGTCTGTATTTTTATCTTTTACTATCTATCATATATGAGAACATGTATACAATGAAGCTGCTTACTACATATTGGGGACATTTATTTTGCAGTTAGTCAGTGTGAAGACAGCTGTCAATCATCATGATGTCAGCAGTCATGCCTCATCAACACAGCAGAGCCGCTGCTTTGTAGACGTGACATCCGGAGAAGCTGCTGAATCGCCAGCAAGAACGTCTGTGACTGCACTGTACTGGCAGAGAATAGCACCAGAAACCACAAGCAAGTAGTTAGCCTGTTAGTTCTTAGGCACATAGTAAAACTAAAAAGTAGACCTGGATAACCTCTTTAAAGAGAACCTGCCACCACTTTTTTGGCCTATAAGCTGCAGCGACCACCACCGGGCTCTTATATACAGCATTCTAATATGCTGTATATAAGAGCCCAGGCCGCTGTGTAGAACATAAAAAACATTTTATAATACTTACCTAACGGTTGCGCTGGGGTGGAGTTGGGCCATATGGTCGTCTCCATTGTCCGGTGCCGCCTCTTTTGGCAATCTTCGTCCTCCTACTCAAGCCTGTATGCATGATGCATCCTACGTCATACACACTAGCCGGCATTGAGGTCTCATCCAGGAGCACTACAATACTTTGATCTGCCCTGCTCAGGGCAGATCAAAGTGCGCCTGCGCCGGACCTCGATACCAGCGAGTGTGAATGACCTAGACCCATCATGCACCCCGGCTACAGAAGAAGGAAAAAAAATGGGCAAAAGAGGCGGCGCCAGCACCAGACAACAGAGACACCCATCTGACCCAACTCCACCGCACCGCTCCTTAGATGAGTATTATAAAGTGTTTTTTATGTTCTACACAGCGTCCTGGGCTCTTATATAGCATGCTGTATATAAGAGCCCATTTGTGGTGGCCGCAGCCTATAGGCCAAAAAAGTGGTGACAGGTTCCCTTTAAAGGTCTCCATGACATGAAGGTTCTTGAATGCAAACAACTTATTTATGCTTTATTTGCTGTAACACTAATTAGCATGCTGTAATAGTAACAATAAGTACAACTGTAACACCCCTTTAACTAAAACAAGAATGTCAACATATAAATGCAAATTATGTATAATTTCTAATAAATATTCTGCACACCTTCAATAATCTGTGCCACTCCTAAGATTTTAATTAGCACTGTAAAATCAGGCCTGGCCTTTTGCCCATAAGCATGCCATATATAGGACAGTAGAGATGACAGAAGATGTAGGAAGTGCCTGAAGAAAGAAGTGAGCGTTGAGTGTCACCACTATTTACAACACCGCGATGGAGAAGATACAAGATAAGGTATATTTTCCATGTATATTAGACGTGTAACAAGTTATAGCTTATCTGAAGCTCAAGTTATTACAGATTTCAGTAGCTCAAAATGTCCCATGCTAAGTTCTGTAGGAAACCAGGCACTTATCTACACATGTAGGGAGCAAGTATGTTTATTAGCTACCGTATTGTTTCTTTGTTAGTATTGTTTTTATAGTCATTGGTGCTACATAGCACTAAATACTTTCTGGAAATATGATAGAACCGTGTGCTCAGTGCTTTAAGAAAGTGTACAGAGACCATTCTTTTTCCTAGCCAAGTCACCTCTGTTGACTGCCGTACAGACACTGTCTGATGCCATATGCTTAGAAAGGAGAATTATTATTATTATTTATTATTATAGCGCCATTTATTCCATGGCGCTTTACAAGTGAAAGAGGGTATACGTACAACAATCATTAACAGTACAAAACAGACTGGTATAGGAGGAGAGAGGACCCTGCCCGCGAGGGCTCACAGTCTACAGGGAATGGGTGATGGTACAATAGGTGAGGACAGAGCTGGTTGCGCAGTGGTCTACTGGACTGAGGGCTATTGTAGGTTGTAGGCTTGTTGGAAGAGGTGGGTCTTGAGGTTCCTCTTGAAGCTTTCCACCATACATACAATGTACAATGAAGCCTATTTATTTGTTCTGTGAAATTTGTACAGAATCCAAAAAGTAAAATATTTTATATGCCTGTATAAAAAGGAGGCATATGGCGGTAAGGTATACATACTGATACTTTACATACTTTACATACTGATTTATGTAAAGCGCTGTGAAATGAATGGTGCTATAAAGTGAATAAATATTATTATTATTAGTTATACTATGTATTTCTATAGCAGCAATTTATTCTGCAGCACTTTACAATTCAGATTGTACTTGTACCAACAATAGAGTTCCATATAAATCAACGAATCACACAAGAGGAGTGAGGACTCTGCATACAATCTATTAGGAGATACAAAAGGAAAACAGTCCTTGTCATGTATAGTCCTGTCATCATTTATAATAAATAAGGATATTCTTATACACAGTACATGAACCAATCGTCAACCAGTAAAGGGGGCTTTACACACAACGACATCGCTAACAAGATGTCAGTGGAGTCACGGAATTCGTGACGCACATCCGGCCTCGTTAGCGACGTCGTAGTGTGTGACACGTAGGAGCGACCGCTAACGATGTAAAATACTCACCAAATCATTGATTGTTGACACGTCATTCATTTCTCAAATGTCGTTGCTGGTTCAGGATACAGGTTGTTGGTCGTTCCTGAGGCAGTACACATCGCTATGTGTGACACCCCAGGAACAACGAACAAAACAACACCATACCTGCATCCTCTGGCAACGAGGTGGGCGTGTCTTGCATGCGGCTGCTCTCCGCCCCTCCGCTTCTATTAAACGCCTGCCGTGTGACGTCGCTGTGATGCCGCACGAACCGCCCCCCTTAGAAAAGAGGCTGTTCACCGGCCACAGCGACGTCGCTAGGAAGGTAAGTCCGTGTGACGGGGCCTAGCGATATTGTGAGCCACGGGTAGCGATTTGCCCGTGATGCACAAATGACAGGGGCGGGTGGGATCGGCAGCGAGATCACTAGCGATGTCGCTGTGTGTAAAGTGGCCTTTAGTGTATAAACTGTGCGCAGAATTATTAGGCAAGTTGTATTTTAGAGGATTTTTTTTTATTATTGATCAACAACTATGTTCGCAATCAATCCAAAAGACTCATAAATGTCAAAGCTTAATATTTTTGGAAGTTGGAATGGGGTTTATTTAGATTTGGCTATCTTACAAGGATATCTGTTTGTGCAGGTAACTATTACTGTGCAGAATTATTAGGCAACTTAATAAAAAACAAATATATTCCCATCTTACTTGTTTATTTTCCCCAGATAAACCAATATAACTGCACAAAATTTAGAAATAAATATTTCTGACATGCAAAAACAAAACCCCCAAAAAATAGTGACCAATATAACCACCTTTCTTTATGATGACACTCAAAAGCCTACCATCCATAGATTTTGTCAGTTGCTGGATCTGTTTACAATCAACATTGCATACAGCAGCCACCACAGCCTCCCAGACACTGTTCCGAAAGGTGTACTGTTATCCCTCCCTGTAGATCTTACATTTTATGAGGGACAACAGGTTCTCTATGGGGTTCAGATCAGGTGAATAAGGGAGCCATGTCATTATTTTTTCATCTTTTAGACCTTTACTGGCCAGCCACACTGTGGAGTAGTTGGATGCATGTGATGAAGCATTGTCCTGCATGAAAATCATGTTTTTCTTGAATGATACCGACTTCTTCCTGTACCACTGCTTGAAGAAGTTATCTTCCAGAAACTGGCAGTAGGTCTGGGAGTTGAGCTTCACTCCATCCTCATCCTGAAAATGTCCCACAAGTTCATCTTTGATGATACCAGCCCATACCAGTACCCCACCTTCACCTTGCTGACGTCTGAGTCGGTGTGGAGCTCTCTGCCCTTTACTGATCCAGCCTCTGGCCCACCAAGAGTCACTCTCATTTCATCAGTCCATAAAACCTTTGAAAAATCAGTCTTAAGATATTTCTTGGCCTAGTCTTGATGTTTTATCTTATGTTTCTTGTTCAAAGGTGGTCGTTTTTCATCCTTCCTTACCTTGGCCATGTCCCTGAGTATGGCACACCTTGTGATTTTTGCTACTCCAGTAACGTTGCAGCTCTGAAATATGGCCAAACTGGTGGCAAATGGCATCTTGGCAGCTTCACGCTTGATTTTCCTTAATTCATGGGCAGTTATTTTGCACCTTTTTTGCCCAACCCGCTTCTTGCGACCCTGTTGGCAATTTGCCATGAAACCCTTGATTTTTCGGGATCATGTTCAAAAGTTTGGCAATTTCAAGTCTGCATCCCTCTGCAAGACATCTCACAATTTTGGACTTTTTAGAGCCTGTCAAATATCTCTTCTAACCCATTTTGCCAAAGGAAAGGAAGTTGCATAATAATTAAGCACACCTTATATAGGGTGTTGATGTCATTACACCGCACCCCTCCTCATTACAGAGATGCACATCACCTGATTACTTAATTAGTAGTTGGCTCTCAAGCCTATACAGCTTGGAGTAGGACATGTATACAAATTATAATGTGATCAAAATACTCATCTGCCTAATAATTCTGCACACAGTGTAATGCAAAGATACAAAATGTGACTTATGCGGGTGTCACACGGTACGATAAATCACATAAGCGATCGCACCCACCCCCGTCGTTTGTGCATCACGGGCAATTAGTTGCCCGTGGCGCACAAAGGCGTTAACCCCCTGTCACACGCACTTACCTCCTGGGCGACGTTGGTATGGGCGGCGAACATCCTCTTCCTGAAGGGGGAGGGACGTTCGGCGTCACAGCGACATCACACGGTAGCCGACCAATTGTCTCCTAAACATTATTCTACCAACAGGAGGAGTGGTAGGGCACATGCCTTTACCAAGAATAAATAATTTAGACAATAAAATGATAGCCAGTATGTGGTTATGATTATGATGTTAGTTTATCATATTGAAATATCACATTTTTATTGTTTTAATATTACTTCTTTTTGAAAAAGTGACAAAGACTAAAGCCATATTGATTCTAACATTTAAAGTAGGTTATAAATGAATAATCATTTTGATTTAAAGGGAACCTGTCACCAGATTTGGTGCCTATAAGCTGCGGCCACCACCAGTGGGCTCTTATATACAGCATTCTAACATGCAGTATATAAGAGCCCAGGCCTATGTGTAGAATGTAAAAATCACTTCATGATACTTACCTAAATGGTCGGCACGGTGCAGTTGGGTCATATGGGCATCTCTGTTCTCTGGTGCCGGAGCCTCCTCTTTCGGCCATCTTCGTCCTCCTTCTGAAGCCTGTGTGCATGATGCCTCCTACGTCATAAACACTCACCGGTCCTGCCCTGCTCAGGACCTCAATGCTGGTGAGTGTTGACGACGTAAGATGTGTCATGTACCACGGCTTCAGAAGGACGACAAAGATGGCCGAAAGAGGAGGCGCCGGGACCGCAGAATGGAGACGCCCATATGACCCAACTCCACCGTAGCAACCATTTAGGTGGGTATTATAAAGTGTTTTTTATGCTCTACACAGCGGCCTGGCCTCTTCTATACAGCATGTTAGAATGCTGTATATAAGAGCCCACTGGTGGTGGCCGTAGCTTATAGGCCCCAAATCTGCTGACAGGTTTCCTTTAACATGCAGAAAATGAAGAAACTGAAACATTAATTTTAGAGAAGATTTATCTTTGTCTTTATTGGTTAAATAAAAAACTCTTTACTTCTTTAGCCTAGTGATTCCATAGCTCACTCGCCTGATCGTCTATCGATTTCTGCCAGCATAAATGATCTGATCACCAAATGGCTGAAAATTTTGCTTGTTTGTCAGGTGATCACTTGCATGTTTGCATGGCCAATAATTGGGAATGAACATTGTTGCGTACACTTGTTTGCTGATTATAGGCTCGTCTAAATGGGCAAACAGTTGAAACCATATTAACTTGGCATTGGTCCCAAAATCCCAAAATGTCTACCAAAAATAAAGAGAGTGTAGAATAATAAACCATTAACCAACAGAGATAAATGTCCAAGTTAAATGGTATTTCAGTCTTAATAAAGATTAAGAGCAGCGTGCCAATTCATGGACCCAGTGCATATTATTAGTGCCATTTGCCTCCATCATCTGAAGAGAAATGTTGCTCCAGTCGGGGACTCTAAAAGCATTTCTGGCATAAGAAACACTGTCTTTTTCCATGAATTTGGTGGGTGGGTATAGCCACGCCCGCTACACACTTGGCTATACCCAATCAGTGCATACACAATAACTTGAACAGAGGACCGGCACTCCAAATCTTCTGGAATTTTTTACAATTTATTCCACATCATAAGCACACAGGTGTAAATGTACGCCTTTACGCCTGTATACTTATGATGTGGAACAAATTGTAAAAGATTCCAGAAGATTTCGAGTGCCGGTCCTTTGTTCAAGTTATACTGTGGATGCCTTCCTTGGACACGTGCACCTTGGATTGTGTGCCGCCTGGAACTTTTGTTTCTGCATACACAATAATGATACAGGTATTTCACCAGGGCAATGTGTCCTCTGATTGCTTGCATCTTCCCTTCAATAGTGCCTGTCACGAATCTGGACTATCTTTGGCACTGTATGTTGAATGTTGCTCAAGTTAGAAAGGTCTAAAAACACCATTGTATGTTAAAAATAGAGTAATCTGAGGTTATTTTGACTTATGGAACAACTGAATACAGGTGAAATAATATTTCAGCTAATTTCTAAAAGTTCATAAAGTATATTTTTCATTAATTTATTTGAAGCCATTATACGAGTTTAGTGCAGCTGATTTATGTTCAAAGGGTAAAAATGTATATTTTCTTGACCATTCCCATGTATTGTACTTTATCTCCTATTAAAGTGAAAGGGATACAAGATACAATATAAGGGAACAGTCACTCAACAATGTATGGAGCCACGCTCTATGCACTGCATATTCTTTATATCTGGCCACTGTCAAAGCACTTAACAGCAGATTGGTGGGGGTCCCCCATCATTACGTTATTGATTACCTATCCTATTGATCTTTAATATGTTAGTTCTTGACAACCCTTTTAAAGGGTCACACCCCAGAAAACAAGTTATCTCTTATTCAAACGATAGGGGATAACTTGATAATCATTGGGGAGCCGTATGCTGGGCCTCGCAGAAAACCAAATTTCAGGCTCTATCTCAGCAATTGAACCCCGAGTGATCAGTAAGTTTTTGAAAATAATCCTTAAAAAAAAATCTGTCACAATGATCCACGCCCCAAAACTTATAAGCTTATGTGGACTTATTGCTCTCTGAGAGCAAGTCTCATCCATACTTTAATTGCTTCAATCTGTTGCTCCTTGATTCAAAAATTGTTGTTTTAATTAATATGCAAATGAGGCTTAAATGCTGTGTGTGCGGACAAAGCACGTCTCAAGTCTCTGCCTTTTTGGCGCCTATAGCCACCCATTCCCACCTTACTCTACTAGATTGACAGCTCACTAACAGTGTGGTCAAACAAAGTGAGCTGTCAATCAAGCAGAGGAAGGTGGACCTGGGTGTGAAAATAGAGCCAGGAAGGTAGAGGCTTTAGAAATACTCTATCATGCCTAGAGCACTTAAACCTCATTTGCATATGAATTAAAACAGCAATTCCTTAAGCTGGTGTCACACATAACGACGACGACAACGACGTCGCTGCTACGTCACCATTTTCTGTGACGTTGCAGCGACGTCCCGTCGCTGTCGCTGTGTGTGACATCCAGCAACGACCTGGCCCCTGCTGTGAGGTCGCCGGTCGTTGCTGAATGTCCAGCTTCATTTTTTGGTCGTCACTCTCCCGCTGTGACACACACATCGCTGTGTGTGACAGCGAGAGAGCGACGAAATGAAGCGAGCAGGAGCCGGCACTGGCAGCTGCGGTAAGCTGTAACCAGCGTAAACATCGGGTAACCAAGGGAAGACCTTTCCCTGGTTACCCGATGTTTACGCTGGTTACCAGCCTCCGCTCTTGCTGCCAGCGCCGGCTCCTGCACTGTGACATGTGGCTGCAGTATGCATCGGGTAATTAACCCGATGCATACTGTAGCAAGGAGAGCAAGGAGCCAGCGCTAAGCAGTGCGCGCGGCTCCCTGCTCTCTGCACTGTGACATGTAGCTGCAGCACACATCGGGTTAATTAACCCGATGTGTGCTGCAGGAGAGCAAGGAGCCAGCGCTAAGCGCGGCTCCCTGCTCTCTGAACTGTGACATGTACCTGCAGCACACATCGGGTTAATTAACCCGATGTGTGCTGCAGGAGAGCAAGGAGCCAGCGCTAAGCGCGGCTCCCTGCTCTCTGAACATGTAGCACAGCGACCTTATGATCGCTGCTTCTGCTGTGTTTGACAACTAAGCAGCGATCATAACAGCGACTTACAAGGTCGCTGTTACGTCACCGAAAATGGTGACGTAACAGCGACGTCGTTGTCGCTGTCGTTTAGTGTGACACCAGCTTTACTCAAGAAATAACAGATTGCATCAGTAAAAGTGTGGACGACATTATCTTTCAGATAGGAGCATGACCATATAAACATTTGGAAAGGATGCATCCTACTTACAGATTTACTTTAAGATGTTAAAAAGCACCACTCCAGCATTTTGTTTTTTCTTATTTCCGTGCTGGAGTGGTGCTTTAAATGTAGCTTCCCTGACCCCCTCTCATATTCACCTTCTGGTGTCTTCATTTGCTTTCAGCTACTCTCTGGTCGGTGTCTTGTGATTTGTGACCTAGTGTTTGGTGAAGCACACTGGATGTCACAACTCAATGCTACTCTATGAGAGCCTCATTCTGGATTGATTCTTGCGCTCATAGACTTGCATTGCCACCTTGTGACGTAACTCATGACTTACAGCCAGTCAGAAGTTACGGACTCAAGATGGAGCCGTGGGACCAGAGCAATGTTGGCAAAAAGGTGAAGCCGCTGGAAGGGGAGAATATGAGGGGCAGAGGAATTAGATTTAAAGTGCCACTCCAGCGCTAAAAAAGTCAAAAAACATTGAAGTGGTGCTTCGATTTATCTATTGTGCTCTTTACAATAGCTTTCATCAACAATGTATTATTTTATGTTTTGTATCTTATAATTACTTTTTCTTTTATAGCAATCAATGGAAAACGTTTTTAGAGATGCTGGGGAAAAACCTGTACTATTTTGTTTTGTATCTTATACATGTCCATACTGCAAAAGACTGCTGCCTTACCTTGAAGTAAGTAATATAAAATTTACAGTGTTTAGTGTATCAATTCACAGGACTTCAGTCAATCAACCAGATCAGTAGTCTCCGGCCTCTAGACAAAAGGCTTGAGAATTTCTTACCTTCAGGGTTACTTGGTGTGGCTTAGCCAGTCTGGAGTGATATTATCATTTTGATGTGACACACAGATGACATTGCTCTAGAAACAATGGAAGCAGTGGCGTAGCAAAGAGGGGGGGGAGGGGGCGGTCCGCCCCGGGCGGCACGTGTCAGGGGGCGGCATTTTGGGGGTAAAAAATGCCACCCCATCATCACCGCACAAATCTCGGCACTACCGCACCCATCATCACCACAGACACCAAGGCACTACCACCCCCATCATCACTGCACACACCGGCACTACCTCAGTGACGTCCCTGCTGACAGCGTGATTCACTTCAGTTTCTGTGTGGAACTCACAGAAGTGGCGGTGTTCTACTGTCGCTCCTGTCAGCTTCCGATGTACCAGAGATGAAAGCATCGTGGGACCTCGTGTGGATTACGCCGGACCTGTATGGTATTTGCGGGTTAATAAAGTGGGGAAAAAGGGTGGTTTTTTTGTCTTTTATTTCAAATTAAGGATTTTTCGTTGTTTGTGTTTATTTACTTTCAATACAGATTAATCATGGGGGGTGTCTTATAGATGCCTGTCATGATCAACCTAGTACTTAGTGGCAACCATGAGCTGCCATTAACTCCTTATTACCCCGATTTCCACCGCACCAGGCAATTCGGGATCAGCCAGGTAGAGTCCCAGGACTGTCGCATTTAATGAATGTGGCAATTCCAGGCGGCTACTGGCTGATATTTTTAGGCTGGGGGCACCCCATAACATGGAGCTCCCCATCCTGAGAATACCAGCCTTCAGCCATGTGGCTTTATCTTGGCTGGTATCAAAATTGGGGGAGACCGCACGCCGTTTTTTTAAATTTTTTTTATTGAACTGCATGATATAGACCTGCCCACTGGTGGCTGTGATTGGTTGCAGTAAGACAGCTGTCACTCAGCGTGGGGGCGTGTCTGACTGCAACCAATCATAGGTGCCGGTGGGTGGGGGAAGCAGGGAATACAAGATGGAATAATGAGTGGCCGGCATTTTCAAAAGAGGAAAAATCGCCGGAGCTTTGTGAGAGCCGTGCAGCGCCACGCCGATGATCGGTGAGTATGAGAGAGGGGGTGAGAGGGATAGACCGATCGACAGAGAGAGATAGAGACTGAGAGAGAGAGAGATCCACCAACAGATAGACAGAGAGACCGACCAACCAACAGAGAGAGAGAGACCGACAGACAAACAGAGAGAGATAGAGAGACCGACCGATTGCAAAAATGCTGCAAAACAACGATCCATTTGTTTTTTTTTACTGTTTTACCGGCGGCAGGCTATTGTGAATGATCAGCTGATCCCCCGGTGGCCGGCCGCTGGGCGATCAGCTGATCACTCTCAAAAGCCGGCCGACCAGCTGATCGCTCTCAAAAGCTGGCCGCCGAGCGATCAGCTGATCGTTCACAAAAGCCGGCCGGTCAGCTGATCACTCTCAAAAGCCGGCCGATCAGCTGATTGCTCTCAAAAGCTGGGCGATCAGCTGATCGCACTCAAAAGCTTATCGTTCGACCGCATGCGCAGTGAAAAACAATGGATTCCACCACTCAGAAAACGCTACATGCTGCGTTTCTGCCGCCCGACGGTCAGTCGTTCCACGACTGATCCGTCATGCGGCAAATACAATGCACACACATTAGTTGCAATCCGTCGTTCATACAAGTCTATGGGAAACAGCGCAAGCCGTTAATGGATTGCACTGTTTTCCAAAACGGCGGATTGCGACTAACGCAAATGTGAAAGTACCCTTATCGACGGCCAATGTAGGGGGGTGGCAAATGTGACGACCGTCCTGTGCGGCAAAAGCAGTTGCTATGTCACTGCCTGGAAGGTAAAAGATTTGTGAGCCTTCCATCCAGCAGCCAAAGACTATTGATCTGGTCGATGGAGCAAAGTGCTGTGAATTGATCTGTGAATCTCTACTATAATGCTATTTAAGTAGAAAAAAAACTACATACCGTTAGGTCGATAAATATTTGGACAATGACACAAGTTTTGGCATTTTAGCTGTTTATCAAAAGATATTCAAGATACAGTTGTAAAATCAGTATGAGCTTAAAATGCAGACTTTCAGCTTTAATTTGAGGGTATTCATGTCATAATTTTAGTAAGAGTATAGGTATTACAGCCCTTTCAAATGTAGCTATCTCATTTTCAAGGGACCAAAAGGGACCAAAATTGTACAATTATCTCAAAAGCTCTTTAATAGGCTGCATTGACCAGTCTCTCATTAATGCATCATCAACTAACCAGGGAAAAGGTCTGGAGCTGATTACAGGTATGGAATTTGCATTTTGAAGCAGTTGCTGTGAACCCAGAACAAGCGGTCAAAGGAGTTGTTAATGGAAGAGCAAGAGACCATCATTAGTCTGAAAAAAGAAGAAATCTATCAAAGATATAACAAAAATGATAGGAGTGGCTAAATCAACAGTTTGGTACATTCTGCAAAAAAAAGCACACTGGTGAACTTGGGAATTCAAAACTGCCTGGATAGACATGGACGTCGATAGTGGTAGATGATCATAGAATTCTTTCCATGGTGAAGAAAAATCCCTTCACAACATTCACCTAAGTGAAGAACACTCTCCATGAAGTAGGAGTTTCAGTATCTAAGTGGTGCTTTACACGCTGCAACATCGCTAGCAATGTCGAGCGCGATAGCACCCACACCCGTCGTACGTGCGACATTTGGTGCTCGCTGCCGTAGCAAACATTGTCGCTATAGCAACGTCACATGCACATACCTGGTCAGCGATGTCACTGTGACCGCCGAACAATCCCTCTCTCAAGGGGGAGGTGTGTTCGGCGTCATAGCGACGTCACTGTGGCGTCACTAAGCGGCCGGCCAAAAGAAGCGGAGGGGAGGAGATGAGCGGGACGTAACATCCCATCCACCTCCTTCCTTCCGCATTGCCGGTGGACGCAGGTAAGGAGATATTTGTCTCCCGCGGTGTCACACATAGCGATGTGTGATGCCACAGGAACGCCGAACAACATTGTACCTGTGGCAGCAGCAATATTAAGGAAATGAACGACGTGTCAACAATCACCATTTTGGAATGATTTTGCGATCATTGATCATCGATCATTAGTGTTACACGCTGCAATGTCGCTACCGGCGCTGGATGTGCGTCACTAACTACGTGACCCTGACAATATATCGGTAGCGATGTCGCAGCGTGTAAAGCATCCCTAAGCCTACTATAAAGAAAAGACTTCACTATAATCAGCCTAAAAATAGAAAGGTCAGATTAGGGTTTGCCAAAAAAACTTCTAAAGAAGACAGTTATGGAAAAGCATGCTTTAGACAGATGAAACTAAGATCAACCTGTACCAGAATGATAGAAGAAGAAAATATGGAGAGGGCTTGAAACGGCTCATATTTTAAACCCCACCATATCGTCTGTAAAACATGGTGGAGGCAGTGTGATGGCATAGATATGCATGGCTTCCAATGGCACTGGGTCACTAATGTTTATTGATGATGTGAAAAGTATTGGCACTGTTTGAAAAATCATGTGATGCTTCTCTAATTTGTGTAATTAACAGCACCTGTAACTTACCTGTGGCACCTAACAGGTGTTGGCAGTAACTAAATCACACTTGCAGCCAGTTGACATGGATTAAAGTTGACTCAACCTCTGTCCTGTGTCCTTGTGTGTACCACATTGAGCATGGAGAAAAGAAAGAAGACCAAATAACTGTCTGAGGACTTGAGAATCCAAATTGTGAGGAAGCATGAGCAATCTCAAGGCTACAAGTCCATCTCCAAAGACCTAAAAGTTCCTGTGTCTACGGTGCGCAGTGTCATCAAGAAGTTTAAAGCCCATGGCACTGTGGCTAACCTCCCTAGATGTGGAAGGAAAAGAAAAATTCACGAGAGATTTCAACGCAAGATTATGCGGATGGTGGATAAAGAACCTCGACTAACATCCAAACAAGTTCAAGCTGCCCTGCAGTCCAAGGGTACAACAGTGTCAACCCGTACTATCCATCGGCGTTTGAATGAAAAGGGACTATATGGTAGGATACCCAGGAAGACCCCACTTCTTACCCCGAGACATAAAAAAGCCAGGCTGGACAAACTGGTCAAATCCGTTAGCGAAGGGAACCTCCGGGGTTTCCCAGCAGTCAAGACCCGATTGAAGGCGACAGCTCAAACCGTAGAGGGAAACACAGTCACCGCCAAGGCTACAGTTCCCAGGGCCAGAGCCTGCGGGCAAAAGGGGCTCCTTCAGCACCCATCCAAGCTGGGGAGCGGGTTACCGGTGGGAACCCATTGGAACCGTACACACTACACAGGTGCAGGGAAAGGCAGTCACCATCAACCTGCCGGGAGGAGAAACACCACAGCCGTCTGTGGGACCCGTCCATCCAGCCGTTTGTTTGACCGGAGACTTTGCATTCATCATTGGCTGAGTGAGTACCACCATGCCGTGCGGCACAGCGCTGCCCCTGCGACCCTGCACCTCACCAGGCCCCGTAACCCGCCTGCCATCCATCCCTACCCCTCACCGGGGCCCCGGGACAACCAACCCCCCTACCCACGGAGATCCGGCCCACCGCTCGAGCCACCACCGAGCAGCAGCAGTAGCCGGACCCGAGCAGTGGGTGAGCGCAGCGTCCCCTCCTCCGCCCGCGACAACTTGGCGTCATGAACAGGATCTTACCGCTCTGCCGTCTGGTAGAGGTGCGCCTTGTGACCGCCGGAGGTGTCCTGCCAAAAATTTTGAGAAGCCGCCATCTTGCGCGCGAAAAGTCCCCGCTCGAGCGTCTCCTCGACCAGTGGAGGCGCGAAAGCCGAAACCCCGCCCCTGTAGAGGAGGAGCCGGAAAAAGATTAAGGGGGACGGATGGCATCTGGCCGCATGTAGCCCACGGCTAAAAAAGCAGGGACGCCAGGACCCTGCGGCCATCTTTTTGTTGGTTCCTGGAAGACGCCTCCGCAGAAATGTACCAGCCGTCCCGCAGCACCGTAGGCGTGGGTGGAGGTCCAGACCGCCCAGCTCCAACAGCAGCTGCAGATTCGGATGCAGCTCCTCTTGGAGGAGTGGGAGGCCGACATGGCGGAGGTGGTGGCGGCGGCCATACGGAGACGCGAGGTGGAGGGAGTCTTGGAGGAGAGGGTAAGTGACCCACGCCCCTGTACCCCTAGTGGGTCGGTCATCGTGGCCGAGGGGCCCGGTCTACGCCCGCTCGCCCTGCTACCTCCCCTGCTACCCGTGTTGGCTGCTGCTGCCCCGCCACTAGGCCCGCTACCACCCCCACCGGTAGCGGTACCCTGCCAATCCGCCCAGGCGGACCGATCTGTGGCCGAGGCCCATGACCGTGCAGCACCGCTTCCTTGGAAGACGCCGAAGGCCGAGCCCATTGTTGAAGCTGTACCGGAGGCACCGCTGATCGTGCCTGACCCCGCATCGGCCCGGTTGCCCGTCTCATGCAGGAGGAGGCGGAGGTCCGGCGGGAGAGGATCCCTGGGCCCATTCCCCACACATCAGCTGAGGTTGCGCCGGGTTGCCACTGCAAGGCAGCACCCCAGGCTAAGTCACCGCGGGACCTTCCACCCAGATTGCCAGTGGTGGACAGTATTTAGAAGGTCTCGCGGGGCCCGACCCGTGCGCAGGGGCTCGCAGCGGCCCCGTATTGGGACAGGGAACCGACACCGCTGGGCCTGGAGATTGCCGAGAGAGAGAGAAGGAAGGCGGAGCTGGTGGCCCGTATGATAAAAGAAAAAGAAAGCCTCTGTCAGGCCACCTTCCGGGCACGAAGCCCGTTCTATGAAGGACAAGTGAGGAGGTTTGACGTCCGTCGGGGGTATGGGTTCATATACGAACCGGGCCTGGAGGCCGAGATCTTTGTGGCCCGTCGGGACGTCAATGCCCATCTGCCGGAAGACCACCCGGGCCGCAATCTGATGCCGGGAGATTTGGTGCAGTACACCAGGCACTGCGGGGAGAGGGGATGGTTCGCGCTGGATGCGAAGCTGAGGGGCAGTCAAGAGGCCCGAGCATCCGCCCCCAGCCCCCTCCTCTGGCCAACACCGAGGAGTCAGAGTGATGGCAGCGGTCCTCCGCTGCAAGTTGTCCCCATTGGGACCACCAGAACCGTTTAGAAAGTTTGAGAATGATAAGTAAAAGAATGATCAACCGAAGATGTGACCTGATTTACAACCATGATTGAACCGGTCGTTGCCGGCAACTGTTCTCCCCGTGGGGACTGTCTTAAACCGTGCGTAGAAACTGCTACGGACAAGCCCGAGAACTTGCAGGGCAACCACGAACTTGTGGTATGTAGATAAAAATGTTTTAAGGCTTGAAACCGTGACCGCCTCCGGAGAGGCTCATTTGGAGGATGGGCCTGGAGGAAAGAGATGGCCCAGGCCCGCCACTACCGTAACCGGTGGTGATCCTCCGGGGGTTCAGGGGTCCCCATGGACGTGGGTCCCCTGAAAGGGACAGAACCCGCTCGGGCAACTTGGTGCTGGACTGGGGTCAAGGGGTGCTGCCCATTTGCTTAGGGGCAGCATTAGGGCCAGGTTGCTTGGGTGGGAGAAGAGCGGAAGCCGTACCGTTAATAAAGACAACCGTTTAGTAACGTTTAAGTAATGTACCTCCCGATGTGGGAAGAATGAAACATGCTTGTTTTATATGTTTACCTTTTTTTTACTCTTTTACAGTTAAAAATAAAACCGGTGATGGACGAGCAGCCCGCGGACGGTCTGCATTTTACTAAAGGGGAATGTGGCGCCCTGGACAAGCCAGGTCGTCACAGGTACTACACCAACACACCCCACACCCCGGTTAGGCACACCGAAGCCAAACACAAAATCCTTGTTGCCTTCCTCCAGGGGCTGATGTCCACACCAGGGGGTGGGCCAGGCGGTTGGTCCCGCCCCCCGAGGAGTTCAGAGTCCTGGAGGCGGGAAAAGGAGTCAGATTAGTTGTGAGAGGAGTTGAAGTAAGAAGTGAAGTGGTAGCAGAGCAGTCTGACAGCGTCCGGGTGTGTGGCCCGGATGGAACAGCAAGGTTGGCAGACGGTGGTGACCGTCTGCAGGAGAGGCCGATTAGAGTGAGCCGTAAAGACCGTGGACGGGCGGTGGCCCGGCGGTACCGGACCGGTGAACAAAGAGAAGCCAGCACCATCCGGCAGGGCTTACGGACCCCGACCAGGCTAGGAGTCGCTGTAAAACTGGTCAAATCCGTTAGCGAAGGGAACCTCCGGGGTTTCCCAGCAGTCAAGACCCGATTGAAAGCGACAGCTCAAACCGTAGAGGGAAACACAGTCACCGCCAAGGCTACAGTTCCCAGGGCCAGAGCCTGCGGGCAAAAGGAGCTCCTTCAGCACCCATCCAAGCTGGGGAGCGGGTTACCGGTGGGAACCCATTGGAACCGTACACACTACACAGGTGCAGGGAAAGGCAGTCACCATCAACCTGCCGGGAGGAGAAACACCGCAGCCGTCTGTGGGACCCGTCCATCCAGCCGTTTGTTTGACCGGAGACTTTGCATTCATCATTGGCTGAGTGAGTACCACCGTGCCGTGCGGCAGAGCGCTGCCACCGCGACCCTGCACCTCACCAGGCCCCGTAACCCACCTGCCATCCATCCCTACCCCTCACCGGGGCCCCGGGACAACCAACCCCCCTACCCACGGAGGGGAGAACGAACATCAAAGCTGCTCCCTGTCATCACTCTCTGGATCCCCGTCACAACCTCACCACAACCGTGAGTGGCGTCACGGACAATATCCCTAACCCAAACCACCCCCTTTCACTCACGTTCGAGGAATGCCGCTCGAGTCCCCGGGATCCGGCCCACCGCTCGAGCCACCACCGAGCAGCAGCAGCAGTAGCCGGACCCGAGCAGTGGGTGAGCGCAGCGTCCCCTCCTCCGCCCGCAACATTAGCCCTACAGAAGTCAGAAATTTTCTCTTACACCACTGGATATGATATAACTTACTGACTGCTAGTTGTATGAATGCTCTTTTTTTATTTACTTATTTTTTAATAGCCTTTTTAATAACCAGTAGGGTGAAGTGCCACTCAATGATTATACAAAGTATTAAAGCAGCCCGTTTCTTTTTGTCCATGCCTGTACTGATGATGATCTATGATCAGTACAGAGCAGGAAGGAGAATCAATACTAATCTAAACTAAGCTTATTAAAAATCGTATTGATGTTATATTGAGTTTACAGCCGGCATTGTACAATTAGACGCATCAACATAAAACACATAAAAGCTAGAGTACATGTTGTATACACTGGAGAAAAATTAACAAGCTATTTTGTCTTTATTTTTTACAGCTAAAATGTCAAGAGATGCCCGATGTCACCTTCAAGATAGTGGATGCCAAAGTTTCAGGAGTAACTATTAATCCTATATAATGTCTAATGTTATATTTATAACTATCGTAGTGGAAATTAACTGAAGACTTTTCTCTAATTGTGGATAATCGTTTTTCCTCTTCAGGATCTGCTAAATGAATTTGGGATTACTGGTCTACCAGAAACTTTGCTGTTTAAAAAAGGTGTTTTGGTATGTGAATTTATTAACAAATATATGGTAGAATATTAAAGAGAATCTGTTAGTAGGCTTAACCCTGCTAAGAAATCTACATAGGCCTTAAGATAATAGGAAGCTGAATAAAATGATACCTTGATATCTGCAAACCAGTGTCTAGAGTTCCAGAGAAATCCACATTTTCCTTATATGCAAATGAGCTGTTAAGATCTAAGGGCTGGACATAGATCTCCCTGAGAATCTACTTCCAGAGCTTATTGTAAAAGAAAGGGGGCTTTACTAATGTGAGACATATAAATCAGGAGTTCAGGCTGTCAGTCATTACATGTCTCACAGTTTAACTAATGCCTCCTTTCATTTAAACTTAGCTCTGGAGGTAGATTTTCAGAGAGATCTGTGTCCCCAAATTTGTGTGGTTTTGTTCACAGATTATAGATATGAATTAATGAAATACCCGTCTAAAGGGATTGTTCCTTACTCACTGCTTTTGTTGTCATGTTGCGGATATCGGCATCTTATTTCAGCGTCGTCACAAACATGGCTTATAAATGATAGTTTCTGTTCACCAATTCTGGGTCTTTGTGTTAAATTATTACAGTAAAATAAAATTATACAGAAACTATTCCCACTGAATGTCTATTATTTTGTTTTGCAGTGCTATCGAGTAAGTGGGGCCAACAAAGACCTACTGCTGAGCTATCTAACAGAGATGAGAAAGTAGACTTGGCCATCACCAGCTACAAACCATTACCTTAACTGAATAACATGACTTTACTATGTTTAATTATGCCAGTGAGTGCAAAAAGAAAAATAAATATTAATATTGAAAAATAAGTTTCTATTTTATTTCCCATTAAAATACTGACTTGCATTTGGCGTGTCCACGGAGAAAACACTACATTAATAGAAATGCTCATAAGAAGGGAAAAACAATAACATAACAGCCTAAAATAAGATTGCTTGTCTTGAGTTACCCTAATCCGTATTTCCTTTAGGTTTGTATGAATGCAGTAAAATGAGGAACCCTGGTTACTGTCCGCTTCTAATACATTGCTTTGCATAACCATATTTTTGGCACACGTGGGATAGGAGCCAATAAGTGCAAAGGGAATAAATAGATGCTTCAGGACTTTTCATACCTGCATATGCGACTCCCATGAAGCCCATAATGGAAGGAGAAGCAGCTCATAACTGTAGCTACTGTTTCCAGATATAATATTATTAGCCATTGAACCCGTTCTTCGCCCTGGGTGTCGAGGAATTAGCATCGGGGCCGGACTTTGTGGGCGAGGTCTTTTTTATCTATTCCTCTCCTGGCTGCTTTCCTCCCCTTTAATTAAATTTTGCGGTTTGTCCGCCTCCATAATCCCTATGCCCAGCATGTGCGCAGTGTAATGTTCATGTAGTTGAATTCTTCACCAAAATGAGTCCGGAGTCAGTGCGTGTGCATATTGCCACCTCCGGCACCTTTATTGAAGACACTGTGTCTGTGAATATCATGTAAAACAAACAGGTGGTTGGCGATATTCACAGAGACAGTGTCTTCAATAGGAGCCAGAGTTGGCAGTAAACGCACACATTGACTTTGGAGACATTTTATTGACGACACTGTCTCTCTAAATATCAACAACCACCTGTTTGTCTCAAATATTATTCGCAGACTTAAGGGGGCTTTACACGCTACGACATCGCTAATGCGAAGTCGTTGCGGTCACGGAATTGGTGACACACATCCAGCCGCATAAGCGATCTCGTTGTGTCTGACTCCTAGGAGCGATTTTGCATCGTCGAAAAAACGTGGAAAATCGCTCATCGGTGACATGGGGGTCCATTCTCAAATATCGTTAGTGCAGCAGTAATGAAGTTGTTCCTCGTTCCTGCGGCAGCACACATCGCTCCGTGTGACACCGCAGGAACGAGGAAGCTCTCCTTACCTGCCTCCCGGCCACAATGCGGAAGGAAGGAGGTGGGCAGGATGTTACGTCCCGCTCATCTCCGCCCCTCTGCTGCTATTGGGCGGCGGTTCAGTGACGCAGCTGTGACGTCACTGTGACACTGAACGAAAAGCCCCCTTAGAAAGCAGGCAGTTCACCGGTCACAGCGACGTTGCCGAGCAAGTAAGTACGTGTGACGGGTCTGGGCGATGTTGTGCGGCACGGGCAGCGATTTTCCCGTGTCGCACAACAGATGGGGGTGGGTACCCACGCTATCGATATCGGTACCGATATCGCAACGTGTAAAGCGGCCATTAGTGTGTTCAATAAAATGGCACCAGAGTTGGCAGTATGCACACAAACTAAAACCGATGTCATTTTATTGAGGAATTCATTTACAACTTGAACCTGGCTCTGCACACTCATCGGCCAAATGCTTCGATCCCGGCATGGGACAGAAGAATGACATGTTCAGTGTTATATAGTGAACAAATTAGTGTATTGGCAGATAATAGAGAGAAGCAGCATGCAGTGGTCGATGCAGGTGACGTTAGTGAATTGGCCATGTGTGTGTGTATTGGCAGATAACAGAGAGCAGCAGCATGCAGTGGTCGGTGCAGGTGATGTTCGTGAATTGGCTGCATGTGCATGTATTGACAGATAACAGAGAGCAGCAGCACACCCCCTTGTGGTCGGCGCAGTGATATCAGTGACCTCAGCTGGCCCCCACACTGCTGTACATCCTTCTGCAGATCCTCCACCTCCTACTGCATGGGCGTCCTACTCAGAGACATCGCTGCCAACCTCTAAACACAAAGCACCATGCAGCCTACATAAAGACCCCGCGCTCCCCAATGCATAAGCAAAATCCCTGCATCCCACAACTCCAGCATGCACAGCCTGTGCTCTGCACCACAGCATGCCGGTCAGCAGCCTCCGTACAGGTGCAGCCCTCTTCAGGTCACGTGATGACCGTGTGTAGCCCCTTGCCCCGTTACCTTCAGGTTGCCTCAGGGTCTTCAGGGACTCCACATACGGGATTCTTCTGGTCACAGGTAAGTTGACTTCTATGGGATTCGTGACGCCACTCTCGGTATTGCGGTCAGGGCGACCGCCACTGCAGCTTAAGGGACACCTGGGGTTGATGGTAGGTGCAGTTAGATGTGATAGCCTCCCGAGAGTGAGGCTGGCCCCAGGGCCCGGTGTAGGTGGGTGGTACCACAGGTCGCAGAAGAACTCACACGCACAGTAGGAATGTCTTTCAGGGTTTTTACTCACTTCAGGTGTCAGGGGTGAGTTAACCCAGGCGATGCTGTGATGCTCCAAGTGGGGAACCAGGCTCCTTCAGGCTGACTTAGGGGGTGGCCACTGACTCGCCTTCCTAGCCCTCTTGTTTTTGTGGCGACCACAACTTGAAGTCCTACGGGGTCACACAGGGAAGTTGCTTCTGCCTGTTCTCTTCTTTTCGGCCTGTTTGCTTGTAGCCTGGACCAGGTAACTCCGGCTGCTTGCCTCTTGTCACCTATGGGCCCTCTCGTTGCTACATGGCTGCGGACTCTGTATTGGTGAGGTGAAGGGCATGAAGTTGAGCAGGCCAACTGAATGGGCCCATGCTCTGGGGACCTGTAACGCCGTGCGGGCCTGGTTCACCTAGAAGTCCCCATACTCAGCCACCTTTCTGCACTCCGGCCTCAGGTGGTTTTCGGGCGGCAATGCAAGGTGACCGTTCTCCCGTGCCAGCAACCACTGCACCTGCGGTGTCTGACTAGTGACAACCTCCAGGTTCTTCCTCTGTGACCGCTCTCTCTCGCGGAGCTTCACTAACTGACTCACTACTCCCTCCCCTCTGTGCCTGCCTCCGCAACTTAGCAAGCAGCCTCTCTACCACACCCCTTGAGTGGAGATGGAGGCCACGCCCCCTCCTGGATTCCCCATGGGTCCCTTCAAAGGTCAATGTGGGAGACCTGGTTACTATGTGCCTGTGTGTCCACACCCCGGTCAGCCTTCTGGATTACCTGTGTTGTACTGACCCAGCATGGGTGCAGTACTCAGTGGTGCCTGACCAGGTCAGGGGCACCACATTCGCATGCTGCTGGCCTCCCTCACCATGATACGTGTGGTGTAGGCAGGGGGTTCCTTACCTCTCCCCTCCATCACAGTGACGCTAGTGTGAGCAGGTGGAGGTGACGGCCAGCACATGCATAGTGCTGTGTTGAAGGCTCGGATTCAGACAGAAGGACGCATTCAGATTAGAATTAGATAGAAGATTATTGGTTACACTTCATAAGGATCTAGTTGTGCATAAGAACCAATCAAAGCTCAGCTTTCACTTTACCTCAGCAGCTTCAATGCTGAAAGCTGCCATCCCAGCTTCGGACAGGAGGACACGTTCAACATTATACATGAATAGGCCTTGCCTTCAGCTGCCACAAGGGGGAGCCCCAAGGTTAAAAATGTTTACAGCTCCCATGTAATTCTATAATAACTGTTTCATTCATTTACACTACACTTCCACTGATTTACCGGCATACTGTACATTTCATAGATTACAGTGGGGCCTGATCTACTGTATGTTTTGCTAATGCATTGCCTAATTTTGTATTGTGAGTGAAAATTCTCTTTAAACATGTGTGAAGCAATAGATTCAGATATTGATTACAAGTTGGATGTATAAAGTGTTTGTCTCCTTTCCTGGAGAGACAATTTGAATAATTCCCAGAGGGGCATTGCAGTTATAAGTCCCCTTACTGACAGCCAGACTGGTTTGTCAGGTCTCCATAAGGAGAATAGTCTTCCCCCGTGGTCCCCACATAGCTTCTCATACAGCCAGATCAGATACCCACACTTTGCACTGACGAGGGGCAATCACCCCAAAACACCGTTTCTGCAAATTGGGATTCTGATCTGGCATATATCCTACCTAGGTCATATGAAAAGGCTTGTTAAAAGGCCAATTTTGACTTTTAGGATTGCAGCTTCCAATAGGTGGCGCTAGAGTTTGTCTCCTTTCCTTTAGAGACAATTTAAAGTGTTGTTATACATTTGAGAATATTTACTTAGTGTTGAGCATTGCTGTCTATGGCTAAACTAACCAACATTTTTGAATTTTTGTTTTGTGTTTTTAAAACACTCCATTCAGTGGATGTTGAGTTTGGGAAGAGAAAAGCCCCTCGCTAAACCCCACCTCCCCCAAAAAAATAAGCCAAATATAGTTGTTAACTGTGACTTTATAAAGAAAGATATAATGAACCAAGAGCAATAATAGTAACATAGCACACTAAAATAGTAATATAGCACGCCAACCAATCAAGCACCCGTCAAGAGCTCAAGCATGAATGACTTAAGGTATAATTCTTATAAGCTATTACCATGGTGCTGGATAATTGAATCTCATAATGAGGATTGCTGATTGGTCCAATATAAAGTGCCCTACAGCATACAAATATTTCATGATGATAACAGATATGAATACTGGCACACATTCTAACAATGGTGAACACTTTTGCACATACATTTTCTCTTTACCTGTTTTGTCACATTACAACCTGTGTTTAAAAGGAGTCTATCACCAGGTTTTTAACACTTAGGGGTACTTTGCACATTGCGACATCGCTACTACGATCTCATTGGGGTCAAATCGAAAGTGACGCACATCCGGCGCCGGTGACGACGTCGCAACGTGTAAAGCCTAGAAGCACAGATAAACAATTGCAAAAGCGTCGTAAATCGGTGATATGTGTAGTGTCAGTCATTTCCATAATTTCGCTGCAGCGACCGGTACGATGTTGTTCCTCGTTCCTACGGCAGCACACATCGCTGTGTATGAAGCCGCAGGAGCGAGGAACATCTCCTACCTGCGTCCCGCCTGCAATGAGGAAGGAAGTAGATGGGCGGGATGTTTACGTCCCGCTCATCTCCGCCCTTCCGCTTCTATTGGCGCCTGCCGTGTGATGTCGCTGTGACTCCGCATGACCCGCCCACTTAGGAAGGAGGCGGGTCGCCGGCCAGAGCGTCGTCGCAGGGCAGGTAAGTGCGTGTGAAGCTGCCGTAGCAATAATGTTCGCTACGGCAGCTATCACAAGAGATCGCATCTGCGGCGGGGGCGGGGACTATCGCGCTCGGCATCGCTATAATCGGCTAGCGATGTCGCAGTGTGCAAAGTACCCCTTAATCTGAGAGCAGCATAACGTAGGGGTAGAGATCCTGATTCCAGTGATGTGTCACTTACTGGGCTGCTTAGTGTAGTTTTGATAAAATCACTGTTTAATCAGCTGTAGATGATCATTAGAGAACTTCTTGGCGTGCAGCATATTCATGAGCTCTGTATAACTGCTAGATCTGCAGCAGAGAAAACATTGATTTTATCAAAATAACACCAAACAGCTCAGTAAGTGACACATGGCTGGAATCAGGGTCTCTGTCTCTACATTATGATGCTCTCAGATGAGGTAGCAAAAATTTGGTGACAGATTCCCTCTAACCCCTTCACGACCTTGGACATATACATATGTCCTCGGTAATGTACCCCTGGTAACCGCGTGTAATCACTACACATGTCTTCTAGTTCAATCAGTCGACATATGCAGCTAACAGGTGCGGGTGGATTTGAAATTTGCCCGCACCTGCTTACCACTTAGATCGCACTGTCAAATATTGACAGCGCGAGTTAAAAGGCCGTTGCGAGGATCGCGCCGTTCCCAGCCACCATTGGTGGCCTCATGATATGATCACGGGGCGCCAATGGGTTGCCATGGTAACACAGGTTCAACTGATGACCCCTGACGTTAGCAAGACATATTTCCTGGGAGAGCCGACAGAGCGCCGGCACTCATAGGAACACTGCATTTCTGCTGATCACAGTGATGCTCTAATCAGCAGAAATGCACAGGTAATCGGACTTTTCAGTGATAAAGTTCCCTAAGGTAACTAGTTAAGTTAAAAAAAAAGTTAATTTTTTTTAAAAAAATATGAAAAAAAAAAAACAATAAAAGTTCAAATCACCCTCCTTTTGCCACATTGAAAATAAAACAATAAATAAATAAAAAATATACACATTTGGTATCGCCGCATTCAGAAATGCCTGATCTATGAAACTATAAAATCAATTAATCTGAATGGAAAAGTGCGTAAGGAGAAAAAATTCCAAATACCAAAATTACGTTTTTTGGTCGCGTTCACATCTTTTAAAAATGCAGTAACAGATGATTAAAAAGTAGCTTCTGCATAAAAATAGTATAATTAAAAACATCAGCTCAAGAGGCAAAACATAATCCATCACTGAGCCCCAGATCCCAAAAAACGAGAACGCTACGGGTCTCGGAAAATAGTGACAAAAGCACAATTCTTTTTTGGAGAAACATCTGATTTTTTTTTTAACCCCTTAGATAAAAGTAAAAGTATACATGTTTGGTATCTACAAACTCGTACTGACCTGAGGCATCATACTGATATGTTAGTTTTACCATACAGTAAACTGGGTGAATAAAAGACCCCCAAAACAATAGTCACATTTTTTTGCCCATTTTCCCACAAAAAATAAGCCCTCATATGGCAATATTGAAGGAAACATAAAAAGTTATGGATCTTGGAAGGTGAGGATAAAACAAAAATGAAAAATCGTCGGTGGGATGAATGTGTTAAAGGGGTATTCACGAAGATGGTGCCAGAGATTGCGCTATGTGCAGGCGCTGACTCCGACGCCATCTTAGTGAAGAGTTTTCTGCAATACTTACAAATGCTACTGTGTACGTACAAATTAACATCTCTGACCGCAACAGGGGAAGGAAGGCCGGGTAGGCAGACAGGGGTGGGGATAGAGACCCGACTCACATATTCCCTTCCTGTTGCACCTGTCAATTAAATAGCAGTACATTTCTGTAACTTTAATTGGACATATTGCTGAACTAAAACATCCAATCTCTGAACAAAGGTATGCTTATATTCAGCGTCCTAGCACAAGTATAGCACTGGCTTTACTTAATGTATGAAAATCCTGATGGTTGGTTCTCTTTAAATATTTTTGTACTCCAATTTGTATGTGATACATAAGCACTAAATAGTCTAAGTTGAGGAAATGAAGTGAAAAAAATATAGGCAAAAAATTAAAATTATTATAAATAAAAAGTGCCTTTTGCTATGAGCACCTAAAAATTTCTGGTGCAAGCAATTACCTTCATAAATCACATGCTTGGTAAAGGGGGCTTTACACGCTACAATATCGTTAATGTTTTATCGTCGGGGTCACGCTGTTAGTGACGCACATCCGGCGTCATTAACGGTATCGCAGCGTGTAACACTTACCAGCGAATTTAAACGTCCTCCAAAGTGGTGAAAATCGTTCACCATGGAGAGGTCGTCCTAAAACCAAAAATTGTTAATGGTTGTTTATAGATGTTGTTCCTCGTTCCTGCGGCAGCACACATCGCTGTGTGTGACACCGCAGGAGCGAGGAACCTCACCTTACCTGCGTCCCGTCCGCAATGAGGAAGGAAGAAGGTGGGCGGGATGATCGTCCCGCTCATCTCCGCCCCTCTGCTTTGATTGGCCAGCCGCTTAGTGAAGTTGCGGTGACATCACCGTGACGCCGAACGCACCTCCCCCTTGAGGGAGGGATTGTTCGGCAGTCACAGCGACGACGCCGACCAGGTAAGTGCGTGTGACGCTGCCGTAGCGATAATGTTCGCTGCAACACCATCAGGGCTCATTCACATGTCCGTTCCATTTGTCCTGGTTAGTTCTTGTTTTTTTGTGGACAGGACCATCTTTTCAATGTCTTTTTTGTAGGATTGGATGGCACATGGAAGAATTTCCGTGTGCATCCGATCCTACAAAAAACACATTGGATGCCGTATGTCCGTTCCGTTATTATGGAACATGTCCTATTCTGCTCTGTAATAACGGACCGTGACTCAATACAAGTCAATGGGCCCGCAAAATCCCCGGAAGCCGCATGGAAGCACTTCCGTGTGACCTCCGTCGGGTGCCCGTTCAGTCTGTGTCCTGCTCCCTGCCAGCCCCGCAGCTGCTTGCACTGCAGTATCAGCAGCTTCCACACAGCACTGCAGTAACAGCAGCCTCTCACACTGCAGTGCGGGCAGCCGCAGGGATGACGAGCGCTGCTGTCAGTAGGTTAGATGAGATCATTAGCTGCTGTGACAATCTCCTGCTTTCCTGACGTCAGCGCTGTCACTGCCTTCCATTGCCCGCCGCGTTCTCATATCAAGTCTCGCGGCGGGTGACGTCACGGGCTCCCACGATTTTTTGCTTTGAACGCGGCGGGCATAGAAGTCAGTGACAGCGCTGATGTCAGGAGTGCAGGAGATCGTCCCAGCAGGTAATGATCTCATCTAACCTCCTGACAGCAGCGCTCATCATCTCCTGCAGTGACCTGGTCTGACCTAATGATGTTAGGTCAGGTCACTGCACTACTCTCCCAGCCAATGGGGAACATTCTGTTCTTCATTAACTAGGACAGTGACTATGGTATGGATCGTCGTGGGACCCCCTTATTGGATTACGCTGGACACGGATTTGATTGTTCTTTTCAATAAATTGGTGAAAGAGGGAATGTTTTGGGTTTCTTCAAATAAAACTTTTTTGTTGTCAATTTTTTTTATTACTGACTGGGTTGGTGATGTCAGGTATCTGATAGATGCGTGACATCCCCAGGGCCTGATGCCAGGTGACATTACACATGTGGCATCAACCCCATATATTACCCCGTTTGCCACCGCACCAGGGCAATGGGATGAGTTGGGGCAAAGCACCAGGATTGGCGCATTTAATGGATGCGCTACTTCTGGGGCGGCTGTAGCCTGCTATTTTTAAGCTGGGGAGTGTCCAATAACAGTGGACCTCCCTAGTCTGAGAATACCAGACCACAGCTGTCCGCTTTACCTTGGCTAGTGATGCAATTTTGGGGGGAACCTGTGTTTTTTGTTTTAAATTATTTATTTAATTTAAAATAACAGCGTGGGGTGCCCTCTGTTTTGGATCACCAGCCAAGGTAAAGCTGCCAGCTGTGGTTTGCAGGCTGCAGCCGTTTGCTTTACCCTAGCTGGCTACAAAAGATAGGGGGGACCCCACGTCATTTTTCTTTTTAATTATTTATTTATTTTTTGGCTAAATACAAGGCTAAGCACCCTTTAGTGCCACATGAAAGTCACAGAAGGATGCCAGCTTATAATATGCATGGGGTGGGACATTCTAAATGTCTTTCTCATCTATCTATCTATCTATCCATCTTTCTATCCCTCTACTCATTCATTTATTCATTTATCCCCCTATCTATGTCTCTATATCTATCTATCCATCTCTGTATCTACCCATCTATTTATCTTTCTTGCTGCTTCCGCTTTTTGCGGTTCGCAAAAAAAACGGAAGGAACACGGATGACACACGGACCATATACGGAACGGAATGGATGTCATACGGATGCCACACGGATGCATCCGTGAAAAAACGGACCATTTTTTGCGGTCCGCAAAAACGGAACGGTGATGTGAATGTAGCCTCAAGCAAGAGGCCCCACTAACCCAACAACACCATGAAGAACAAGGAGATTTCCAAACAAGTCAGAGACATGTCATGGCACTCTAGGATTCAAACCAGTGATGACTGGTTATTGATCAGTTTTTTGGTTGGATCACAGCCTGTTTTGTGTTGGTTCATTTGCTGAAGTATCTCTTGTCATTCTTGCTTATGCTCTGTCTTCCTGTTTAACTTCCATTCAGGTGTTTTCACTTTCTCGGTTTGCCCAATCATATTTTGTGGGGGGGGCTATTTATACTTACTTGTTGTGAATACATTTTGTTTGGATTCCAGTTTGGGGCTCCCTCTTGTGGTCAGTGCTGGTAGTGGAGTTGGCTTGCTGAATGGAGACCAGACAGCTAGGGATGATTGGCAATCAGGTGGTTCTGATTGGCCCTATATAACTCAGTAATGTTCCTTTAATCCTTGCCGGTGCTCAATGTTGTCCCCTGTGTTCTAAGGACATTCTGAAGCCAGCCCTTTCTTCTGTGTCTACCAGAACTCCTTTCAGATAAGTTTGGTCTTTGTACCCCTGCTTGTGGTTTCCACTATTTTGCTGTTTTTTTCTGTTTATGTACTAAGGCCTATTTCCTGATTTTTGCCTGTGTGGAGTTCTGGGTTGAGTTGGATCATTCCCTGCTGGGAATGTCTGTGTGCCTTACTTCATTTTCTGCAGTAGATTTGTTTGTCATGCTTAGTACTAATTTCAGTCCCTCATCTATATTAGTCCGTGTGGACTCAGTAATTTTCCATATCAGGCATATTGGTAATTTTCTAGGTTTTTTCACAGCTGCAGACAGTGCTCTTTTCTGTCCTTTGCTATATACTGTAGATAGTTTGGGCCTCATCTTTGCTGAATCTGTTCTCTACCTGTGTATTGTGTTTTCCTACATCACCGTAATCTTTATATGTGGGGGGCTATCTATATCTTTGGGGGACTACTCCGAGGCAGATTAGCCTTTCCTGTATTTCATTCTGTAAGAATATATAGTTCTCCGCTGTGTCGAGGTGACCAGGTCCCACGGCTACTTCTAGTTATGTGTTAGTGTTAGGTCTGCAGATCGCTAAGATTCTAACCACTCTGGTAACGTTATGGGTTTCCTAGTTCCTCAGTTAAGGTTTTCTTACTGAGATATTGCTATTGCTATTCCCTGCAGTTTGTGTGAATCCCTTCCCAGTTCTTTTGAGTTAATTCGTTTAATTTAGGTTTGGGAGGGTTTCCACATATTCTGTTATTCGTTTTGGCTTCTTATATTCCATCATTCTTATACGACTTTGTTTGCACATGCCTAGCCCAGGGTCTCACTATCTACTTGTGTGCCCTTAATTTATTTTTATTTTTGTTTTTGTGTTACACTAGGTTTAGAGCTAAGAGTGCAGTTAAGGATACTCAGGGTTAGTCTTCAACAAGTGGGGGCTCTATTACGTAATCTTAGGGTGAGAATCTCCGCTGTCAGGCAGGGACAAATCAGGGTCAGGATTAGGGCAACAACTAGCCTATTTTGGGCCATGTCAATTTCTAGTTTTACATTTCCCCTGGTTTGTCCATCCCTGGGAGAGTGTTAGGGTTGAGGCGTAACAGACTAAGTTGTTCAGAAGCACAAGTCAAGGTAGGGTTGTAAAAAAAATATTCTAATCTCTGATGATCCGCTGGAGCCCCATCACATCTATTATCAATAAACGGAAAGAACATGGTACCATCACAAACCTGTCAAGAGAGGGCCGCCTACCAAAACTCTAAGCCTACACACGGAGGGCATTATTCAGAGAGACAACACACTTGAATGAGCTGCAGAGTTCCCAAGCAGAGACTGGAGTACCTGTCTATATAAGAGTGGCCAGAAAAAGCCTTTCCTCACAGCCAAAAATTGAAAGGCTCTTTTTGGTTTGGCCAAAAAACATGTGAGGGACTCCCCAAATGTATGGAGGAAGGCGCTGACATCAGATCAGTCCAAATTTGAGCTTTTTGGCCACCAAGGGAAACACTATGTCTGGCGCCAAACCAACATGGCTTTTCACCCCATGAACACCATCCCCACAGTGAAACATGGTGATGGCTACATCATGCTGTGGGGATGTTTTTTGACAGCAGGGACAGGGAAAATGGTCCGAGTCGAGGGGAAGATGTATGGTGCAAAATACAGGGATATTCTTGGCAAAACCTGTTTCAGTCTGTCAGTAATTTGAGACTGGGAAAGAGGTTCCTCTTCCAACAAGACAGTGATCTAAAGCATACTGCTAAAGCAACACTCAAGTGGTTTAAGGGGACATGAGTAATTGTATTGCAATGGCCTAGTAAATCCATTTACAAATTTGTGGTTAGACTTCAAGATTGCTGTTCATCTGAGGGAACCATCAAACTATAAGGAGCTACAACAGTTTTGCCTTACGAAATGGGCAAAAATCCCAGTGGCAAGATGTGGAAAACTCATAGAGACTTATCCAAAGCGACTTGCAGCTGTAATTGCTACCAAAGGAGGCTATACAAAGTACTGACTTTAGGGGGGTTAATGGTTATGAACACGAAGTTTTGCTATTTTATCGTATTTATTGTTTGCTTTACAATAAAATGAAAACTATATGTTCGTGCAAACCCTCAAAAAAAACTGTGAAATTCCAGGTTGTGAGGTAGCATGTATAATGTCAAGCTGGTGAATACTTTTACAAGGTACTGTACAAATTTGGAGAAAACATCCAAATCTCACACTCACACACACACACACACACACACACACACACACACACACACTCACACTCACGCACACACACATGCACACTATAATAATCATGCTTCCTAGCATCAGCATCAATGTTAACACCAACCATTGCCACAAGGTGTCCTCAGACTCCTACATTTCATAACAGAAATAAAATGAATAGCAGCAGGAGCTTATAGAACTGTAACAAGGCCTACAAATGTAATTATGGGTTGTCGCAAGAAACTGGTTAAAATGCAGAGGAAATACCCAAACAATACAGTCAATATAGTGAAATAGGAGACTATACAATATATACATACTATACAATAAATTAACCATTGTTTATGCTAATCTTGTCTTCATGCCAACATAATGCAAGCAGGAGTGCAGGGCACAAGGGTATACCAGAATCAACAATTTGTAGAAGCCATGGGCAGGGGCAGACACTGACATCTTGGGGTCCCTGTGCAAGAAAAGTAACCCCCTCTACTTTCATCTCTACCAAGCTACAGATTATACATAGTTTGTGTATATATGCAGTTAGGTTCACAAACTTGAAAGTGACACACCTTTTGGCATTTTAGCTGTTTAGCAAAACATATGAAAGAAACAGTTATCAATATGGTCTTAAAGTGTATATTCTTGCAGCACTATAATTTGAGCGCATTCACGCCCCCACGCCTGGTCTGCCTGACTTTCCCTGCTTTGGATATGACGCAAGGTAATATACCATAGGCCGTTCATGCTGCCTTCCATTGAGGGTACTATTTATGAGATCTTACAGATCTTGTTACTATCAGCTCCTTACTTTTCCCTCTGTGGCGGTTTTTGGGCTATTGTATTTTTGAACATTCACTTCATAGTCATATAATAGCTTGCTAGCAGGCTTTGCTGCCATCTTGTGGCTAGTCCAGGTATCTTTGTGGGTTGTTTTCTGTGCAGGTGTTTTTCCATCTTCTCCTGACACCACTGTGCACTCCTGCATCACCTTGTATTTAATAAATTTATTTTGTATTTAACTTGATATTTCCTGTGGTCCTTTTTTCATGTACCCCTTTCTTCATATTCTTCTACACCCTTATTGGGGTTACATCTTTTAGGTTTCATAGTTTGTGTATATATGCAGTTAGGTTCACAAACTTGAAAGTGACACACATTTTGGCATTTTAGCTGTTTAGCAAAACATATTAAAGAAACAGTTATCAATATGGTCTTAAAGTGCAGATTCTTGCAGCACTTTAATTTGAGGGCATTCACATCCTAATTGGAGTAAGGGTTTAGAAACTACAGCTCTTTAATATGTAGTTGCATCTTTCTAAGTCATAAGTGACAGTGAAAGGAAGTCAATCTGTGTGCAATCTAAGTGCCCCAGGGTCTGTCAGTATATTGTCACACGGTGTTTTGCTCTAGAATGGTGTCACGGTGGCATCACATGATGTTCACACCACAGATTCTGACACCCCTCAATATACTTTCTCAGGTGCTCCTGAGTTGCACAGGCAGGCTCGGGTGTCGACCAGCTGTGTGCTCATTAGTGATCGGTCTAGCAAGAGTTAATTTCTGCCAGCCTGCTGATTACCTTATTGATCACATATTGCAGGAGACCTATCACAGGTACTCTCTGCCTAAGATGGAGGAATTTGTCTTTCTTTGCTGACTATAACTTTCTGCTACAACGGTCCATGTGCTGTTGTTTTCCAGTCCGGCGATATACTGCGTGTTATTTGGTGTGCAGTGGAATTCCTCTGGTCTTCTGGTTATTTTCTCCCTGATTTAGATTTTTTTCCTTCTCACTTGTTGTCTGATTACGCTGTGTGAGTATGCGATGTGATAGAGTTTGGTTTCCCCTGTTTGTCTATCACTGTTGGTGTTTACACACTCCTGTCCCAGCTCCCCTGAGGTAGGAAGGGAGAAGGTACTAGATCAGGGCTGGTAAGGAGCAGGGGTAGGAACACAGCCCAGACATCGTCATCATCAGATGTATCTCTGACATCAGGGACAGATAGGGGCCCCCTAGTCTGAGGGCCAGTTTAGGAGACCTGGTCCCCTGTTATCCCCTGCCACTCCGTGACATATATACACACCTTTTCTGAATGGCCAAACATGCCGTGACGCCATTAAGGAAGATATAGAGAATAAGCACAGCACTTCTGGTACGGTGTGCAAGTAGGATCCAATCCCTTGAAAACAATGAGTAAGAGACTTGGCAGTAAATTTATTAAAGAGTCTTCAAAAGTTAACAGAGCACAGACATTTCAGTCCTAAAATACGGGAGCTTCATCAGTGTGCATAATAGAGTTCATTGTGGTTTAAGTAGTAGTAAGTGCTAGGGAGAGGACCGCGATGTTCACCGCTGTGTCATGGAAAACTGTACTGTTATCTCAATATGTGGACTGGCTCTTAAGACCAATTTTAAATGACATACCATCTTATTTAAAAGACAATGGAGAATTACTAATGGCCCTATAAGAGATTGAATGGCATGAAGGGTTCTCACTTGCTTCCATTGATGTGTAAAGTCTTTACACCAGAATCCGACAAGAGTAAAGCATAAAGGTTGTCAGAAAGATGTTGAAGGGTATTGGAAAGGAATGTGGTTACATAAATTTTGTTTGTTGGGTGTTAAATGTTGTTCTAACACATAATGCTTTTAAGTGTTTTGACAGTTGGTACATTCAAATGACTGGTACTGCGATGGGGATCCCAGTAGCATGTATATTAGCTAACTTGTATTTTGCAGCATCGGAAAAATAATACTTACATTGTCAATACATACTTAAGAGTAAGGGTCTGTGTGCACGCCGCGTGTTTACATGCGTTTACGCAGTGTTTTGAACTGCAGTGTAAACGCATGCATTGTGCATCCCCAGCAAAGTCTATGAGAATTACGGAAATTCCATGCGCATGTTGCATTTGGAAACGCAGCGTTTTGGATGCCAAATTTTTTACAAAATCGATGCGTTCTAAAATGCAATATGTCACTTCTTTTGTGGGTTTTGGATGCTTTTCCCTCTCTGCCAATGGGAGAGCAAGTATCCAGAACACATCCATTCTGCATTCAAAATGCATTCAAAATGCATCCAAAACGCAGCGTTTTTGGCTGAGTTTTGAAACGCACATGCAGTGACAAAACGCTGCGTTTTATTTGTCACACCAGAACGCAACGTGCGCACATACCCTTACACCTTCTTTGAAGTTAATTAGATATTTCTTCCGTTGTGTGGATTAAATCTTGGTAGTCTAGGCAGCAGAACCAGACTGACAATCTTGCATAGAGAGCATTTGCCTGCTCAGCAACAGTACAAATGTGCATAGTGGGCCACCATGGCGATGACCCCGCTTAATTGGCCACCGGCCCCTTTAAGACTGTGGTGTGAAGCCCTGAACGTGCTGCAGTGGCTTGTGTGTGTGTGTGTGTGTGTGTGCCTACATCTGAGTTTTAGTGTAAAGCTGTGGAAAAAGAAGCGCAAATAGGGTATTACCCCAATACAATGGGGTGAGGGGGGGGAGTGAATACTCACCAGATGGAGTTGAGCAAGTCACAACCCCTTCAACAGCATGTAAATAATCGATCCAGGCAGCAGCCACCCGACGGCAGATAACAGAGAATAGTAGAGATAGGTGATAATGCCGCGCCACAGATCACTCCTGGAACAGTAAGATTAACGTATCTTTATTGGCATAGGTCTACGCGTTTCAGGAGCACCGCTCCCTTCCTCAGGACCGTGAAGAACCAAGAGACATCAAAACATCTGAGTTTTAAAGGGCTAGTGGCCGGAGGAGCAGAGCCACGGTCGCGGCAACCCACTGTGCACTTTGTCACTTTGCTGTTCAATGCCGCTGGTCCTTTAAGTATGTATGAATGCTTGCTCTGACACAGGCCGCCACAGCGCGCATAAACACAGAGAAGGGCCACCGCAGCTCGCTCAGGGCACTTTCTGCCTGATACTGACCAATGGCAGTGTCAAAACCTAATTTTTTGGGTGGCGTTCGCCTTCTGCACACCATTCCTGGAGAACAGGTCCCACTCCTCTGCATACAGAACACCTGTGCCCGACGCTGGATTCACTTCAGATCTCCATCCTCTCGTATCTCAGGTATCGAAGTAAATTACTTTCAATATGACAACTTTTTTTATTTACATACAGCAGTCTCACTATCAGCTATATAATGTTTATAGACTGCTGTATGTACTTTATATAGGTGATACTGCAACTGCTGTATGTACTTTATAAAGTGATACTGCGACTGCTGTATGTATATTATAAAGGTGATACTGCAACAGCTGTATTTACATTACGCAGGTGAAACTGCCAGTAGTTGAAGTATCATCTATCACTTATGTAATGTCAACAGTCGTAGTATCACCTATGTAATGTACATACAACTGTCACAGTATCATCTATGTAATGTACATACAACAGTTGCAGTATCAACTATATAATGTAATATAGACTGCTCTATATATATTATATAGCTGATACTGTAACTGCTGACGTATCATCTATATAATGTACATACAGCAGTTGCATTTTACACGCACCAACAGGAGAGTGCATAATTCCACATGCTCATCAGCGTGCCCGTGACATGATCGCAGTGCGCCTATTTATTGCCATGACAGTCGGGGGTCAGCTCATGATCCCTGTGTATCATTGCGATCCTCCTGTGAAAGCCAACGTTTAGCCAGCATTCCTAGGAGACTGTGATTTTTGCTGTACAGAGCAGTGCTGCTGCTGATGCACTGCTCTGTACAGCACAAGCAATAAGACGATCACAGATTCAATTCCCCTAACGGGAATAACAAATACAGTAAAAAATAAAGAAAGAAAGGTTTTGAAAAATATGAAAAGAAAAACGTAAAAAATACACACATTTGGAATCTCTTCATTTCTAATAGTCCACTCTATCAAAATATAAATTATATTAGTCTGATCAGTAAATGGCATTACTAGAAAAAAAAAATCAAAATGCAAGAATGTTTTACTGGCAGCTACAATATTTCAATAAAATGCAATATGAGGAAAAAAACAAAAAAATTGTATCCACCATAAAATAGTATTAGTAAAAATGTCAGCTCAGGGGGGAAACAGGCCCCCGCACAGACGCATATCACGAAATTTGAAAACATTATAGGTCTCAGAAAATCGCGGATAACTGCACACAGGGTCAGTGCTATGTTATTTCCAATGCCGGAATGAATAATAGAGGTTTGGGGCAGATTACTGATAGCCAATAAGTGTGCAGTTGACGAGCCTCCACTCTGATTCCTCAGAAGGTAAGAGGAACTCAATGGCCTTTTAGGCAGACAGTTCGAGATGTGGGTTTCTAGTGTTGTGGCTAGGGTTATTCCATCTTGTCCAGGAACCATTAGAGGTTGTGTAGCTAAGGATACTAGTCGGTACACGAACCAGTAGGGTGCAGGTGCAGCTGTATTAAGATAGATAGGCTTTTTTTCACCTCGGCCAAT